>NC_141696.1:5222500-5709000 GCF_964263255.1 Lissotriton vulgaris | reverse complement strand
CCGCCCTGATTCTAGCGTCCATTTGTACCACTCTCCAATGATTCTCCTGCATAGGTCTGTGTGGCCCCTCCCTGATTCTAGCGTCCATCTATACCACTCTCCAATGATTCTCCTGCATAGGTCTGGGCGGCCCCTCCCTGATTCTAGCGTCCATCTATACCACTCTCCAATGATTCTCCTGCATAGGTCTGTGCGGCCCCTCCCTGACTCTAGCGTCCATCTGTACCACTCTCCAATAATTCTCCTGCATAGGTCTGTGTGGCCCCTCCCTGATTCTAGCGTCCATCTATACCACATTCCAATGATTCTCCTGCATCGGTCTGTGTGGCCCCTCCCTGATTCTAGCGTCCATCTATACCACTCTCCAATGATTCTCCTGCATAGGTCTGTGCGGCCCCTCCCTAACTCTTACGTCCATCTATACCACTCCCCAATGATTTTCTTGCATAGGTCTGTGCGGCCCCTCCCTGATTCTAGCGTTCATCTATACCACACTCCAATGATTCTCCTGCATAGGTCTGTGCGGCCCCTCCCTGATTCTAGCATCCATCTATACCACTCTCCAATGATTCTTCTGCATAGGTCTGTGTGGCCCCTCCCTGATTCTAGCGTCCATCTTTACCACTCTCCAATGATTCCCCTGCATTGGTCTGTGCGGCCCCTCCCTGATTCCAGCGTCCATCTATACCACTCTCCAATGATTCTCCTGCATAGGTCTGTGTGGCCCGTCCCTGATTCTAGCGTCCATCTATGCCACTCTGCAATGATTCTCCTGCATAGGTCTGTGTGGCCCCTCCCTGACTCTAGCGTCCATCTATACTACTCTCCAATGATTCTCCTGCATATGTCTGTATGGCCCGTCCCTGATTCTAGCGTCCATCTATACCACTCTCCGATGATTCTCCTGCATAGGTCTGTGTGGCCCCTCCCTAACTCTAGCGTCCATCTATACCACGCTCCAATGGTTCTCCTGCATAGGTCTGTGTGGCCCTTCCCTAACTCTAGCGTCCATCTATACTACTCTCCAATGATTCTCCTGCATAGGTCTGTGTGGCCCCTCCCTAACTCTAGCGTCCATCTATACTACTCTCCAATGATTCTCCTGCATAGGTCTGTGCGGCCCCTCCCTGATTCTAGCACCCATCTATACCACTCTCCAATGATTCTTCTGCATAGGTCTGTGCGGCCTCTCCCTGATTCTAGCACCCATCTATGCCACTCTCCAATGATTCCCCTGCATAGGTCTGTGCGGCCTCTCCCTGATTCTAGCACCCATATATACCACTCTCCAATGATTCCCCTGCATAGGTCTGTGCGGCCTCTCCCTGATTCTAGCACCCATCTATACCACTCTCCAATGATTCCCCTGCATAGGTCTGTGCGGCCTCTCCCTGATTCTAGCACCCATCTATACCACTCTCCAATGATTCCCCTGCATAGGTCTGTGCGGCCTCTCCCTGATTCTAGCACCCATCTATACCACTCTCCAATGATTCTCCTGCATAGGTCTGTGTGGCCCCTCCCTAACTCTAGCGTCCATCTATACTACTCTCCAAAGATTCTCCTGCATAGGTCTGTGTGGCCCCTCCCTAACTCTAGCGTCCATCTATACTACTCTCCAATGATTCTCCTGCACAGGTCTGTGCGGCCCCTCCCTGATTCTAGCACCCATCTATACCACTCTCCAATGATTCTTCTGCATAGGTCTGTGTGGCCCCTCCCTGATTCTAGCGTCCATCTTTACCACTCTCCAATGATTCCCCTGCATAGGTCTGTGCGGCCCCTCCCTGATTCTAGCGTCCATCTATACCACTCTCCAATGATTCCCCTGCATAGGTCTGTGCGGCCCCTTCCGGATTCTAGCGTCCATCTATACCACTCTCCAATGATTTTCCTGCATAGGTCTGTGTGCCCCCTCCCTAACTCTAGCGTCCATCTATACTACTCTCCAATGATTTTCCTGCATAGGTCTGTGTGGCCCCTCCCTAACTCTAGCGTCCATCTATACTACTCTCCAATGATTCTCCTGCATAGGTCTGTGTGGCCCCTCCCTAACTCTAGCGTCCATCTATACTACTCTCTAATGATTCTCCTGCATAGGTCAGTGTGGCCCCTCCCTGATTCTAGCGTCCATCTATACCACTCTCCAATGATTCTCCTGCATAGGTCTGTGTGGCCCCTCCCTGATTCTAGCGTCCATCTATACCACGCTCCAATGGTTCTCCTGCATATGTCTGTGCGGCCCATTCCTGATTGTGGCGTCCATCTATACCACGCTCCAATAATTCTCCTGCATAGGTCTGTGTGGCCCCTCCCTGACTCTAGCGTCCATCTATACTACTCTCCAATGATTCTCCTGCACAGGTCTGTGCGGCCCCTACCTGATTCTAGCGTCCATCTATACCACTCTCCAATGATTCTCCCACATAAGTCTGTGCGGCCTCTCCCTGATTCTAGCGTCCATCTATACCACACTCCAATGATTCTCCTGCATAGGCCTGTGTGGCCCCTCCCTGATTCTAGCGTCCATCTATACCACTCTCCAATGATTCTCCTGCATACGTCTGTGCGCCCCCTCCCTGATTCTAGCGTCCATCTATACCACTCTCCAATGATTCTTCTGCATAGGTCTGTGTGGCCCCTCTCTGATTCTAGCATCCATCTATACCACTCTCCAATGATTCTCCTGCATAGGTCTGTGTGGCCCCTCCCTAACTCTAGCGTCCATCTATACCACTCTACAATGATTCTCCTGCATAGGTCTGTGCGGCCCCTCCCTGATTCTAGCGTCCATCTATACTACTCTCCAATGATTCTCCTGCATAGGTCTGTGTGGCCCCTCCCTAACTCTAGCGTCCATCTATACCACTCTCCAATGATTCTCCTGCATAGGTCTGTGCGGCCCCTCCCTGATTCTAGCGTCCATCTATACTACTCTCCAATGATTCTCCTGCATAGGTCTGTGGGGCCCCTCCCTAACTCTAGCCTCCATCTATACCACTCTCCAATGATTCCCCTTCATAGGTCTGTGCGGCCCCTCCCTGATTCTAGCGTCCATCTATATCACTCTCAATGATTCTCCTGCATAGGTCTGTGTGGCCCCTCCCTGATTCTAGCGTCCATCTATACCACTCGCCAATGATTCTCCTGCATAGGTCTGTGCGGCCCCTCCCTGATTCTAGCGTCCATCTATACCACTCTCCAATGATTCTCCTGCATAGGTCTGTGCGGCCCCTCCCTGACTCTAGCGTCCATCTGTACCACTCTCCAATAATTCTCCTGCATAGGTCTGTGTGGCCCCTCCCTGATTCTAGCGTCCATCTATACCACTCTCCAATGATTCTCCTGCATAGGTCTGTCCGGCCTCTCCCTGATTCTAGCGCCCATCTATACACTCTCCAATGATTCTCCTGCATAGGTCTGTCCGGCCCCTCCCTGATTCTAGTGTCCATCTATACCACTCTCCAATGATTCTCCTGCATAGGTCTGTGCGGCCCCTCCCTGATTCTAGCGTCCATCTATACCACTCTCCAATGATTCTCCTGCATAGGTCTGTGCGGCCCCTCCCTAACTCTTACGTCCATCTATACCACTCCCCAATGATTTTCTTGCATAGGTCTGTGCGGCCCCTCCCTGATTCTAGCGTCCATCTATACCACACTCCAATGATTCTCCTGCATAGGTCTGTGCGGCCCCTCCCTGATTCTAGCATCCATCTATACCACTCTCCAATGATTCTTCTGCATAGGTCTGTGTGGCCCCTCCCTGATTCTAGCGTCCATCTTTACCACTCTCCAATGATTCCCCTGCATTGGTCTGTGCGGCCCCTCCCTGATTCCAGCGTCCATCTATACCACTCTCCAATGATTCTCCTGCATAGGTCTGTGTGGCCCGTCCCTGATTCTAGCGTCCATCTATGCCACTCTGCAATGATTCTCCTGCATAGGTCTGTGTGGCCCCTCCCTGATCCTAGCGTCCATCTATACCACGCTCCAATGATTCTCCTGCATAGGTCTGTGTGGCCCCTCCCTGACTCTAGCGTCCATCTATACTACTCTCCAATGATTCTCCTGCATAGGTCTGTGTGGCCCCTCCCTAACTCTAGCGTACATCTATACTACTCTCCAATGATTCTCCTGCATATGTCTGTATGGCCCGTCCCTGATTCTAGCGTCCATCTATACCACTCTCCGATGATTCTCCTGCATAGGTCTGTGTGGCCCCTCCCTAACTCTAGCGTCCATCTATACCACGCTCCAATGGTTCTCCTGCATAGGTCTGTGTGGCCCTTCCCTAACTCTAGCGTCCATCTATACTACTCTCCAATGATTCTCCTGCATAGGTCTGTGTGGCCCCTCCCTAACTCTAGCGTCCATCTATACTACTCTCCAATGATTCTCCTGCATAGGTCTGTGCGGCCCCTCCCTGATTCTAGCACCCATCTGTACCACTCTCCAATGATTCTTCTGCATAGGTCTGTGCGGCCTCTCCCTGATTCTAGCACCCATCTATGCCACTCTCCAATGATTCCCCTGCATAGGTCTGTGCGGCCTCTCCCTGATTCTAGCACCCATATATACCACTCTCCAATGATTCCCCTGCATAGGTCTGTGCGGCCTCTCCCTGATTCTAGCACCCATCTATATCACTCTCCAATGATTCCCCTGCATAGGTCTGTGCGGCCTCTCCCTGATTCTAGCACCCATCTATACCACTCTCCAATGATTCCCCTGCATAGGTCTGTGCGGCCCCTCCCTGATTCTAGCGTCCATCTATACCACTCTCCAATGATTCTCCTGCATAGGTCTGTGTGGCCCCTCCCTAACTCTAGCGTCCATCTATACTACTCTCCAAAGATTCTCCTGCATAGGTCTGTGTGGCCCCTCCCTAACTCTAGCGTCCATCTATACTACTCTCCAATGATTCTCCTGCACAGGTCTGTGCGGCCCCTCCCTGATTCTAGCACCCATCTATACCACTCTCCAATGATTCTTCTGCATAGGTCTGTGTGGCCCCTCCCTGATTCTAGCGTCCATCTTTACCACTCTCCAATGATTCCCCTGCATAGGTCTGTGCGGCCTCTCCCTGATTCTAGCACCCATCTACACCACTCTCCAATGATTCCCCTGCATAGGTCTGTGCGGCATCTCCCTGATTCTAGCACCCATCTATACCACTCTCCAATGATCTCCTATCTTCCTCTTTTGTTCGCTGCTCTGACACAGATAAGTACAACTTCTTCTAGCTTACCATTTTCACTTGATTATAAATGCTTTAATGTATTTTATATGTATTTTACATGAAGAATTATATGATACCTACTACTACTGATTAACTACTTTATTTATTTCTTCAATTCTATAAGGAATCTGTATTAATATTGTTTTAAACATTTTCCTTCTTGCTATATTTCCCAGTCCAATTTATGGTCGGGATTAGCCTTCTCCACCTCTACTATCCTTTTCTTAATCGATCGGGTTAAATGTTTAGTTTAGTCTGGTAACTATTTCTTTTATTCCTGGTAAGTATCGGACTATTTTTTTCCCAATAAATATGTTTGTTTTTCATTTCAAACACCGTGATCTTTAATGCGTCCTCTTAGTTTAAAAAAAAAAAAAAAAAAAGGGGAAGCAGAGATTTTGGGTAAACAAACAGAAACGTCGATATATATTCTTTTAACTTCCCGCGTCTCTTAGCAACATAGAGACGCGAGGAAAGCTCTATCCCTACGCATACGACTCGTTTCCTTCGAGCCTCACGCGTCCCCTAGCAACTAGCTGGGAGACGCGGAGACGCGATGACGAGAACACTCCCACGCTCCGCTCCGGCCTCACGCGTCCCCTAGCAACATAGCCGGGGACGCGGGTGACGCCTTAATACAGGCAGCCTCGCGCCTCTGTGCGCGAATGAAACTCGTTAGTGACTCTCCCAATCTCCATAGTTACCCTGTCAACAGTGTAACGGAGACGGGGAGACGAAGCTCACGAAGGCAATTTATTTAGGAAAAATACGCTGATACGCTGATACTAACATCGCTAGAAGGCCAAAACTAAGCAAAGATCGCCACCTACTGGCCTCCAACAAAATCGGCAAAAAACCTTATTTGAGATAAGTGAATTCCCCGTTTTAAAGCCCTGAGAGGTTTATTTACTCTACCTGAAATATTTAAAGCCCTAAAATATTCATACTCTACCTGAAATATTTAAAGCCCTGAGAGGCTTATTTACTCTACCTAAAATATTCACCTTAATACTATTATTATGGATAATAGCATCAATGCTACGAATGCTCCTTTATCCAACAATATTAAAGACCTCTTTAGAGAGGAATTTAGAGCTTCCATCAAGGAAGCTGTTGACGCTGCTCTTGCCAAAAGGAAGAGAGTTTCGCCCACGGAGGAGAATTACTTCTCACTCTCGGATGGGGAATCTCCTTCGACTTCTGCAGGGCAAAAAAAGGGAAAAAAACTCCAAAAGAAAAATTATTGTATTGAAACCAACAATACAAATGAGAATGGTGGCCCTTGCGCCACAAAATTGATTGGTGCCCCTTACGACACAATAGACAGACCTCGATTACTTGAGGCAGGGAGAAGAGGTGTCCTTAGCGGCACAATAGAAGGCGGTACCCTCTACGGGACAAATGAATTTGATGATTATTGCGAAACTCAGTCAACAGACTATGATAATTCTGACGAATTTATTTTTGACCCTCAAGATTCATTTGAGGATATTGATGAAGATTTACAAACTCCCTCTACTTCCACCTCAGTCAAAGACCCATTTGGTAAGGAAATGTTTAATCCCACTACAATCCGCCACCCCCGTAGCACTGAATGGTGGCCTATGGATCATGTTGCCAAATACCTATCACAATGGGTCAGAAAACCCCTTGATTTTAATACTCGAAATCTTTTAAGGAATGAATGCCCTCGCCCCTCCTCCGAGGACAAGATTTGTAACACTCCTAACCTTGATCCTGACCTAATCACCTTTCTGTTCAAATCTGGAAGGGATCCCAGAAAAGGAATCGAAAGGTGCCTAAAACAAGCACAAGATAAGCTTCTGGATGTAATGGGTCCACTCTCTAAAATCTTGGATATCACTGAAGAAGCTAAAGCCAATGACTCACCTGTAGACCTTGAAGTACTTCGAGGATGGTCACAACGTGCTATTTGCCTCATCGGCAATGCTAACGCTAACCTAATCTCCGAACGAAGAAAGGCTGTTCTCCTTAGAATGAACCCGAAACTGGCTGACCTCTCGGCCAGTGAAGATATGTCCAACACCAAAGGCCTCCTATTCGGAGAAAACTTCGTTAAGACACTTGGGAAGTATGTCTCCACTTTCAATGCCTTTAGTAGGGCACAATCAAATATGCGTAGAGTCTTCGGCACTCGATCACTTTTTGGAAGGGCTGACAGAAGGGGACAATCTGCCAGCCGCTCCTCATTTCGGTCCCAATTTTACCAAGACAACAGAGGCTATCGCCCTTATAGAAGCTTCCGTGGAAACTCAAATTTCTATCCACAAAGAGGAAGAGGCTCTAGATCCCGTGGCGGCAGACCTCGATCATCCAATCAAGGAAACTACGGTAAGCACAACCCCTTCTATCCCCTTAAAAGTGGCAGGAAGATTGAGACACTTCGAAAAGAATTGGCTTCGAGTCACTCAAGACCCATGGGTTTTAGAAACTGTTGTGGGATTCAAAATAGAATTTTGGGAAAGACCCTTTCAGGAAAGAGCTCCCAGAGAACTTGTTTTAGACAAGGAAAATTCGAAGTTAATAGAGACAGAGATCTCCCAAATGTTAGAGAAAGGGGCTATCGTAAAAATTCCACTGTCAGAGTTAACAAAAAGCTTTCTAAGTTCTATCTTTCTAGTCAAAAAGAAAGACAAGGGTTGGCGACCTGTTATAAATTTAAAAAATTTAAACAATTTTCTAATCTACAGACATTTCAAGATGGAAGGTATCCATCTTTTGAGGGACATTCTTCAGACCAAAGACTGGCTAGTGAAATTAGATCTAAAAGATGCCTATTTCACCATTCCCATGCACGAAGAGTGTCGCAGATATCTCCGATTTACTTGGAAAGGAACTCTCTATCAGTTCCAATGCCTCCCCTTCGGTCTATCTTCTGCCCCTTGGTGCTTCACCAAGGTTCTTCGTCCGGTGGTCAGTTACCTAAGGGAAAGGGGGATTCGTCTTATAATCTATTTAGACGATATCCTCATCATGTCTCAAGACAAGACAGAAATTTTAAAACATTTAGATATCACTATGACCCTCCTTCAAGACTTGGGTTTTATCATAAATCTGGAAAAATCTATTTTAACCCCAACTCAAGAAATAGAATTCTTGGGTTTCAAAGTCAATACTATTCTATCCAACCTGATCCTTCCCCATCAGAAGGTTACCAAGATCAGGAAACACGTCTCCTATGTTCTTTCAAAAGATATTATCCGTCTGAAAGACCTAGCGAGGGTTTTGGGCCTCCTTTCGTCTTCTATACAAGCAATTTCTCCGGGCCCACTTCATTACAGGGGCTTACAGAGATTGAAAGCTCAAGGCTTGAGGAAGGGTCTCTGGTACGAAGATTCCCTTCCCCTTTCAGAGGATGCTCGGGAAGACCTGCGTTGGTGGTTAAACAACCTCCAAGCTTGGAATGGAAAAGCTATATTTGGAAATGTACCAGATTTTACCCTAGAATCAGACGCGAGCAACCGTGGTTGGGGTGCTCGTTTGAACAACTTAGAAACCGGTGGGAGATGGTCTCTTTCAGAACAATCCCTCCACATAAACTCTTTAGAAATGTTAGCAGCTTTAAATACCCTCATGAGTTTCAAAGAACTTCTGAAGAACTCCAATACTCTTATCCGTTTGGACAATTTTTCAGCCGTCTCTTACATAAATCGTTTGGGTGGCGCGAAATCCAAAAATCTCTCAGATATCGCCAAGAAAATTTGGTATTTCTGTTGGGAGCACAAAATCATCCTCAGAGCAGATTTCATTCCCGGTTCCTTGAATCTGAGAGCAGACTGGAATTCACGTTTCCTTCACGATTCCAGCGATTGGATGCTGAATCCCAGATTCTTTCATCTAATTCAAGAAGTTTGGGGCCCAATCCTATTAGATTTATTTGCCAGCCGGTTGACGAACCAGGTTCAGAAATACTTCAGCTGGAGACCAGATCCGAACGCTTCGGGAGTAGATGCCTTTCTCCAACCTTGGGAAGGGACGAAGGGCTGTTACGCCTTCCCTCCCTTCTCAATGATTCAGAGATTGTTGTGGAAAGTGAGACTCGAATCATGCAATATAATTCTGGTGACTCCTTTTTGGAAATCCCAAGTATGGTTCCCCAGTGTAATGGAACTGGCGATAGACTTCCCATGGTTAATCCCTTCTTGTCCGGGTCTTCTACAAGGCCCAGACGGAGAAGAACATCCTTTAGTCTTGGAGGGGAAAATGAACCTTCTTGTTTGGAGGATATCAGGGATTCAGGGAGATATTCTGAACTTTCGGGAGAAGCTAAAAGCTTACTGGAAGAATCATGGGCCCCTGGGACCAGAAAGAGATACAGAGGAATATGGAACAAATGGTCTGGTTGGTGCCTTGAAAGGGATCTGGATCCCGTTCAATGTCCTTTACAATATGTAGCTAATTACCTCGCTCATCTTTTTGAGTCAGGTCTTTCTTTTAGAACCATCAATTGTTACAGGTCAGCTATCTCTTCAGGTCATTGTTTAATTAATAACCTTGCTATTGGTAGTAATCCACTAATCAAAAGGGTCATGAAGGGCATTAGACTTAAGAGACCCCCTAGACCTCGCTATGAATCCCTGTGGGATGTTAATCTGATTTTTAACCTTTTCATGTCCTGGCCTGTTAATCAGTTACTTTCTCTTAAAAGAATTTCAATGAAATTAGCAACCCTATTGTGTTTAATATCTTTCAGAAGGGTGTCTGATATTAAAGCTCTTGATCTTTCCTACAGATTTTATTCTTCTGAAGGTGTTCATTTCGATATTTGGAAAAGAACCAAAACAATGTCAGAATCTATCTTCTATCCCTTCTTTCATGAATGTGAAAAATTATGTGTTGTTAATTGCATGAAGTGTTATGAAAATAAGATTTCAGTTTCTAGACCTCCTGGATGTAATCAACTTCTTTTATCTTTTGTTAGACCTTTTAGGCCAGTATCATCAGCAACCTTAGCAAGGTGGATACGCCTGATTATGCATGAAGCAGGTGTAGATCTATCTAGGTTTGGTGCTCACTCTTCTAGAGGTGCAATGGCTAGCAAAGTCTTTTGGGCTGGAGGTTCTCTACCCGAAATACTTAAAGCTGCAGATTGGTCTAATGCAAGTACCTTCTCGAAGTTCTACTTGAGACCAATAGAACATGTTAGCGGTGCAGCTTTGCATGGCTTTAAACATGCATAATGGTAGCCTCCGGTCTTGTAATGAAATGTCGATTCTCCAATTAACATGAAGAGAGAATCTTGATTTCATTAAAGACATACGGAGGCTAACATTATCCCACCCTCCTCTCCCTGAGAGGTTTGGGTTGATTAATGTCAAATGTTTTCTTGTTATATCTGAAAACATGATTTTTTACCTCTTTCACTATATGATATTTTTTTGTTCCTTCTCAGATAACAATCTTAAGGAATAATTGTTTCGATGAAATCTTCACTGTACTCCTGTGTCATCGCAGCCCACGAGGAAGATAGGAGCCTGTTCATCCTGGTTGTCATGTGTTAACGTTCTATTTTATTGTGATGTAGTAATATTCTTTAAAGGGCTGCATGTTGGGCAGCAAATAAAAGTATTTGCATAATGTTAGCCTCCGTATGTCTTTAATGAAATCAAGATTCTCTCTTCATGTTAATTGGAGAATCGACATTCCCCTGCATAGGTCTGTGCGGCCTCTCCCTGATTCTAGCACCCATCTATACCACTCTCCAATGATTCCCCTGCATAGGTCTGTGCGGCCCCTTCCGGATTCTAGCGTCCATCTATTCCACTCTCCAATGATTTTCCTGCATAGGTCTGTGTGCCCCCTCCCTAACTCTAGCTTCCATCTATACTACTCTCCAATGATTTTCCTGCATAGGTCTGTGTGGCCCCTCCCTAACTCTAGCGTCCATCTATACTACTCTCCAATGATTCTCCTGCATAGGTCTGTGTGGCCCCTCCCTAACTCTAGCGTCCATCTATACTACTCTCCAATGATTCTCCTGCATAGGTCTGTGTGGCCCCTCCCTGATTCTAGCGTTCATCTATACCACTCTCCAATGATTCTCCTGCATAGGTCTGTGCGGCCTCTCCCTGATTCTAGCGTTCATCTATACCACTCTCCAATGATTCTCCTGCATAGGTCCCTGTGGCCCCTCCCTGATTCTAGCGTTCATCTATACCACTCTCCAATGATTCTCCTGCGTAGGTCTGTGCGGCCCCTCCCTAATTCTAGCGTCCATCGATACCACTCTCCAATGATTCTCCTGCGTAGGTCTGTGCGGCCCCTCCCTAATTCTAGCGTCCATCTATACCACTCTCTAATGATTCTCCTGCATAGGTCAGTGTGGCCCCTCCCTGATTCTAGCGTCCATCTATACCACTCTCCAATGATTCTCCTGCATAGGTCTGTGTGGCCCCTCCCTGATTCTAGCGTCCATCTATGCCACTCTGCAATGATTCTCCTGCATAGGTCTGTGTGGCCCCTCCCTGATTCTAGCGTCCATCTATACCACGCTCCAATGGTTCTCCTGCATATGTCTGTGCGGCCCATTCCTGATTGTGGCGTCCATCTATACCACGCTCCAATAATTCTCCTGCATAGGTCTGTGTGGCCCCTCCCTGACTCTAGCGTCCATCTATACTACTCTCCAATGATTCTCCTGCACAGGTCTGTGCGGCCCCTCCCTGATTCTAGCGTCCATCTATACCACTCTCCAATGATTCTCCCACATAGGTCTGTGCGGCCTCTCCCTGATTCTAGCGTCCATCTATACCACACTCCAATGATTCTCCTGCATAGGCCTGTGTGGCCCCTCCCTGATTCTAGCGTCCATCTATACCACTCTCCAATGATTCTCCTGCATACGTCTGTGCGCCCCCTCCCTGATTCTAGCGTCCATCTATACCACTCTCCAATGATTCTTCTGCATGGGTCTGTGTGGCCCCTCCCTGATTCTTGCACCCATCTATACTACTCTCCAATGATTTTCCTGCATAGGTCTGTGTGGCCCCTCCCTAACTCTAGCGTCCATCTATACCACTCTCCAATGATTCTCCTGCATAGGTCTGTGCGGCCCCTCCCTGATTCTAGCGTCCATCTATACTACTCTCCAATGATTCTCCTGCATAGGTCTGTGGGGCCCCTCCCTAACTCTAGCCTCCATCTATACCACTCTCCAATGATTCCCCTGCATAGGTCTGTGCGGCCCCTCCCTGATTCTAGCGTCCATCTATATCACTCTCCAATGATTCCCCTGCATAGGTCTGTGCGGCCTCTCCCTGACTCTAGCACCCATCTATACCACTCTCCAATGATTCCCCTGCATAGGTCTGTGCGGCCTCTCCCTGATTCTAGCGTCCATCTATACCACTCTCCAATGATTCTCCTGCATAGGTCTAATGCAGCCCCTCCCTAACTCTAGGGTCCATCGATACCACTCTCCAATGATTCTCCTGCACAAGTCTGTGCGGCCCCTCCCTGATTCTAGCACCCATCTATTCCACTCTCCAATGATTCCCCTGCATAGGTCTGTGCGGCCCCTCCCTGATTCTAGCGTCCATCTATACCACTCTCCAATGATTCTCCTGCATAGGTCTGTGTGGCCCCTCCCTAACTCTAGCGTCCATCTATACTACTCTCCAAAGATTCTCCTGCATAGGTCTGTGTGGCCCCTCCCTGATTCTAGCGTCCATCTTTACCACTCTCCAATGATTCCCCTGCATAGGTCTGTGCGGCCTCTCCCTGATTCTAGCACCCATCTATACCACTCTCCAATGATTCTTCTGCATAGGTCTGTGTGGCCCCTCCCTGATTCTAGCGTCCATCTTTACCACTCTCCAATGATTCCCCTGCATAGGTCTGTGCGGCCTCTCCCTGATTCTAGCACCCATCTACACCACTCTCCAATGATTCCCATTTCATTACAAGACCGGAGGCTACCATTATGCAAATACTTTTATTTGCTGCCCAACATGCAGCCCTTTAAAGAATATTACTACATCACAATAAAATAGAACGTTAACACATGACAACCAGGATGA
The DNA here is from genome assembly GCF_964263255.1 of Lissotriton vulgaris. NCBI lineage: Eukaryota > Metazoa > Chordata > Amphibia > Caudata > Salamandridae > Lissotriton > Lissotriton vulgaris. The sequence continues at coordinate 5,695,720 of NC_141696.1, read as the reverse complement.
ACAGGCTCCTATCTTCCTCTTTTGTTCGCTGCTCTGACACAGATAAGTACAACTTCTTCTAGCTTACCATTTTCACTTGATTATAAATGCTTTAATGTATTTTATATGTATTTTACATGAAGAATTATATGATACCTACTACTACTGATTAACTACTTTATTTATTTCTTCAATTCTATAAGGAATCTGTATTAATATTGTTTTAAACATTTTCCTTCTTGCTATATTTCCCAGTCCAATTTATGGTCGGGATTAGCCTTCTCCACCTCTACTATCCTTTTCTTAATCGATCGGGTTAAATGTTTAGTTTAGTCTGGTAACTATTTCTTTTGTTCCTGGTAAGTATCGGACTATTTTTTTCCCAATATGTTTGTTTTTCATTTCAACACCGTGATCTTTAATGCGTCCTCTTAGTTTAAAAAAAAAAAAAAAAAAAAAGGGGAAGCAGAGATTTTGGGTAAACAAACAGAAACGTCGATATATATTCTTTTAACTTCCCGCGTCTCTTAGCAACATAGAGACGCGAGGAAAGCTCTATCCCTACGCATACGACTCGTTTCCTTCGAGCCTCACGCGTCCCCTAGCAACTAGCTGGGAGACGCGGAGACGCGATGACGAGAACACTCCCACGCTCCGCTCCGGCCTCACGCGTCCCCTAGCAACATAGCCGGGGACGCGGGTGACGCCTTAATACAGGCAGCCTCGCGCCTCTGTGCGCGAATGAAACTCGTTAGTGACTCTCCCAATCTCCATAGTTACCCTGTCAACAGTGTAACGGAGACGGGGAGACGAAGCTCACGAAGGCAATTTATTTAGGAAAAATACGCTGATACGCTGATACTAACATCGCTAGAAGGCCAAAACTAAGCAAAGATCGCCACCTACTGGCCTCCAACAAAATCGGCAAAAAACCTTATTTGAGATAAGTGAATTCCCCGTTTTAAAGCCCTGAGAGGTTTATTTACTCTACCTGAAATATTTAAAGCCCTAAAATATTCATACTCTACCTGAAATATTTAAAGCCCTGAGAGGCTTATTTACTCTACCTAAAATATTCACCTTAATACTATTATTATGGATAATAGCATCAATGCTACGAATGCTCCTTTATCCAACAATATTAAAGACCTCTTTAGAGAGGAATTTAGAGCTTCCATCAAGGAAGCTGTTGACGCTGCTCTTGCCAAAAGGAAGAGAGTTTCGCCCACGGAGGAGAATTACTTCTCACTCTCGGATGGGGAATCTCCTTCGACTTCTGCAGGGCAAAAAAAGGGAAAAAAACTCCAAAAGAAAAATTATTGTATTGAAACCAACAATACAAATGAGAATGGTGGCCCTTGCGCCACAAAATTGATTGGTGCCCCTTACGACACAATAGACAGACCTCGATTACTTGAGGCAGGGAGAAGAGGTGTCCTTAGCGGCACAATAGAAGGCGGTACCCTCTACGGGACAAATGAATTTGATGATTATTGCGAAACTCAGTCAACAGACTATGATAATTCTGACGAATTTATTTTTGACCCTCAAGATTCATTTGAGGATATTGATGAAGATCTACAAACTCCCTCTACTTCCACCTCAGTCAAAGACCCATTTGGTAAGGAAATGTTTAATCCCACTACAATCCGCCACCCCCGTAGCACTGAATGGTGGCCTATGGATCATGTTGCCAAATACCTATCACAATGGGTCAGAAAACCCCTTGATTTTAATACTCGAAATCTTTTAAGGAATGAATGCCCTCGCCCCTCCTCCGAGGACAAGATTTGTAACACTCCTAACCTTGATCCTGACCTAATCACCTTTCTGTTCAAATCTGGAAGGGATCCCAGAAAAGGAATCGAAAGGTGCCTAAAACAAGCACAAGATAAGCTTCTGGATGTAATGGGTCCACTCTCTAAAATCTTGGATATCACTGAAGAAGCTAAAGCCAATGACTCACCTGTAGACCTTGAAGTACTTCGAGGATGGTCACAACGTGCTATTTGCCTCATCGGCAATGCTAACGCTAACCTAATCTCCGAACGAAGAAAGGCTGTTCTCCTTAGAATGAACCCGAAACTGGCTGACCTCTCGGCCAGTGAAGATATGTCCAACACCAAAGGCCTCCTATTCGGAGAAAACTTCGTTAAGACACTTGGGAAGTATGTCTCCACTTTCAATGCCTTTAGTAGGGCACAATCAAATATGCGTAAAGTCTTCGGCACTCGATCACTTTTTGGAAGGGCTGACAGAAGGGGACAATCTGCCAGCCGCTCCTCATTTCGGTCCCAATTTTACCAAGACAACAGAGGCTATCGCCCTTATAGAAGCTTCCGTGGAAACTCAAATTTCTATCCACAAAGAGGAAGAGGCTCTAGATCCCGTGGCGGCAGACCTCGATCATCCAATCAAGGAAACTACGGTAAGCACAACCCCTTCTATCCCCTTAAAAGTGGCAGGAAGATTGAGACACTTCGAAAAGAATTGGCTTCGAGTCACTCAAGACCCATGGGTTTTAGAAACTGTTGTGGGATTCAAAATAGAATTTTGGGAAAGACCCTTTCAGGAAAGAGCTCCCAGAGAACTTGTTTTAGACAAGGAAAATTCGAAGTTAATAGAGACAGAGATCTCCCAAATGTTAGAGAAAGGGGCTATCGTAAAAATTCCACTGTCAGAGTTAACAAAAAGCTTTCTAAGTTCTATCTTTCTAGTCAAAAAGAAAGACAAGGGTTGGCGACCTGTTATAAATTTAAAAAATTTAAACAATTTTCTAATCTACAGACATTTCAAGATGGAAGGTATCCATCTTTTGAGGGACATTCTTCAGACCAAAGACTGGCTAGTGAAATTAGATCTAAAAGATGCCTATTTCACCATTCCCATGCACGAAGAGTGTCGCAGATATCTCCGATTTACTTGGAAAGGAACTCTCTATCAGTTCCAATGCCTCCCCTTCGGTCTATCTTCTGCCCCTTGGTGCTTCACCAAGGTTCTTCGTCCGGTGGTCAGTTACCTAAGGGAAAGGGGGATTCGTCTTATAATCTATTTAGACGATATCCTCATCATGTCTCAAGACAAGACAGAAATTTTAAAACATTTAGATATCACTATGACCCTCCTTCAAGACTTGGGTTTTATCATAAATCTGGAAAAATCTATTTTAACCCCAACTCAAGAAATAGAATTCTTGGGTTTCAAAGTCAATACTATTCTATCCAACCTGATCCTTCCCCATCAGAAGGTTACCAAGATCAGGAAACACGTCTCCTATGTTCTTTCAAAAGATATTATCCGTCTGAAAGACCTAGCGAGGGTTTTGGGCCTCCTTTCGTCTTCTATACAAGCAATTTCTCCGGGCCCACTTCATTACAGGGGCTTACAGAGATTGAAAGCTCAAGGCTTGAGGAAGGGTCTCTGGTACGAAGATTCCCTTCCCCTTTCAGAGGATGCTCGGGAAGACCTGCGTTGGTGGTTAAACAACCTCCAAGCTTGGAATGGAAAAGCTATATTTGGAAATGTACCAGATTTTACCCTAGAATCAGACGCGAGCAACCGTGGTTGGGGTGCTCGTTTGAACAACTTAGAAACCGGTGGGAGATGGTCTCTTTCAGAACAATCCCTCCACATAAACTCTTTAGAAATGTTAGCAGCTTTAAATGCCCTCATGAGTTTCAAAGAACTTCTGAAGAACTCCAATACTCTTATCCGTTTGGACAATTTTTCAGCCGTCTCTTACATAAATCGTTTGGGTGGCGCGAAATCCAAAAATCTCTCAGATATCGCCAAGAAAATTTGGTATTTCTGTTGGGAGCACAAAATCATCCTCAGAGCAGATTTCATTCCCGGTTCCTTGAATCTGAGAGCAGACTGGAATTCACGTTTCCTTCACGATTCCAGCGATTGGATGCTGAATCCCAGATTCTTTCATCTAATTCAAGAAGTTTGGGGCCCAATCCTATTAGATTTATTTGCCAGCCGGTTGACGAACCAGGTTCAGAAATACTTCAGCTGGAGACCAGATCCGAACGCTTCGGGAGTAGATGCCTTTCTCCAACCTTGGGAAGGGACGAAGGGCTGTTACGCCTTCCCTCCCTTCTCAATGATTCAGAGATTGTTGTGGAAAGTGAGACTCGAATCATGCAATATAATTCTGGTGACTCCTTTTTGGAAATCCCAAGTATGGTTCCCCAGTGTAATGGAACTGGCGATAGACTTCCCATGGTTAATCCCTTCTTGTCCGGGTCTTCTACAAGGCCCAGACGGAGAAGAACATCCTTTAGTCTTGGAGGGGAAAATGAACCTTCTTGTTTGGAGGATATCAGGGATTCAGGGAGATATTCTGAACTTTCGGGAGAAGCTAAAAGCTTACTGGAAGAATCATGGGCCCCTGGGACCAGAAAGAGATACAGAGGAATATGGAACAAATGGTCTGGTTGGTGCCTTGAAAGGGATCTGGATCCCGTTCAATGTCCTTTACAATATGTAGCTAATTACCTCGCTCATCTTTTTGAGTCAGGTCTTTCTTTTAGAACCATCAATTGTTACAGGTCAGCTATCTCTTCAGGTCATTGTTTAATTAATAACCTTGCTATTGGTAGTAATCCACTAATCAAAAGGGTCATGAAGGGCATTAGACTTAAGAGACCCCCTAGACCTCGCTATGAATCACTGTGGGATGTTAATCTGATTTTTAACCTTTTCATGTCCTGGCCTGTTAATCAGTTACTTTCTCTTAAAAGAATTTCAATGAAATTAGCAACCCTATTGTGTTTAATATCTTTCAGAAGGGTGTCTGATATTAAAGCTCTTGATCTTTCCTACAGATTTTATTCTTCTGAAGGTGTTCATTTCGATATTTGGAAAAGAACCAAAACAATGTCAGAATCTATCTTCTATCCCTTCTTTCATGAATGTGAAAAATTATGTGTTGTTAATTGCATGAAGTGTTATGAAAATAAGATTTCAGTTTCTAGACCTCCTGGATGTAATCAACTTCTTTTATCTTTTGTTAGACCTTTTAGGCCAGTATCATCAGCAACCTTAGCAAGGTGGATACGCCTGATTATGCATGAAGCAGGTGTAGATCTATCTAGGTTTGGTGCTCACTCTTCTAGAGGTGCAATGGCTAGCAAAGTCTTTTGGGCTGGAGGTTCTCTACCCGAAATACTTAAAGCTGCAGATTGGTCTAATGCAAGTACCTTCTCGAAGTTCTACTTGAGACCAATAGAACATGTTAGCGGTGCAGCTTTGCATGGCTTTAAACATGCATAATGGTAGCCTCCGGTCTTGTAATGAAATGTCGATTCTCCAATTAACATGAAGAGAGAATCTTGATTTCATTAAAGACATACGGAGGCTAACATTATCCCACCCTCCTCTCCCTGAGAGGTTTGGGTTGATTAATGTCAAATGTTTTCTTGTTATATCTGAAAACATGATTTTTTACCTCTTTCACTATATGATATTTTTTTGTTCCTTCTCAGATAACAATCTTAAGGAATAATTGTTTCGATGAAATCTTCACTGTACTCCTGTGTCATCGCAGCCCACGAGGAAGATAGGAGCCTGTTCATCCTGGTTGTCATGTGTTAACGTTCTATTTTATTGTGATGTAGTAATATTCTTTAAAGGGCTGCATGTTGGGCAGCAAATAAAAGTATTTGCATAATGTTAGCCTCCGTATGTCTTTAATGAAATCAAGATTCTCTCTTCATGTTAATTGGAGAATCGACATTCCCCTGCATAGGTCTGTGCGGCCTCTCCCTGATTCTAGCACCCATCTATACCACTCTCCAATGATTCTCCTGCACAGGTCTGTGCGGCCCCTCCCTGATTCTAGCACCCATCTATACCACTCTCCAATGATTCTTCTGCATAGGTCTGTGTGGCCCCTCCCTGATTCTAGCGTCCATCTTTACCACTCTCCAATGATTCCCCTGCATAGGTCTGTGCGGCCTCTCCCTGATTCTAGCACCCATCTACACCACTCTCCAATGATTCCCCTGCATAGGTCTGTGCGGCCTCTCCCTGATTCTAGCACCCATCTATACCACTCTCCAATGATTCCCCTGCATAGGTCTGTGCGGCCCCTTCCGGATTCTAGTGTCCATCTATACCACTCTCCAATGATTTTCCTGCATAGGTCTGTGAGCCCCCTCCCTAACTCTAGCGTCCATCTATACTACTCTCCAATGATTTTCCTGCATAGGTCTGTGTGGCCCCTCCCTAACTCTAGCGTCCATCTATACTACTCTCCAATGATTCTCCTGCATAGGTCTGTGTGGCCCCTCCCTAACTCTAGCGTCCATCTATACTACTCTCTAATGATTCTCCTGCATAGGTCAGTGTGGCCCCTCCCTGATTCTAGCGTCCATCTATACCACTCTCCAATGATTCTCTTGCATAGGTCTGTGTGGCCCCTCCCTGATTCTAGCGTCCATCTATGCCACTCTGCAATGATTCTCCTGCATAGGTCTGTGCGGCCCCTCCCTGATTCTAGCATCCATCTATACCACGCTCCAATGGTTCTCCTGCATATGTCTGTGCGGCCCATTCCTGATTGTGGCGTCCATCTATACCACGCTCCAATAATTCTCCTGCATAGGTCTGTGTGGCCCCTCCCTGACTCTAGCGTCCATCTATACTACTCTCCAATGATTCTCCTGCACAGGTCTGTGCGGCCCCTCCCTGATTCTAGCGTCCATCTATACCACTCTCCAATGATTCTCCCACATAGGTCTGTGCGGCCTCTCCCTGATTCTAGCGTCCATCTATACCACACTCCAATGATTCTCCTGCATAGGCCTGTGTGGCCCCTCCCTGATTCTAGCGTCCATCTATACCACTCTCCAATGATTCTCCTGCATACGTCTGTGCGCCCCCTCCCTGATTCTAGCGTCCATCTATACCACTCTCCAATGATTCTTCTGCATAGGTCTGTGTGGCCCCTCCCTGATTCTAGCACCCATCTATACCACTCTCCAATGATTCTCCTGCATAGGTCTGTGTGGCCCCTCCCTAACTCTAGCGTCCATCTATACCACTCTACAATGATTCTCCTGCATAGGTCTGTGCGGCCCCTCCCTGATTCTAGCGTCCATCTATACTACTCTCCAATGATTCTCCTGCATAGGTCTGTGTGGCCCCTCCCTAACTCTAGCGTCCATCTATACCACTCTCCAATGATTCTCCTGCATAGGTCTGTGCGGCCCCTCCCTGATTCTAGCGTCCATCTATACTACTCTCCAATGATTCTCCTGCATAGGTCTGTGGGGCCCCTCCCTAACTCTAGCCTCCATCTATACCACTCTCCAATGATTCCCCTGCATAGGTCTGTGCGGCCCCTCCCTGATTCTAGCGTCCATCTATATCACTCTCAATGATTCTCCTGCATAGGTCTGTGTGGCCCCTCCCTGATTCTAGCGTCCATCTATACCACTCGCCAATGATTCTCCTGCATAGGTCTGTGCGGCCCCTCCCTGATTCTAGCGTCCATCTATACCACTCTCCAATGATTCTCCTGCATAGGTCTGTGCAGCCCCTCCCTGACTCTAGCGTCCATCTGTACCACTCTCCAATAATTCTCCTGCATAGGTCTGTGTGGCCCCTCCCTGATTCTAGCGTCCATCTATACCACTCTCCAATGATTCTCCTGCATAGGTCTGTCCGGCCCCTCCCTGATTCTAGCGCCCATCTATACACTCTCCAATGATTCTCCTGCATAGGTCTGTCCGGCCCCTCCCTGATTCTAGTGTCCATCTATACCACTCTCCAATGATTCTCCTGCATAGGTCTGTGCGGCCCCTCCCTGATTCTAGCGCCCATCTATACCACTCTCCAATGATTCTCCTGCATAGGTCTGTGCGGCCCCTCCCTAACTCTTACGTCCATCTATACCACTCCCCAATGATTTTCTTGCATAGGTCTGTGCGGCCCCTCCCTGATTCTAGCGTCCATCTATACCACACTCCAATGATTCTCCTGCATAGGTCTGTGCGGCCCCTCCCTGATTCTAGCATCCATCTATACCACTCTCCAATGATTCTTCTGCATAGGTCTGTGTGGCCCCTCCCTGATTCTAGCGTCCATCTTTACCACTCTCCAATGATTCCCCTGCATTGGTCTGTGCGGCCCCTCCCTGATTCCAGCGTCCATCTATACCACTCTCCAATGATTCTCCTGCATAGGTCTGTGTGGCCCGTCCCTGATTCTAGCGTCCATCTATGCCACTCTGCAATGATTCTCCTGCATAGGTCTGTGTGGCCCCTCCCTGATCCTAGCGTCCATCTATACCACGCTCCAATGATTCTCCTGCATAGGTCTGTGTGGCCCCTCCCTGACTCTAGCGTCCATCTATACTACTCTCCAATGATTCTCCTGCATAGGTCTGTGTGGCCCCTCCCTAACTCTAGCGTCCATCTATACCACTCTCCAATGATTCTCCTGCATAGGTCTGTGTGGCCCCTCCCTGATTCTAGCGTCCATCTATACCACTCTCCAATGATTCTCCTGCATAGGTCTGTGTGGCCCCTCCCTGATTCTAGCGTCCATCTATGCCACTCTGCAATGATTCTCCTGCATAGGTCTGTGCGGCCCCTCCCTGATTCTAGCATCCATCTATACCACTCTCCAATGATTCTCCTGCATAGGTCTGTGTGGCCCCTCCCTGATTCTAGCGTCCATCTATACCACAGTCTCAATGATTCTCCTGCACAGGTCTGTGCGGCCCCTCCCTGATTCTAGCGTCCATCTATGCCACTCTCCAATGATTCTCCTGCATAGGTCTGTGCGGCCTCTCCCTGATTCTAGCATCCATCTATACCACTCTCCAATGATTCTCCTGCATAGGTCTGTGCGGCCCCTCCCTGATTCCAGCGTCCATCTATACCACTCTCCAATGATTCTTCTGCATAGGTCTGTGTGGCCCCTCCCTGATTCTAGCGTCCATCTTTACCACTCTCCAATGATTCCCCTGCATAGGTCTGTGCGGCCCCTCCCTGATTCTAGCGTCCATCTATACCACTCTCCAATGATTCTCCTGCTAAGGTCTGTGTGGCCCCTCCCTGATCCTAGCGTCCATCTATACTACGCTCCAATGATTCTCCTGCATAGGTCTGTGTGGCCCCTCCCTGACTCTAGCGTCCATCTATACTACTCTCCAATGATTCTCCTGCATAGGTCTGTGTGGCCCCTCCCTAACTCTAGCGTCCATCTATACTACTCTCCAATGATTCTCCTGCATAGGTCTGTGTGCCCCCTCCCTGATTCTAGCGTCCATCTATACCACTCTCCAATGATTCTCCTGCATAGGTCTGTGCGGCCCCTCCCTGATTCTAGCGTCCATCTATACCACTCTCCAATGATTCTCCTGCATAGGTCTGTGCGGCCCCTCCCTGATTCTAGCGTCCATCTATACCACTCTCCGATGATTCTCCTGCATAGGTCTGTGTGGCCCCTCCCTAACTCTAGCGTCCATCTATACCACGCTCCAATGGTTCTCCTGCATAGGTCTGTGTGGCCCCTCCCTAACTCTAGCGTCCATCTATACCACTCTCCAATGATTCTCCTGCACAGGTCTGTGCGGCCTCCCCCTGATTCTAGCACCCATATATACCACTCTCCAATGATTCCCCTGCATAGGTCTGTGCGGCCTCTCCCTGATTCTAGCACCCATATATACCACTCTCCAATGATTCCCCTGCATAGGTCTGTGCGGCCTCTCCCTGATTCTAGCACCCATCTATACCACTCTCCAATGATTCCCCTGCATAGGTCTGTGCGGCCTCTCCCTGATTCTAGCACCCATATATACCACTCTCCAATGATTCCCCTGCATAGGTCTGTGCGGCCTCTCCCTGATTCTAGCACCCATCTATACCACTCTCCAATGATTCCCCTGCATAGGTCTGTGCGGCCTCTCCCTGATTCTAGCACCCATCTATACCACTCTCCAATGATTCCCCAGCATAGGTCTGTGAGGCCCCTCCCTGATTCTAGCGTCCATCTATACCACTCTCCAATGATTCTCCTGCATAGGTCTGTGTGGCCCCTCCCTAACTCTAGCGTCCATCTATACTACTCTCCAATGATTCTCCTGCATAGGTCTGTGTGGCCCCTCCCTAACTCTACCGTCCATCTATACTACTCTCCAAAGATTCTCCTGCATAGGTCTGTGTGGCCCCTCCCTAACTCTAGCGTCCATCTATACTACTCTCCAATGATTCTCCTGCATAGGTCTGTGTGGCCCCTCCCTAACTCTAGCGTCCATCTATACTACTCTCCAATGATTCTCCTGCACAGGTCTGTGCGGCCCCTCCCTGATTCTAGCACCCATCTATACCACTCTCCAATGATTCTTCGGCATAGGTCTGTGTGGCCCCTCCCTGATTCTAGCGTCCATCTTTACCACTCTCCAATGATTCCCCTGCATAGGTCTGTGCGGCCTCTCCCTGATTCTAGCATCCATCTACACCACTCTCCAATGATTCCCCTGCATAGGTCTGTGCGGCCTCTCCCTGATTCTAGCACCCATCTATACCACTCTCCAATGATTCCCCTGCATAGGTCTGCGCGGCCTCTCCCTGATTCTAGCACCCATCTATACCACTCTCCAATGATTCTCCTGCATAGGTCTGTGCGGCCCCTCCCTGATTCTAGCGTCCATCTATACCACTCTCCAATGATTCTCCTGCATAGGTCTGTGTGCCCCCTCCCTAACTCTAGCGTCCATCTATACTACTCTCCAATGATTTTCCTGCATAGGTCTGTGTGGCCCCTCCCTAACTCTAGCGTCCATCTATACTACTCTCCAATGATTCCTCTGCATAGGTCAGTGTGGCCCCTCCCTGATTCTAGCGTCCATCTATACCATTTTCCAATGATTCTCCTGCATAGGTCTGTGTGGCCCCTCCCTGATTCTAGCGTCCATCTATGCCACTCTGCAATGATTCTCCTGCATAGGTCTGTGCGGCCCCTCCCTGATTCTAGCATCCATCTATACCACGCTCCAATGGTTCTCCTGCATATGTCTGTGCGGCCCCTTCCTGATTGTGGCGTCCATCTATACCACGCTCCAATGATTCTCCTGCATAGGTCTGTGCGGCCCCTCCCTGACTCTAGCGTCCATCTATACCACTCTCCAATGATTCTCCTGCACAGGTCTGTGCGGCCCCTCCCTGATTCTAGCGTCCATCTATACCACTCTCCAATGATTCTCCTGCATTCGTCTGTGCGGCCCCTCCCTGATTCTAGCGTCCATCTATACCACTCTCCAATGATTCTTCTGCATAGGTCTGTGTGGCCCCTCCCTGATTCTAGCACCCATCTATACCACTCTCCAATGATTCTCCTGCATAGGTCTGTGTGGCCCCTCCCTAACTCTAGCGTCCATCTATACCACTCTCCAATGATTCTCCTGCATAGGTCTGTGCGGCCCCTCCCTGATTCTAGCGTCCATCTATACTACTCTCCAATGATTCTCCTGCATAGGTCTGTGTGGCCCCTCCCTAACTCTAGCGTCCATCTATACCACTCTCCAATGATTCTCCTGCATAGGTCTGTGCGGCCCCTCCCTGATTCTAGCGTCCATCTATACTACTCTCCAATGATTCTCCTACATAGGTCTGTGGGGCCCCTCCCTAACTCTAGCACCCATCTATACCACTCTCCAATGATTCCCCTGCATAGGTCTGTGCGGCCCCTCCCTGATTCTAGCGTCCATCTATGCCACTCTCCAATGATTCTCCTGCATAGGTCTAATGCGGCCCCTCCCTAACTCTAGAGTCCATCAATACCACTCTCCAATGATTCTCCTGCACAGGTCTGTGCGGCCCCTCCCTGATTCTAGCACCCATCTATACCACTCTCCAATGATTCCCCTGCATAGGTCTGTGCGGCCCCTCCCTGACTCTAGCGTCCATCTATACCACTCTCCAATGATTCTTCTGCATAGGTCTGTGTGGCCCCCCCCTGATTCTAGCGTCCATCTGTAGTACCACTCTCCAATGGTTCTTCTGCATAGGTCCGTGTGGCCCCTCCCTGATTCTAGCGTGCATCTTTACCACTCTCCAATGATTCTCCTGTATAGGTCTTCTGTGGCCCCTCCCTGATTCTAGCGTCCATCTATACCACTCGCCAATGATTCTCCTGCATAGGTCTGTGTGGCCCCTCCCTAACTCTAGCGTCCATCTATACCACTCTCCAATGATTCTCCTGCATAGGTCTAGTGCGGCCCCTCCCTGATTCTAGTGTCCATCTATACCACTCTCCAATGATTCTCCTGCATAGGTCTGTGCGGCCCCTCCCTGATTCTAGCGTCCATCGATCCCACTCTCCAATGATTCCCCTGCATAGGTCTGTGCGGCCCCTCCCTGATTCTAGCGTCCATCTATACCACTCTCCAATGATTCTCCTGCATAGGTCTGTGTGGCCCCTCCCTGATTCTAGCGTCCATCGAAACCACTCTCCAATGATTCCCCTGCATAGGTCTGTGCGGCCCCTCCCTGATTCTAGCATCCATCTATACCACTCTCCAATGATTCCCCTGCATAGGTCTGTGTGGCCCCATCCTAACTCTAGGGTACATCTATACCACTCTCCAATGATTCTCCTGCATAGGTCTAGTGCGGCCCCTCCCTGTTTCTAGCGTCCATCGAAACCACTCTCCAATGATTCCCCTGCATAGGTCTGTGCGGCGCCTCCCTGATTCTAGCGTCCATCTATACCACTCTCCAATGATTCCCCTGCATAGGTCTGTGCGGCCTCTCCCTGATTCTAGCACCCATCTATACCACTCTCCAATGATTCCGCTGCATAGGTCTGTGCGGCCTCTCCCTGATTCTAGCACCCATCTATACCACTCTCCAATGATTCCCCTGCATAGGTCTGTGCGGCCTCTCCCTGATTCTAGCACCCATCTATACCACTCTCCAATGATTCCCCTGCATAGGTCTGTGCGGCCCTCCCTGATTCTAGCGTCCATCTTTACCACTCTCCAATGATTCCCCTGCATAGGTCTGTGCGGCCCCTCCCTGATTCTAGCGTCCATCTATACCACTCTCCAATGATTCTCCTGCATAGGTCTGTGTGGCCCCTCCAGAACTCTAGCGTCCATCTATACTACTCTCCAATGATTCTCCTGCATAGGTCTGTGTGGCCCCTCCCTAACTCTAGCGTCCATCTATACTACTCTCCAAGGAGTCTCCTGCATAGGTCTGTGTGGACCCTCCCTAACTCTAGCGTCCATCTATACTACTCTCCAATGATTCTCCTGCATAGGTCTGTGTGGCCCCTCCCTAACTCTAGCGTCCATCTATACTACTCTCCAATGACTCTCTTGCACAGGTCTGTGAGGCCCCTCCCTGATTCTAGCACCCATCTATACCACTCTCCAATGATTCTTCTGCATAGGTCTGTGTGGCCCCTCCCTAATTCTAGCGTCCATCTTTACCACTCTCCAATGATTCCCCTGCATAGGTCTGTGCGGCCTCTCCCTGATTCTAGCACCCATCTACACCACTCTCCAATGATTCCCCTGCATAGGTCTGTGCGGCCTCTCCCTGATTCTAGCACCCATCTATACCACTCTCCAATGATTCTCCTGCATAGGTCTGTGTGGCCCCTCCCTAACTCCAGCGTCCATCTATACTACTCTCCAATGATTCTCCTGCATAGGTCTGTGTGGCCCCTCCCTAACTCTAGCGTCCATCTATACTACTCTCCAATGATTCTCCTGCATAGGTCTGTGTGGCCCCTCCCTAACTCTAGCGTCCATCTATACTACTCTCCAATGATTCTCCTGCATAGGTCTGTGTGGCCCCTCCCTAACTCTAGCGTCCATCTATACTACTCTCTAGTGATTCTCCTGCATAGGTCTGTGTGGCCCCTCCCTGATTTTAGCGTCCATCTATACCACTCTCCAATGATTCTCCTGCATAGGTCTGTGTGGCCCCTCCCTGATTCTAGCGTCCATCTATGCCACTCTGCAATGATTCTCCTGCATAGGTCTGTGCGGCCCCTCCCTGATTCTAGCATCCATCTATACCACGCTCCAATGGTTCTCCTGCATATGTCTGTGCGGCCCCTTCCTGATTGTGGCGTCCATCTATACCACGCTCCAATGATTCTCCTGCATAGGTCTGTGCGGCCCCTCCCTGATTCTAGCGTCCATCTATGCCACACTCCAATGATTCTTCTGCATAGGTCTGTGCGGCCCCTCCCTGATTCTAGCACCCATCTATACTACTCTCTATTGATTCTCCTGCACAGGTCTGTGCGGCCCCTCCCTGATTCTAGCGTCCATCTATACCACTCTCCAATGATTCTCCCACATAGGTCTGTGCGGCCTCTCCCTGATTCTAGCGTCCATCTATGCCACACTCCAATGATTCTCCTGCATAGGCCTGTGTGGCCCCTTCCTGATTCTAGCGTCCATCTATACCACTCTCCAATGATTCTCCTGCATACGTCTGTGCGGCCCCTCCCTGATTCTAGCGTCCATCTATACCACTCTCCAATGATTCTTCTGCATAGGTCTGTGTGGCCCCTCCCTGATTCTCGCACCCATCTATACAACTCTCCAATGATTCTCCTGCATACGTCTGTGCGGCCCCTCCCTGATTCTAGCGTCCATCTATACTACTCTCCAATGATTCTCCTGCATAGGTCTGTGTGGCCCCTCCCTAACTCTAGCGTCCATCTATACTACTCTCCAATGACTCTCTTGCACAGGTCTGTGAGGCCCCTCCCTGATTCTAGCACCCATCTATACCACTCTCCAATGATTCTTCTGCATAGGTCTGTGTGGCCCCTCCCTAATTCTAGCGTCCATCTTTACCACTCTCCAATGATTCCCCTGCATAGGTCTGTGCGGCCTCTCCCTGATTCTAGCACCCATCTACACCACTCTCCAATGATTCCCCTGCATAGGTCTGTGCGGCCTCTCCCTGATTCTAGCACCCATCTATACCACTCTCCAATGATTCTCCTGCATAGGTCTGTGTGGCCCCTCCCTAACTCCAGCGTCCATCTATACTACTCTCCAATGATTCTCCTGCATAGGTCTGTGTGGCCCCTCCCTAACTCTAGCGTCCATCTATACTACTCTCCAATGATTCTCCTGCATAGGTCTGTGTGGCCCCTCCCTAACTCTAGCGTCCATCTATACTACTCTCCAATGATTCTCCTGCATAGGTCTGTGTGGCCCCTCCCTAACTCTAGCGTCCATCTATACTACTCTCTAGTGATTCTCCTGCATAGGTCTGTGTGGCCCCTCCCTGATTTTAGCGTCCATCTATACCACTCTCCAATGATTCTCCTGCATAGGTCTGTGTGGCCCCTCCCTGATTCTAGCGTCCATCTATGCCACTCTGCAATGATTCTCCTGCATAGGTCTGTGCGGCCCCTCCCTGATTCTAGCATCCATCTATACCACGCTCCAATGGTTCTCCTGCATATGTCTGTGCGGCCCCTTCCTGATTGTGGCGTCCATCTATACCACGCTCCAATGATTCTCCTGCATAGGTCTGTGCGGCCCCTCCCTGATTCTAGCGTCCATCTATGCCACACTCCAATGATTCTTCTGCATAGGTCTGTGCGGCCCCTCCCTGATTCTAGCACCCATCTATACTACTCTCTATTGATTCTCCTGCACAGGTCTGTGCGGCCCCTCCCTGATTCTAGCGTCCATCTATACCACTCTCCAATGATTCTCCCACATAGGTCTGTGCGGCCTCTCCCTGATTCTAGCGTCCATCTATGCCACACTCCAATGATTCTCCTGCATAGGCCTGTGTGGCCCCTTCCTGATTCTAGCGTCCATCTATACCACTCTCCAATGATTCTCCTGCATACGTCTGTGCGGCCCCTCCCTGATTCTAGCGTCCATCTATACCACTCTCCAATGATTCTTCTGCATAGGTCTGTGTGGCCCCTCCCTGATTCTCGCACCCATCTATACAACTCTCCAATGATTCTCCTGCATACGTCTGTGCGGCCCCTCCCTGATTCTAGCGTCCATCTATACCACTCTCCAATGATTCTCCTGCATAGGTCTGTGCGGCCCCTCCCTGATTCTAGCGTCCATCTATACTACTCTCCAATGATTCTCCTGCATAGGTCTGTGTGGCCCCTCCCTAACTCTAGCGTCCATCTATACCACTCTCCAATGATTCTCCTGCATAGGTCTGTGCGGCCCCTCCCTGATTCTAGCGTCCATCTATACCACTCTCCAATGATTCTCCTGCATAGGGCTGTGTGGCCCCTCCCTAACTCTAGCGTCCATCTATACCACTCTCCAATGATTCCCCTGCATAGGTCTGTGCGGCCCCTCCCTGATTCTAGCGTCCATCTATACCACTCTCCAATGATTCCCCTGCATAGGTTTTTGCGGCCTCTCCCTGATTCTAGCACCCATCTATACCACTCTCCAATGATTCCCCTGCATACGTCTAGTGCGGCCCCTCCCTAACTCTAGCGCCCATCGATACCACTCTCCAATGATTCTCCTGCATAGGTCTGTGAGGCCCCTCCCTAACTCTAGCGTCCATCTATACTATTCTCCAATGATTCTTCTGCACAGGTCTGTGCGGCCCCTCCTTGATTCTAGCACCCATCTATACCACTCTCCAATGATTCCCCTGCATAGGTCTGTGCGGCCCCTCCCTGACTCAAGCGTCCATCTATACCACTCTCCAATGATTCTTCTGCATAGGTCTGTGTGGCCCCTCCCTGATTCTAGCGTCCATCTTTACCACTCTCCAATGATTCTTCTGCATAGGTCTGTGTGGCCCCTCCCTGATTCTAGCGTCCATCTTTACCACTCTCCAATGATTCTCCTGCATAGGTCTTCTGTGGGCCCTCCCTGATTCTTTCGTCCATCTATACCACTCTCCAATGATTCTCCTGCATAGGTCTGTGTGGCCCCTCCCTAACTCTAGCGTCCATCTATACCACTCTCCAATGATTCTCCTGCATAGGTCTAGTGCCGCCCCTCCCTGATTCTAGCGTCCATCGATACCACTCTCCAATGATTCCCCTGCATAGGTCTGTGCGGCCCCTCCCTGATTCTAGCGTCCATCTGTACCACTCTCTAATGATTCTTCTGCATAGGTCTGTGTGGCCCCTCCCTGATTCTAGCGTCCATCTTTACCACTCTCCAATGATTCTCCTGCATAGGTCTTCTGTGGCCCCTCCCTGACTCTAGCGTCCATCTATACTACTCTCCAATGATTCTCCTGCATAGGTCTAGTGCGGCCCCTCCCTGATTCTAGTGTCCATCTATACCACTCTCCAATGATTCTCCTGCATAGGTCTGTGCGGCCCCTCCCTGATTCTAGCGTCCATCGATACCACTCTCCAATGATTCTCCTGCATAGGTCTGTGCGGCCCCTCCCTGATTCTAGCGTCCATCTATACCACTCTCCAATGATTCTCCTGCATAGGTCTGTGCGGCCCCTCCCTGATTCTAGCGTCCATCGATACCACTCTCCAATGATTCCCCTCCATAGGTCTGTGCGGCCCCTCCCTGATTCTAGCGTCCATCTATACCACTCTCCAAGGATTCCCCTGCATAGGTCTGTGTGGCCCCTCCCTAACTCTAGCGTCCATCTATACCACTCTCCAATGATTCTCCTGCATAGGTCTAGTGCGGCCCCTCCCTGATTCTAGCGTCCATCGATACCACTCTCCAATGATTCCCCTCCATAGGTCTGTGCGGCCCCTCCCTGATTCTAGCGTCCATCTATACCACTCTCCAATGATTCCCCTGCATAGGTCTGTGCGGCCTCCCCCTGATTCTAGCACCCATCTATACCACTCTCCAATGATTCCCCTGCATAGGTCTGTGCGGCCTCTCCCTGATTCTAGCACCCATCTATACCACTCTCCAATGATTCCCCTGCATAGGTCTGTGCGGCCTCTCCCTGATTCTAGCACCCATCTATACCACTCTCCAATGATTCCCCTGCATAGGTCTGTGCGGCCCCTCCCTAACTCTAGCGTCCATCTATACCACTCTCCAATGATTCCCCTGCATAGGTCTGTGCGGCCCCTCCCTGATTCTAGCGTCCATCTATACCACTCTCCAATGATTCCCCTGCATAGGTTTGTGCGGCCTCTCCCTGATTCTAGCACCCATCTATACCACTCTCCAATGATTCCCCTGCATACGTCTAGTGCGGCCCCTCCCTAACTCTAGCGCCCATCGATACCACTCTCCAATGATTCTCCTGCATAGGTCTGTGAGGCCCCTCCCTAACTCTAGCGTCCATCTATACTATTCTCCAATGATTCTTCTGCACAGGTCTGTGCGGCCCCTCCTTGATTCTAGCACCCATCTATACCACTCTCCAATGATTCCCCTGCATAGGTCTGTGCGGCCCCTCCCTGACTCAAGCGTCCATCTATAGCACTCTCCAATGATTCTTCTGCATAGGTCTGTGTGGCCCCTCCCTGATTCTAGCGTCCATCTTTACCACTCTCCAATGATTCTTCTGCATAGGTCTGTGTGGCCCCTCCCTGATTCTAGCGTCCATCTTTACCACTCTCCAATGATTCTCCTGCATAGGTCTAGTGCCGCCCCTCCCTGATTCTAGCGTCCATCGATACCACTCTCCAATGATTCCCCTGCATAGGTCTGTGCGGCCCCTCCCTGATTCTAGCGTCCATCTGTACCACTCTCTAATGATTCTTCTGCATAGGTCTGTGTGGCCCCTCCCTGATTCTAGCGTCCATCTTTACCACTCTCCAATGATTCCCCTCCATAGGTCTGTGCGGCCCCTCCCTGATTCTAGCGTCCATCTATACCACTCTCCAATGATTCCCCTGCATAGGTCTGAGCGGCCTCTCCCTGATTCTAGCACCCATCTATACCACTCTCCAATGATTCCCCTGCATAGGTCTGTGCGGCCTCTCCCTGATTCTAGCACCCATCTATACCACTCTCCAATGATTCCCCTGCATAGGTCTGTGCGGCCTCTCCCTGATTCTAGCACCCATCTATACCACTCTCCAATGATTCCCCTGCATAGGTCTGTGCGGCCCCTCCCTGATTCTAGCGTCCATCTATACCACTCTCCAATGATTCTCCTGCATAGGTCTGTGACGCCCCTCCCTGATTCTAGCGTCCATCTATACCACTCTCCAATGATTTTCCTGCATAGGTCTGTGTGGCCCCTCCCTGATTCTAGGGTCCATCTATACCACTCTCCAATGATTCTCCTGCAGAGGTCTGTGTGGCCCCTCCCTGATTCTAGGGTCCATCTTTACCACTCTCCAATGATTCTCCTGCATAGGTCTTCTGTGGCCCCTCCCTGATTCTAGCGTCCATCTATACCACTCTCCAATGATTCTCCTGCACAGGTCTGTGCGGCCCCTCCCTGATTCTAGCACCCATCTATACCACTCTCCAATGATTCTCCTGCATAGGTCTGTGTGGCCCCTCCCTGATTCTAGGGTCCATCTATACCACTCTCCAATGATTCTCCTGCATAGGTCTAGTGCGGCCCCTCCCTAACTCTAGCGCCCATCGATACCACTCTCCAATGATTCTCCTGCATAGGTCTTTGAGGCCCCTCCCTAACTCTAACGTCCATCTATACTACTCTCCAATGATTCTTCTGCACAGGTCTGTGCGGCCCCTCCTTGATTCTAGCACCCATCTATACCTCTCTCCAATGATTCCCCTGCATAGGTCTGTGCGGCCCCTCCCTGACTCAAGCGTCCATCTATACCACTCTCCAATGATTCTTCTGCATAGGTCTGTGTGGCCCCTCCCTGATTCTAGCGTCCATCTTTACCACTCTCCAATGATTCTTCTGCATAGGTCTGTGTGGCCCCTCCCTGATTCTAGCGTCCATCTTTACCACTCTCCAATGATTCTCCTGCATAGGTCTTCTGTGGCCCCTCCCTGATTCTAGCGTCCATCTATACCACTCTCCAATGATTCTCCTGCATAGGTCTGTGCGGCCCCTCCCTGATTCTAGCGTCCATCTGTACCACTCTCCAATGATTCTTCTGCATAGGTCTGTGTGGCCCCTCCCTGATTCTAGCATCCATCTATACTACTCTCCAATGATTCTCCTGCATAGGTCTAGTGCAGCCCCTCCCTGATTCTAGTGTCCATCTATACTACTCTCCAATGATTCTCCTGCATAGGTCTGTGTGGCCCCTCCCTAACTCTAGCGTCCATCTATACCACTCTCCAATGATTCTCCTGCATAGGTCTGTGCGGCCCCTCCCTGATTCTAGCGTCCATCTATACCACTCTCCAATGATTCTCCTGCATAGGTCTGTGCGGCCCCTCCCTGATTCTAGCGTCCATCTGTACCACTCTCCAATGATTCTTCTGCATAGGTCTGTGTGGCCCCTCCCTGATTCTAGCATCCATCTATACTACTCTCCAATGATTCTCCTGCATAGGTCTAGTGCAGCCCCTCCCTGATTCTAGTGTCCATCTATACTACTCTCCAATGATTCTCCTGCATAGGTCTGTGTGGCCCCTCCCTAACTCTAGCGTCCATCTATACCACTCTCCAATGATTCTCCTGCATAGGTCTGTGCGGCCCCTCCCTGATTCTAGCGTCCATCTATACCACTCTCCAATGATTCTCCTGCATAGGGCTGTGTGGCCCCTCCCTAACTCTAGCGTCCATCTATACCACTCTCCAATGATTCCCCTGCATAGGTCTGTGCGGCCCCTCCCTGATTCTAGCGTCCATCTATACCACTCTCCAATGATTCTCCTGCATAGGTTTGTGCGGCCTCTCCCTGATTCTAGCACCCATCTATACCACTCTCCAATGATTCCCCTGCATACGTCTAGTGCGGCCCCTCCCTAACTCTAGCGCCCATCGATACCACTCTCCAATGATTCTCCTGCATAGGTCTGTGAGGCCTCTCCCTAACTCTAGCGTCCATCTATACTATTCTCCAATGATTCTTCTGCACAGGTCTGTGCGGCCCCTCCTTGATTCTAGCACCCATCTATACCACTCTCCAATGATTCCCCTGCATAGGTCTGTGCGGCCCCTCCCTGACTCAAGCGTCCATCTATACCACTCTCCAATGATTCTTCTGCATAGGTCTGTGTGGCCCCTCCCTGATTCTAGCGTCCATCTTTAACACTCTCCAATGATTCTTCTGCATAGGTCTGTGTGGCCCCTCCCTGATTCTAGCGTCCATCTTTACCACTCTCCAATGGTTCTCCTGCATAGGTCTAGTGCCGCCCCTCCCTGATTCTAGCGTCCATCGATACCACTCTCCAATGATTCCCCTGCATAGGTCTGTGCGGCCCCTCCCTGATTCTAGCGTCCATCTGTACCACTCTCTAATGATTCTTCTGCATAGGTCTGTGTGGCCCCTCCCTGATTCTAGCGTCCATCTTTACCACTCTCCAATGATTCCCCTCCATAGGTCTGTGCGGCCCCTCCCTGATTCTAGCGTCCATCTATACCACTCTCCAATGATTCCCCTGCATAGGTCTGTGCGGCCTCTCCCTGATTCTAGCACCCATCTATACCACTCTCCAATGATTCCCCTGCATAGGTCTGTGCGGCCTCTCCCTGATTCTAGCACCCATCTATACCACTCTCCAATGATTCCCCTGCATAGGTCTGTGCGGCCTCTCCCTGATTCTAGCACCCATCTATACCACTCTCCAATGATTCCCCTGCATAGGTCTGTGCGGCCCCTCCCTGATTCTAGCGTCCATCTATACCACTCTCCAATGATTCTCCTGCATAGGTCTGTGACGCCCCTCCCTGATTCTAGCGTCCATCTATACTACTCTCCAATGATTCTCCTGCATAGGTCTGTGTGGCCCCTCCCTGATTCTAGGGTCCATCTATACCACTCTCCAATGATTCTCCTGCAGAGGTCTGTGTGGCCCCTCCCTGATTCTAGGGTCCATCTTTACCACTCTCCAATGATTCTCCTGCATAGGTCTTCTGTGGCCCCTTCCTGATTCTAGCGTCCATCTATACCACTCTCCAATGATTCTCCTGCACAGGTCTGTGCGGCCCCTCCCTGATTCTAGCACCCATCTATACCACTCTCCAATGATTCTCCTGCATAGGTCTGTGTGGCCCCTCCCTGATTCTAGGGTCCATCTATACCACTCTCCAATGATTCTCCTGCATAGGTCTGTGAGGCCCCTCCCTAACTCTAACGTCCATCTATACTACTCTCCAATGATTCTTCTGCACAGGTCTGTGCGGCCCCTCCTTGATTCTAGCACCCATCTATACCTCTCTCCAATGATTCCCCTGCATAGGTCTGTGCGGCCCCTCCCTGACTCAAGCGTCCATCTATACCACTCTCCAATGATTCTTCTGCATAGGTCTGTGTGGCCCCTCCCTGATTCTAGCGTCCATCTTTACCACTCTCCAATGATTCTTCTGCATAGGTCTGTGTGGCCCCTCCCTGATTCTAGCGTCCATCTTTACCACTCTCCAATGATTCTCCTGCATAGGTCTTCTGTGGCCCCTCCCTGATTCTAGCGTCCATCTATACCACTCTCCAATGATTCTCCTGCATAGGTCTGTGTGGCCCCTCCCTAACTCTAGCGTCCATCTATACCACTCTCCAATGATTCTCCTGCATAGGTCTAGTGCGGCCCCTCCCTGATTCTAGCGTCAATCGATACCACTCTCCAATGATTCCCCTGCATAGGTCTGTGCGGCCCCTCCCTGATTCTAGCGTCCATCTGTACCACTCTCCAATGATTCTTCTGCATAGGTCTGTGTGGCCCCTCCCTGATTCTAGCATCCATCTATACTACTCTCCAATGATTCTCCTGCATAGGTCTAGTGCAGCCCCTCCCTGATTCTAGTGCCCATCTATACTACTCTCCAATGATTCTCCTGCATAGGTCTGTGTGGCCCCTCCCTAACTCTAGCGTCCATCTATACCACTCTCCAATGATTCTCCTGCATAGGTCTGTGCGGCCCCTCCCTGATTCTAGCGTCCATCTATACCACTCTCCAATGATTCTCCTGCATAGGGCTGTGTGGCCCCTCCCTAACTCTAGCGTCCATCTATACCACTCTCCAATGATTCCCCTGCATAGGTCTGTGCGGCCCCTCCCTGATTCTAGCATCCATCTATACCACTCTCCAATGATTCCCCTGCATAGGTTTGTGCGGCCTCTCCCTGATTCTAGCACCCATCTATACCACTCTCCAATGATTCTCCTGCATAGGTCTGTGCGGCCCCTCCTTGATTCTAGCACCCATCTATACCACTCTCCAATGATTCCCCTGCATAGGTCTGTGCGGCCCCTCCCTGACTCAAGCGTCCATCTATACCACTCTCCAATGATTCTTCTGCATAGGTCTGTGTGGCCCCTCCCTGATTCTAGCGTCCATCTTTACCACTCTCCAATGATTCTTCTGCATAGGTCTGTGTGGCCCCTCCCTGATTCTAGCGTCCATCTTTACCACTCTCCAATGATTCTCCTGCATAGGTCTTCTGTGGGCCCTCCCTGATTCTTTCGTCCATCGATACCACTCTCCAATGATTCCCCTGCATAGGTCTGTGCGGCCCCTCCCTGATTCTAGCGTCCATCTGTACCACTCTCTAATGATTCTTCTGCATAGGTCTGTGTGGCCCCTCCCTGATTCTAGTGTCCATCTATACCACTCTCCAATGATTCTCCTGCACAGGTCTGTGCGGCCCCTCCCTGATTCTAGCACCCATCTATACCACTCTCCAATGATTCTCCTGCATAGGTCTGTGTGGCCCCTCCCTGATTCTAGCATCCATCTATACTACTCTCCAATGATTCTCCTGCATAGGTCTAGTGCAGCCCCTCCCTGATTCTAGTGTCCATCTATACTACTCTCCAATGATTCTCCTGCATAGGTCTGTGTGGCCCCTCCCTAACTCTAGCGTCCATCTATACCACTCTCCAATGATTCTCCTGCATAGGTCTGTGCGGCCCCTCCCTGATTCTAGCGTCCATCTATACCACTCTCCAATGATTCTCCTGCATAGGTCTGTGCGGCCCCTCCCTGATTCTAGCGTCCATCTGTACCACTCTCCAATGATTCTTCTGCATAGGTCTGTGTGGCCCCTCCCTGATTCTAGCATCCATCTATACTACTCTCCAATGATTCTCCTGCATAGGTCTAGTGCAGCCCCTCCCTGATTCTAGTGTCCATCTATACTACTCTCCAATGATTCTCCTGCATAGGTCTGTGTGGCCCCTCCCTAACTCTAGCGTCCATCTATACCACTCTCCAATGATTCTCCTGCATAGGTCTGTGCGGCCCCTCCCTGATTCTAGCGTCCATCTATACCACTCTCCAATGATTCTCCTGCATAGGGCTGTGTGGCCCCTCCCTAACTCTAGCGTCCATCTATACCACTCTCCAATGATTCCCCTGCATAGGTCTGTGCGGCCCCTCCCTGATTCTAGCGTCCATCTATACCACTCTCCAATGATTCCCCTGCATAGGTTTGTGCGGCCTCTCCCTGATTCTAGCACCCATCTATACCACTCTCCAATGATTCCCCTGCATACGTCTAGTGCGGCCCCTCCCTAACTCTAGCGCCCATCGATACCACTCTCCAATGATTCTCCTGCATAGGTCTGTGAGGCCCCTCCCTAACTCTAGCGTCCATCTATACTATTCTCCAATGATTCTTCTGCACAGGTCTGTGCGGCCCCTCCTTGATTCTAGCACCCATCTATACCACTCTCCAATGATTCCCCTGCATAGGTCTGTGCGGCCCCTCCCTGACTCAAGCGTCCATCTATACCACTCTCCAATGATTCTTCTGCATAGGTCTGTGTGGCCCCTCCCTGATTCTAGCGTCCATCTTTACCACTCTCCAATGATTCTTCTGCATAGGTCTGTGTGGCCCCTCCCTGATTCTAGCGTCCATCTTTACCACTCTCCAATGGTTCTCCTGCATAGGTCTAGTGCCGCCCCTCCCTGATTCTAGCGTCCATCGATACCACTCTCCAATGATTCCCCTGCATAGGTCTGTGCGGCCCCTCCCTGATTCTAGCGTCCATCTGTACCACTCTCTAATGATTCTTCTGCATAGGTCTGTGTGGCCCCTCCCTGATTCTAGCGTCCATCTTTACCACTCTCCAATGATTCCCCTCCATAGGTCTGTGCGGCCCCTCCCTGATTCTAGCGTCCATCTATACCACTCTCCAATGATTCCCCTGCATAGGTCTGTGCGGCCTCTCCCTGATTCTAGCACCCATCTATACCACTCTCCAATGATTCCCCTGCATAGGTCTGTGCGGCCTCTCCCTGATTCTAGCACCCATCTATACCACTCTCCAATGATTCCCCTGCATAGGTCTGTGCGGCCTCTCCCTGATTCTAGCACCCATCTATACCACTCTCCAATGATTCCCCTGCATAGGTCTGTGCGGCCCCTCCCTGATTCTAGCGTCCATCTATACCACTCTCCAATGATTCTCCTGCATAGGTCTGTGACGCCCCTCCCTGATTCTAGCGTCCATCTATACTACTCTCCAATGATTCTCCTGCATAGGTCTGTGTGGCCCCTCCCTGATTCTAGGGTCCATCTATACCACTCTCCAATGATTCTCCTGCAGAGGTCTGTGTGGCCCCTCCCTGATTCTAGGGTCCATCTTTACCACTCTCCAATGATTCTCCTGCATAGGTCTTCTGTGGCCCCTCCCTGATTCTAGCGTCCATCTATACCACTCTCCAATGATTCTCCTGCACAGGTCTGTGCGGCCCCTCCCTGATTCTAGCACCCATCTATACCACTCTCCAATGATTCTCCTGCATAGGTCTGTGTGGCCCCTCCCTGATTCTAGGGTCCATCTATACCACTCTCCAATGATTCTCCTGCATAGGTCTAGTGCGGCCCCTCCCTAACTCTAGCGCCCATCGATACCACTCTCCAATGATTCTCCTGCATAGGTCTGTGAGGCCCCTCCCTAACTCTAACGTCCATCTATACTACTCTCCAATGATTCTTCTGCACAGGTCTGTGCGGCCCCTCCTTGATTCTAGCACCCATCTATACCTCTCTCCAATGATTCCCCTGCATAGGTCTGTGCGGCCCCTCCCTGACTCAAGCGTCCATCTATACCACTCTCCAATGATTCTTCTGCATAGGTCTGTGTGGCCCCTCCCTGATTCTAGCGTCCATCTTTACCACTCTCCAATGATTCTTCTGCATAGGTCTGTGTGGCCCCTCCCTGATTCTAGCGTCCATCTTTACCACTCTCCAATGATTCTCCTGCATAGGTCTTCTGTGGCCCCTCCCTGATTCTAGCGTCCATCTATACCACTCTCCAATGATTCTCCTGCATAGGTCTGTGTGGCCCCTCCCTAACTCTAGCGTCCATCTATACCACTCTCCAATGATTCTCCTGCATAGGTCTAGTGCGGCCCCTCCCTGATTCTAGCGTCAATCGATACCACTCTCCAATGATTCCCCTGCATAGGTCTGTGCGGCCCCTCCCTGATTCTAGCGTCCATCTGTACCACTCTCCAATGATTCTTCTGCATAGGTCTGTGTGGCCCCTCCCTGATTCTAGCATCCATCTATACTACTCTCCAATGATTCTCCTGCATAGGTCTAGTGCAGCCCCTCCCTGATTCTAGTGTCCATCTATACTACTCTCCAACGATTCTCCTGCATAGGTCTGTGTGGCCCCTCCCTAACTCTAGCGTCCATCTATACCACTCTCCAATGATTCTCCTGCATAGGTCTGTGCGGCCCCTCCCTGATTCTAGCGTCCATCTATACCACTCTCCAATGATTCTCCTGCATAGGGCTGTGTGGCCCCTCCCTAACTCTAGCGTCCATCTATACCACTCTCCAATGATTCCCCTGCATAGGTCTGTGCGGCCCCTCCCTGATTCTAGCGTCCATCTATACCACTCTCCAATGATTCCCCTGCATAGGTTTGTGCGGCCTCTCCCTGATTCTAGCACCCATCTATACCACTCTCCAATGATTCCCCTGCATACGTCTAGTGCGGCCCCTCCCTAACTCTAGCGCCCATCGATACCACTCTCCAATGATTCTCCTGCATAGGTCTGTGAGGCCCCTCCCTAACTCTAGCGTCCATCTATACTATTCTCCAATGATTCTTCTGCACAGGTCTGTGCGGCCCCTCCTTGATTCTAGCACCCATCTATACCACTCTCCAATGATTCCCCTGCATAGGTCTGTGCGGCCCCTCCCTGACTCAAGCGTCCATCTATACCACTCTCCAATGATTCTTCTGCATAGGTCTGTGTGGCCCCTCCCTGATTCTAGCGTCCATCTTTACCACTCTCCAATGATTCTTCTGCATAGGTCTGTGTGGCCCCTCCCTGATTCTAGCGTCCATCTTTACCACTCTCCAATGATTCTCCTGCATAGGTCTTTTGTGGGCCCTCCCTGATTCTTTCGTCCATCGATACCACTCTCCAATGATTCCCCTGCATAGGTCTGTGCGGCCCCTCCCTGATTCTAGCGTCCATCTGTACCACTCTCTAATGATTCTTCTGCATAGGTCTGTGTGGCCCCTCCCTGATTCTAGCGTCCATCTTTACCACTCTCCAATGATTCTCCTGCATAGGTCTTCTGTGGCCCCTCCCTGACTCTAGCGTCCATCTATACTACTCTCCAATGATTCTCCTGCATAGGTCTAGTGCGGCCCCTCCCTGATTCTAGTGTCCATCTATACCACTCTCCAATGATTCTCCTGCACAGGTCTGTGCGGCCCCTCCCTGATTCTAGCACCCATCTATACCACTCTCCAATGATTCTCCTGCATAGGTCTGTGTGGCCCCTCCCTGATTCTAGCGTCCATCTATACCACTCTCCAATGATTCTCCTGCATAGGTCTGTGCGGCCCCTCCCTGATTCTAGCGTCCATCGATACCACTCTCCAATGATTCCCCTCCATAGGTCTGTGCGGCCCCTCCCTGATTCTAGCGTCCATCTATACCACTCTCCAAGGATTCCCCTGCATAGGTCTGTGTGGCCCCTCCCTAACTCTAGCGTCCATCCATACCACTCTCCAATGATTCTCCTGCATAGGTCTAGTGCGGCCCCTCCCTGATTCTAGCGTCCATCGATACCACTCTCCAATGATTCCCCTCCATAGGTCTGTGCGGCCCCTCCCTGATTCTAGCGTCCATCTATACCACTCTCCAATGATTCCCCTGCATAGGTCTGTGCGGCCTCTCCCTGATTCTAGCACCCATCTATACCACTCTCCAATCATTCCCCTGCATAGGTCTGTGCGGCCTCTCCCTGATTCTAGCACCCATCTATACCACTCTCCAATGATTCCCCTGCATAGGTCTGTGCGGCCTCTCCCTGATTCTAGCACCCATCTATACCACTCTCCAATGATTCCCCTGCATAGGTCTGTGCGGCCCCTCCCTGATTCTAGCGTCCATCTATACCACTCTCCAATGATTCTCCTGCATAGGTCTGTGACGCCCCTCCCTGATTCTAGCGTCCATCTATACCACTCTCCAATGATTCTCCTGCATAGGTCTGTGTGGCCCCTCCCTGATTCTAGGGTCCATCTATACCACTCTCCAATGATTCTCCTGCAGAGGTCTGTGTGGCCCCTCCCTGATTCTAGGGTCCATCTTTACCACTCTCCAATGATTCTCCTGCATAGGTCTTCTGTGGCCCCTCCCTGATTCTAGCGTCCATCTATACCACTCTCCAATGATTCTCCTGCACAGGTCTGTGCGGCCCCTCCCTGATTCTAGCACCCATCTATACCACTCTCCAATGATTCTCCTGCATAGGTCTGTGTGGCCCCTCCCTGATTCTAGGATCCATCTATACCACTCTCCAATGATTCTCCTGCATAGGTCTAGTGCGGCCCCTCCCTAACTCTAGCGCCCATCGATACCACTCTCCAATGATTCTCCTGCATAGGTCTGTGAGGCCCCTCCCTAACTCTAGCGTCCATCTATACTACTCTCCAATGATTCTTCTGCACAGGTCTGTGCGGCCCCTCCTTGATTCTAGCACCCATCTATACCTCTCTCCAATGATTCCCCTGCATAGGTCTGTGCGGCCCCTCCCTGACTCAAGCGTCCATCTATACCACTCTCCAATGATTCTTCTGCATAGGTCTGTGTGGCCCCTCCCTGATTCTAGCGTCCATCTTTACCACTCTCCAATGATTCTTCTGCATAGGTCTGTGTGGCCCCTCCCTGATTCTAGCGTCCATCTTTACCACTCTCCAATGATTCTCCTGCATAGGTCTTCTGTGGCCCCTCCCTGATTCTAGCGTCCATCTATACCACTCTCCAATGATTCTCCTGCATAGGTCTGTGTGGCCCCTCCCTAACTCTAGCGTCCATCTATACCACTCTCCAATGATTCTCCTGCATAGGTCTAGTGCGGCCCCTCCCTGATTCTAGCGTCAATCGGTACCACTCTCCAATGATTCCCCTGCATAGGTCTGTGCGGCCCCTCCCTGATTCTAGCGTCCATCTGTACCACTCTCCAATGATTCTTCTGCATAGGTCTGTGTGGCCCCTCCCTGATTCTAGCATCCATCTTTACCACTCTCCAATGATTCTCCTGCATAGGTCTTCTCTGGCCCCTCCCTGACTCTAGCGTCCATCTATACTACTCTCCAATGATTCTCCTGCATAGGTCTAGTGCAGCCCCTCCCTGATTCTAGTGTCCATCTATACCACTCTCCAATGATTCTCCTGCATAGGTCTGTGGGGCCCCTCCCTGATTCTAGCGTCCATCGATACCACTCTCCAATGATTCCCCTGCATAGGTCTGTGCGGCCCCTCCATGATTCTAGCGTCCATCTATACCACTCTCCAATGATTCTCCTGCATAGGTCTGTGCAGCCCCTCCCTGATTCTAGCGTCCATCGATACCACTCTCCAATGATTCCCCTGCATAGGTCTGTGCGGCCCCTCCCTGATTCTAGCGTCCATCTATACCACTCTCCAAGGATTCCCCTGCATAGGTCTGTGTGGCCCCTCCCTAACTCTAGCGTCCATCTATACCACTCTCCAATGATTCTCCTGCATAGGTCTAGTGCGGCCCCTCCCTGATTCTAGCGTCCATCGATACCACTCTCCAATGATTCCCCTGCATAGGTCTGTGCGGCCCTTCCCTGATTCTAGCGTCCATCTATACCACTCTCCAATGATTCCCCTGCATAGGTCTGTGCGGCCTCTCCCTGATTCTAGCACCCATCTATACCACTCTCCAATGATTCCCCTGCATAGGTCTGTGCGGCCTCTCCCTGATTCTAGCACCCATCTATACCACTCTCCAATGATTCCCCTGCATAGGTCTGTGCGGCCTCTCCCTGATTCTAGCACCCATCTATACCACTCTCCAATGATTCCCCTGCATAGGTCTGTGCGGCCTCTCCCTGATTCTAGCACCCATCTATACCACTCTCCAATGATTCCCCTGCATAGGTCTGTGCGGCCCCTCCCTGATTCTAGCGTCCATCTATACCACTCTCCAATGATTCTCCTGCATAGGTCTGTGACGCCCCTTCCTGATTCTAGCGTCCATCTATACCACTCTCCAATGATTCTCCTGCATAGGTCTGTGTGGCCCCTCCCTGATTCTAGGGTCCATCTATACCACTCTCCAATGATTCTCCTGCAGAGGTCTGTGTGGCCCCTCCCTGATTCTAGGGTCCATCTTTACCACTCTCCAATGATTCTCCTGCATAGGTCTTCTGTGGCCCCTCCCTGATTCTAGCGTCCATCTATACCACTCTCCAATGATTCTCCTGCACAGGTCTGTGCGGCCCCTCCCTGATTCTAGCACCCATCTATACCACTCTCCAATGATTCTCCTGCATAGGTCTGTGTGGCCCCTCCCTGATTCTAGGATCCATCTATACCACTCTCCAATGATTCTCCTGCATAGGTCTAGTGCGGCCCCTCCCTAACTCTAGCGCCCATCGATACCACTCTCCAATGATTCTCCTGCATAGGTCTGTGAGGCCCCTCCCTAACTCTAGCGTCCATCTATACTACTCTCCAATGATTCTTCTGCACAGGTCTGTGCGGCCCCTCCTTGATTCTAGCACCCATCTATACCTCTCTCCAATGATTCCCCTGCATAGGTCTGTGCGGCCCCTCCCTGACTCAAGCGTCCATCTATACCACTCTCCAATGATTCTTCTGCATAGGTCTGTGTGGCCCCTCCCTGATTCTAGCGTCCATCTTTACCACTCTCCAATGATTCTTCTGCATAGGTCTGTGTGGCCCCTCCCTGATTCTAGCGTCCATCTTTACCACTCTCCAATGATTCTCCTGCATAGGTCTTCTGTGGCCCCTCCCTGATTCTAGCGTCCATCTATACCACTCTCCAATGATTCTCCTGCATAGGTCTGTGTGGCCCCTCCCTAACTCTAGCGTCCATCTATACCACTCTCCAATGATTCTCCTGCATAGGTCTAGTGCGGCCCCTCCCTGATTCTAGCGTCAATCGGTACCACTCTCCAATGATTCCCCTGCATAGGTCTGTGCGGCCCCTCCCTGATTCTAGCGTCCATCTGTACCACTCTCCAATGATTCTTCTGCATAGGTCTGTGTGGCCCCTCCCTGATTCTAGCATCCATCTTTACCACTCTCCAATGATTCTCCTGCATAGGTCTTCTCTGGCCCCTCCCTGACTCTAGCGTCCATCTATACTACTCTCCAATGATTCTCCTGCATAGGTCTAGTGCAGCCCCTCCCTGATTCTAGTGTCCATCTATACCACTCTCCAATGATTCTCCTGCATAGGTCTGTGGGCCCCCTCCCTGATTCTAGCGTCCATCGATACCACTCTCCAATGATTCCCCTGCATAGGTCTGTGCGGCCCCTCCATGATTCTAGCGTCCATCTATACCACTCTCCAATGATTCTCCTGCATAGGTCTGTGCAGCCCCTCCCTGATTCTAGCGTCCATCGATACCACTCTCCAATGATTCCCCTGCATAGGTCTGTGCGGCCCCTCCCTGATTCTAGCGTCCATCTATACCACTCTCCAAGGATTCCCCTGCATAGGTCTGTGTGGCCCCTCCCTAACTCTAGCGTCCATCTATACCACTCTCCAATGATTCTCCTGCATAGGTCTAGTGCGGCCCCTCCCTGATTCTAGCGTCCATCGATACCACTCTCCAATGATTCCCCTGCATAGGTCTGGGCGGCCCCTCCCTGATTCTAGCGTCCATCTATACCACTCTCCAATGATTCCCCTGCATAGGTCTGTGCGGCCTCTCCCTGATTCTAGCACCCATCTATACCACTCTCCAATGATTCCCCTGCATAGGTCTGTGCGGCCTCTCCCTGATTCTAGCACCCATCTATACCACTCTCCAATGATTCCCCTGCATAGGTCTGTGCGGCCTCTCCCTGATTCTAGCACCCATCTATACCACTCTCCAATGATTCCCCTGCATAGGTCTGTGCGGCCTCTCCCTGATTCTAGCACCCATCTATACCACTCTCCAATGATTCCCCTGCATAGGTCTGTGCGGCCCCTCCCTGATTCTAGCGTCCATCTATACCACTCTCCAATGATTCTCCTGCATAGGTCTGTGTGGCCCCTCCCTGATTCTAGCTTCCATCTATACCACTCTCCAATGATTCTCCTGCATAAGTCTGTGTGGCCCCTCCCTGATTCTACGGTCCATCTATACCACTCTCCAATGATTCTCCTGCAGAGGTCTGTGTGGCCCCTCCCTAACTCTAGCGTACATCTATACTACTCTCCAATGATTCTCCTGCACAGGTCTGTGCGGCCCCTCCCTGATTCTAGCACCCATCTATACCACTCTCCAATGATTCTCCTGCATAGGTCTGTGTGGCCCCTCCCTGATTCTAGGGTCCATCTATACCACTCTCCAATGATTCTCCTGCATAGGTCTGTGTGGCCCCTCCCTAACTCTAGCGTACATCTATACTACTCTCCAATGATTCTCCTGCACAGGTCTGTGCGGCCCCTCCCTGATTCTAGCACCCATCTATACCACTCTCCAATGATTCTCCTGCATAGGTCTGTGTGGCCCCTCCCTGATTCTAGGGTCCATCTATACCACTCTCCAATGATTCTCCTGCATAGGTCTGTGCGGCCCCTCCCTAACTCTAGCGTCCATCTATACCACTCTCCAATGATTCTCCTGCATAGGTCTGTGTGGCCCCTCCCTGATTCTAGCGTCCATCTTTACCACTCTCCAATGATTCTCCTGCATAGGTCTGTGTGGCCCCTCCCTGATTCTAGCGTCCATCTATACCACTCCCCAATGATTCTCCTGCATAGGTCTGTGTGGCCCCTCCCTAACTCTAGCGTCCATCTATACCACTCTCCAATGGTTCTTCTGCATAGGTCTGTGTGGCCCCTCCCTGATTCTAGCGTCCATCTATACCACTCTCCAATGATTCTCCTGCATAGGTCTGTGTGGCCCCTCCCTGATTCTAGCGTCCATCTATACCACTCTTCAATGATTCTCCCGCATAGGTCTGTGCGGCCCCTCCCTGATTCTAGTGTCCATCTATACCACTCTTCAATGATTCTCCCGCATAGGTCTGTGCGGCCCCTCCCTGATTCTAGCGTCCATCTATACCACTCTTCAATGATTCTCCCGCATAGGTCTGTGCGGCCCCTCCCTGATTCTAGCGTCCATCTATACCACTCTCCTATGATTATCCTGCATAGGTCTGTGTGGCCCCTCCCTGATTCTAGCGTCGATCTATACCACTCTCCAATGATTCTCCTGCATAGGTCTGTGTGGCCCCTCCCTGACTCTAGCGTCCATCTGTACCACTCTCCAATGATTCTTCTGCATAGGTCTGTGTGGCCCCTCCCTGATTCTAGCGTCCATCTATACCACTCTCCAATGATTCTCCTGCATAGGTCTGTGCGGCCCCTCTCTGATTCTAGCGTCCATCTATACCACTCTCCAATGATTCCCCTGCATAGGCCTGTGTGGCTCTCCCTGATTCCAGCGTCCATCTATACCACTCCCCAATGATTCTCCTGCATAGGTCTGTTTGGCCCCTCCCTGATTCTAGCGTCCATCTATACCACTCTCCAATGATTCTCCTGCATAGGTCTGTGCGGACCCTCCCTGATTCTAGCATCCATCTATACCACTCTCCAATGATTCTCCTGCATAGGTCTGTGTGGCCCCTCCCTAACTCTAGCGTCCATCCATACCACTCTCCAATGATTCCCCTGCATAGGTCTGTGCAGCCTCTCCCTGATTCTAGCGTCCATCTATACGACTCTCCAATGATTCCCCTGCATAGGTCTGTGCGGCCTCTCCCTGATTCTAGCACCCATCTATACCACTCTCCAATGATTCCCCTGCATAGGTCTGTGCGGCCCCTCCCTGATTCTAGCGTCCATCTATACCACTCTCCAATGATTCTCCTGCATAGGTCTGTGCGGCCCCTCCCTGATTCTAGGGTCCATCTATACCACTCTCCAATGATTCTCCTGCATAGGTCTGTGCGGCCCCTCCCTGATTCTAGGGTCCATCTTTACCACTCTCCAATGATTCTCCTGCATAGGTCTGTGTGGCCCCTCCCTGATTCTAGCGTCCATCTTTACCACTCTCCAATGATTCTCCTGCATAGGTCTGTGCGGCCCCTCCCTGATTCTAGCGTCCATCTATACCACTCCCCAATGATTCTCCTGCATAGGTCTGTGTGGCCCCTCCCTAACTCTAGCGTCCATCTATACCACTCTCCAATGATTTTTCTGCATAGGTCTGTGTGGCCCCTCCCTAACTCTAGCATCCATCTTTACCACTCTCCAAAGATTCTCCTGCATAGGTCTGTGTGGCCCCTCCCTGATTCTAGCGTCCATCTATACCACTCTTCAATGATTCTCCCGCATAGGTCTGTGAGGCCCCTCCCTGATTCTAGCGTCCATCTATACCACTCTCCAATGATTCTCCTGCATAGGTCTGTGCGGCCCCTCCCTGATTCTAGCGTCCATCTATACCACTCCCCTATGATTATCCTGCATAGGTCTGTGTGGCCCCTCCCTGATTCTAGCGTCAATCTATAACACTCTCCGATGATTCTCCTGCAAAGGTCTGTGTGGCCCCTCCCTGACTCTAGCGTCCATCTGTACCACTCTCCAATGATTCTTCTGCATAGGTCTGTGTGGCCCCTCCCTGATTCTAGCGTCCATCTATACCACTCTCCAATGATTCTCCTGCATAGGTCTGTGCGGCCCCTCCCTGATTCTAGCGTCCATCTATACCACTCTCCAATGATTTCATTACAAGACCGGAGGCTAACATTATGCAATGACTTTTATTGCTGCTCAAGATATGCAGCCCTTTAGAGTGTAACAATTACATCATAAACAAAACATTCCATAGAACATAGTCAAGTGACATAGCAACCAGATAACTTCCTCCTTTATTCGCTGCTCATGGAGAGTTAAGTATACCATCTTCCTTTCTCCCTCTCTTTGAGTGTTTTTGTATGTTACTACTTGATCTAACAATTTTATTTCCAGGTTTACCTTATTAGGTAAGTAACCTATTCATTACGAGTTTTGAAATGGTCTCTATTTTTACCCTTTTCATGTAAGTTTATTTTGTTCATTTGTAAACCTTCCAATTTATGGTTAGTTCTTATATGTTAGTTGTATATTATTTCCCCTTTATAATCCGCATTTATCCTCGACAGAGGGGCGATCATATGTAAAAAAAAACAA
The DNA here is from genome assembly GCF_964263255.1 of Lissotriton vulgaris. NCBI lineage: Eukaryota > Metazoa > Chordata > Amphibia > Caudata > Salamandridae > Lissotriton > Lissotriton vulgaris. Next base: position 5,660,065 of record NC_141696.1, on the reverse strand, counting down.
CAAAAAAAAAAAAAAAACACGAGTGTTCCCTTTGGCTCTAGTAAAACAGGCGCTTTGAATTTAACACTGATTGCGGGTTTATAAACCCTTTCCCTTTTCCTCTTCTTATCACCTCCGTAGAGAAACCCCTCCTTTTGGGCATTTCTTGAAATACGATCTCCACGCTCACCTCGAGGTCTCTGTGAAGCCATTCTTCAGAGCTCGAGCGTGAGAACATTTCCGACGCTTCTTCCGGGTCTGAGCTACTGTGACCCGCGCGCGGAAATGAGATGATCATGTCCTTTCTTCGGACCAACAATGCAAAAATTACAGCTTGCTAAAGCTGAAGCCCCGAAGCTTTTGCAGCTTGCGCTATGCGTTTCCCCAACAACACGCAGCGCAGCACTGTACCTCTCCCTATAACGGTCGCTCCTCTCCGCTCCTGAAACGTTTGATAAAAGACCCACTACTCTTGCTAATTCCCTTAAACTCACTGAGTCTTTTGATAAAACATAGGAGACCTCCTTTTTATTTTCGTCAACTTCTTCGAAGGAAGTTGGAGTTGTGCTAAAGACGTGTTTACTTGGAAACCTAGAAATTCTAGGTTTTGCGAAGGAGTCCTGACAGATTTTTCTACATTGATAATGAAGCCTAAAGACTCCAAAAGATCCACAGTCCACTTCATATGGAGAAGGAGTTCGTCCTGATTTTGGGACATTAATAAGATATCGTCTAGATATATAATCAGACGAACTCCTCTTCTCCTCAGAGATGCAACAACCGGTCTGAGTACCTTGGTGAAACACCAAGGAGCTGAAGAAAGGCCAAAAGGAAGACATCGAAATTGGTAGGTTATACCTTTCCATACAAACCTCAGGTATTTTTGAGATTCCGTGTCCATAGGGATAGTAAAGTAAGCGTCTTTCAGGTCCAACTTTATGAGCCAATCTTTCTCTTGGAGAATATCTCTCAAAAGATGGATACCTTCCATCTTGAAGTGTCTGTACACAAGGAAGGAGTTCAAAAGTCTTAGATTTATTACAGGACGCCAACCTTTGTCTTTTTTCTTCACGAGAAAAATTGTGCTCACAAAGCCGGGGCCAGTCTTGGAAACAATGAAGATTGCTCCTTTTTCCAGCATTTGACGAATTTCTTCGTCTACTAGGATTGATTGATCTTGATCTAAAACTAATTCTCTGGGGGGTGAGGTCTGGCGAGGAATAGAAACAAAATCTATTTTGAAACCTTTCACTGTTTCTAGAACCCATGCATCGTTTGTTATTGATAGCCAGTTCTGGCTGAAAGAAGCAAGTTCTCCCCCCTACCTTTGGGAGGAAAGAACCAGAAGGAGAGGTTTTTACCTTGATTTCCTTGACTCTGGAATCTGGCACGGTTGTTTCCACCTCCTCGATTGCGATAATTGCGTCCTCTCTGAGGGAAGAAGGAATTGTTCCCCCTAAAGTATCTTCCACGCTGGTTTTGATAGAAGGACCTGTTGTATCCTCGGCTGACAGGTGGTCCTCCTCTGTCAGCCCTTCCAAAAATTTGTCTACCTCCAAACATCCTTCTCATGTTGCTTTGAGCTCTGCTAAAAGCAGAGAAGGTAGACACGTATTTGCCAAGAACCTTAATAAAAGAATCTCCGAAGAGGAGCCCGTTAGGGTCTCCTTCGACCTCTTTATTAGCTAGGTCCCCCAACTTGGGTTTCATTCGAATCAGGATTCCTCTACGTCTTTCAGATGTGAGGCTAGCGTTGGCATTACCAAGGAGGCATAAGGCATGTTGACTCCAACCCCTCAAGAGTTCGATATCAACTGGAGTACCATTAATAGCAGATTCTTCCGCAAGATCTAGAATTCTCGCTAGAGGACCTAAGGTGTCTAGGAGTTTATTCTGACACTGTTTCAGACAGCGTTCGATACCCTTACGAGGGTCTCTTCCAGTCTTAAAGAGAAAGGTCAATAGCTCAGGGTCTAGTATAGGCGTCAAGGCTGCTTTATTGTCAAGGAAAGGTCTAGGGCATTCCGATTTCATTAGGTTCCTTGAATCTCTCTCAAGGAGTTTCCTGATCCAAGTTTTTATAAACTTGGCTACGTGGTCAAGGGGCCACCAATCAGAGCCTCTAGGGTGAGTAATATTCGAAGGGTTAAACATCTCCGCTCCAGAGGGATCTTTAATAGAGCAAGAGGTAGAGGATTGGATCAAATCATCACCCAATAAATCATCCAATTTTTCAGAAGGATCAAAAATGTACTCATCAGCATCCTAATTATCATTAGGGGATAGGTAATCGTCATCATCAAGAAGGATGACGTCTCTTGTGCCGCAAGGGACACCATGTCTAATCGTGCCGTGTAGGACACCTGTAGCTCTTGCGCCAATTTGAACGCCTGATCTATTAGTACCGCTTGGGACACCTACCTCATTTGCACCGCGTGGGATGCCAATATCATCAATATGTTTGGTCTTTTTTAAGACCTTGCCGCCTTTCGTGGGAAGAGGGTCTTCTTCATCTGAAGAAAGTGAGTCACTCCGAGGAGTATCTCTTTTCCTTTTTGATAAAGCAGCTTCAACTGCCTCCTTTAGGGAGGATTTAAGCTGTTTCTGAAAAAGATTCATTAAGGAATTCTCTGTGAGAGGGGCTTCACAGGCTTCATCAGTTTTTTCCGTCATTCTTACAATTATTCCAATTGGAAAGGTAAAAATATATGTATTTACCTTATTTAAGCGAATCAAAATCTATAGGCAGGCTTTCAATTAAGGATTGTCCTCAAGTATTTAATAACTTGTCAAACGTTTCAGGAGCGAAGAGGAGCGACCGTTATAGGGAGAGATACAGTGCTGCGCTGCGTGTTGTCGGGGAAACGCATAGCGCGAGCTGCAAAAGCTTCGGGGCTTCAGCTTTAGCAAGCTGTAATTTTTGCATTGTTGGTCCGAAGAAAGGACATGATCATCTCATTTCCGCGCGCGGGTCACAGTAGCTCAGACCCGGAAGAAGCGTCGGAAATGTTCTCACGCTCGAGCTCTGAAGAATGGCTTCACAGAGACCTCGAGGTGAGCGTGGAGATCGTATTTTAAGAAATGCCCAAAGGAGGGGTTTCTCTACGGAGGGGATAAGTAGGGGAAAAGGGAAAGGGTTTATAAACCCGCAATCAGTGTTAAATTCAAAGCGCCTGTTTTACTAGAGCCAAAGGGAACACTCGTGTTTTTTTTTTTTTTTTGAAAAAATATGATCGCCCCTCTGTCGAGGATAAATGCGGATTATAAAGGGGAAATAATATACAACTAACACATAAGAACCAACCATAAATTGGAAGGTTTACAAATGAACAAAATAAACTTACCTGAAAAGGGCAAAAATAGAGACCATTTCAAAACTCGTAATGAATAGGTTACTTACCTAATAAGGTAAACCTGGAAATAAAATTGTTAGATCAAGTAGTAACATACAAAAACACTCAAAGAGAGGGAGAAAGGAAGATGGTATACTTAACTCTCCATGAGCAGCGAATAAAAGACGAAGTTATCTGGTTGCTATGTCACTTGACTATGTTCTATGGAATGTTTTGTTTATGATGTAATTGTTACACTTTAAAGGGCTGCATATCTTGAGCAGCAATAAAAGTTATTGCATAATGTTAGCCTCCTTTGTCTTTAATGAAATCAAGATTCTCTCTGCATGCTAATTGGAGAATCGACATTCCCCTGCATAGGCCTGTATGGCCCCTCCCTGATTCCAGCGTCCATCTATACCACTCTCCAATGATTCTCCTGCATAGATCTGTGTGGCCCCTCCCTGATTCTAGCGTCCATCTATACCACTCTCCAATGATTCTCCTGCATAGGTCTGTGTGGCCCCTCCCTGATTCTAGTGTCCATCGATACCACAGTCTCAATGATTCTCCTGCATAGGTCTGTGCGCCCCCTCCCTAACTCTAGCGTCCATCTATACCACTCTCCTATGATTCTCCTGCATAGGTCTGTGTGGCCCCTCCCTGATTCTAGCGTCCATCTATACCACTCCCCAATGATTCTTCTGCATAGGTCTGTGCGGCCCCTCCCTGATTCTAGCGTCCATCTATACCACTCTCCAATGATTCTCCTGCATAGGACTGTGCGGCCCCTCCCTGATTCTAGCGTCCATCTATACCACTCTCCTATGATTCTCCTGCATAGGTCTGTGTGGCCCCTCCCTGATTCTAGCGTCCATCTATACCACTCTCCAATGATTCTCCTGCATAGGTCTGTGTGGCCCCTCCCTAACTCTAGCGTCCATCTATACCACTCTCCTATGATTCTCCTGCATAGGTCTGTGTGGCCCCTCCCTGATTCTAGCGTCCATCTATACCACTCTCCAATGATTCTCCTGCATAGGTCTGTGTGGCCCCTCCCTAACTCTAGCGTCCATCTATAGCACTCTCCTATGATTCTCCTGCATAGGTCTGTGCGGCCCCTCCCTGATTCTAGTGTCCATCTATACCACTCTTCAATGATTCTTCTGCATAGGTCTGTGCGGCCCCTCCCTGATTCTAGCGTCCATCGATACCACTCTCCAATGAGTCTCCTGCATAGGTCTGTGCGGCCCCTCCCTGATTCTAGCGTCCATCTATACCACTCTCCAATGATTGTCCTGCATAGGTCTGTGTGTCCCCTCCGTGATTCTAGCCTCCATCTATACCACGCTCCAATGATTCTCCTGCATGGGTCTGTGCGGCCCCTCCCTGATTCTAGCGTCCATCTATACCACAGTCTCAATGATTCTCCTGCATGGGTCTGTGCGGCCCCTCCCTGATTCTAGCGTCCATCTATACCACTCCCCAATGATTCTCCTGCATAGGTCTGTGCGGCCCCTCCCTGATTCTAGCACCCATCTATACCACTCTCCAATGATTCTTCTGCATAGGTCTGTGTGGCCCCTCCCTGATTCTAGCGTCCATCTATACCACGCTCCAATGATTCTCCTGCATAGGTCTGTGTGGCCCCTCCCTGATTCTAGCGTCCATCTAGTCAAGTCAAGTCAAGTCAATAGATTTATATAGCGCGCTACATACCCAGAGGGTCTCAAGGGGCTTGAAGAAGGGTGGGGAATTACTTGTCAAATATCCACGTTTTGAGTTGCTTTCTGAATGCTAGGTGGTTCTGAGTAAGGCGAAGGTGAGTGGGAAGTGAGTTCCAAGTTTTAGCTGCTAGGTAGGAGAAGGATCTACCTCCCATGGTGGTTTTGTTGATGCGAGGTACAGTGGCGAGGGCTTGGTTGGAGGATCGTAGCTGGCGGGAGGGGGTGTAGAAGGATAGTCGTGTGTTGAGGCATTCGGGTCCGATTTCGTAGAGTGCTTTGTGTGCGTGGGTCAGGAGCCGGAAAGTAATCCTCTTATTGACGAGGAGCCAGTGGAGGTCTTTCAGGTGACCAGAGATGTGTTCTTTACGCGGGATGTCTAATATGAGCCTGGCTGAGGCGTTCTGGATGCGTTGTAGTTTTTTCTGGAGTTTTGCGGTGGTGCCGGCGTAGAGGGTGTTTCCGTAGTCTCGTCGGCTCGTGACCAGAGCGTGGGTGACTGTTTTTCTAGTTTCGGTAGGGATCCAGCGAAATGTTTTTTTGAGCATGCGAAGAATGTTGAAGCAAGATGAAGAAACGGCGTTGACTTGTCTGTTCATCGAGAGTGAGGAATCCAGGATGACGCCCAGGTTCCGTGCGTGGTCCGTCGGGATGGGTGCTTTTCCAAGGGCCTCTGGCCACCAAGCGTCATCCCAGGCGGATGGGGAGGTGCCTAGGATGAGGACTTCTGTTTTGTCTGAGTTCAGTTTCAGACGGCTGTGCTTCATCCATTCAGCTACTTCTTTCATTCCTTCGTGCAGGTTGGTTTTGGCCGTGTTAGGGTCTCTGGTGAGTGATAGGATCAGTTGAGTGTCGTCGGCGTAGGAGATGATGTTGAGGTTGTGTTGGCGTGCGATGATCGCGAGGGGGCTCATGTATATGTTGAAGAGGGTGGGGCTGAGTGAAGATCCTTGTGGTACGCCGCAGATGACTTCAGTGGCCTCTGACTTGAATGGTGGAAGGCGGACTCTCTGGGTTCTTCCGGAGAGGAACGAGGTGATCCATTCCAGTGCTTTTCCTTGGATTCCTACGTTTCTGAGGCGTTGTAGAAGGGTGCTATGACAGACCGTGTCGAAGGCTGCGGAGAGGTCGAGGAGGATGAGGGCGACTGTGTCTCCATTGTCCAGTAGAGTTCGAATGTCGTCTGTTGCTGCGATGAGGGCGGTTTCAGTGCTGTGCTTGGCTCGGAAGCCGGATTGTGAGGAGTCGAGGGATTTGTTGGTTTCGAGGAATGCGGCGAGCTGGTTGTTGACCGCTTTCTCGATGACTTTGGCCGGGAATGGAAGGAGTGAGATAGGGCGATAGTTTTTGAGTTCAGTGGGGTCAGCTGTGGGTTTCTGCAGGAGGGCGCTGAGTTCGGCATGTTTCCAGCTTTCCGGGAAGGTTGCGGAGTTGAGGGAGCAGTTGATGACGTCACGGAGGTGCGGTGCAATAATGGAGTCTGCTTTGTTAAAGATGTGGTGAGGGCAAGGGTCTGTGGGGGATCCTGAGTGGATAGAGTTCATCAGACGGATGGTGTCCTCAGTGGAGATTGGCTTCCAGTCATTGAGGATGTTCGAGGGGGGTGGGGGTCCTGCAGGGGATTGGGTGGGTTGGTCTCCGGGTTGGTTGTCGAAGCTGTTGTGGATGTCTGCAATTTTGTTGTGGAAGAATGAGGCTAGGGAGTCGCAGAGGGCTTGAGAGGGGGTGATGTCGTTGGAGTTGGCTGAGGGGTTGGTAAATTCCTTGACGATGTTGAATAGTTCCTTGCTGTTGTGGGCGTTGTTATCTAGACGGTCCTTGAAAGCGGCTTTCTTGGCATTTCGGATTAGTTGGTGGTGTATGCGGGTGGCGTTTTTGAAGGCGTCCTTGGTGCTGGTGGTTGGGTCTTTTTTCCAGGCCTTCTCGAGGGAGCGACAAAGTTTCTTGGATTTCTTAAGATCATCGTTGAACCAGGAGGCCTTCTTGCTGCCTTGTTTGGTTTGTCGTTTTTTCAGTGGTGCTAGGATGTCGGCGCTGTTGGATAACCATTGGGTAAGGTTGGTGGCTGCTTGGTCTGGGTTTGAGGAGTGGGCGGGGGGGTTTTGAAGAAGCGATGAGGAGATCTGGTCGATGGTGATTTTGTTTCAGTTTCTATGCAGAGTGGGTTGGGGGTGGTTGTTGGATGTGGGCTTGTTGTAGGTTAAGTGAACGCAGCTGTGATCAGTCCAAAGGAGAGCTGTGGTGTGGCTGAAGGAGACATGTTTGCTGGAGGTGAAGATAGGGTCGAGTGTGTGACCTGCGATGTGGGTGGAGGTGGTGACAAGTTGTTTAAGTCCGAGGTTTGCGAGGTTGTCCAAGAGGGTGGTGGTGTTGCGGTCGTTGTTCTTTTCAAGGTGAAAGTTGAGGTCTCCCAAAAGGATGTAGTCCTCGGAGGGGAGCGCGTGTGGAGTGATGAAGTCCGTGATGTCTTCACTAAATTGTGCGCGGGGTCCTGGTGGCCTGTAAAGGAGGGTGCCTCTGAGTGTGGTCTTGGGGTCGGTGTGGATCTGGAAGTGAAGGTGTTCAGAGTTGGCGAGATTGACGACTGAGCTGGTTGAGATGCGGATGGATTTCTTATGGACGATAGCGATGCCTCCTCCTGTGTGGCCGGTACGGTCCTTGCGAATGATCTTATAGCCTTCCGGGATGGCAATGGTGATGTCTGGGGCTGATGTGGCGTTCATCCATGTTTCTGTTAGGAAGGCGACGTCCGGAGAGATGGTGTCTAGTAGATTCCAGAGGTCAATGGCTTGTCTGTGGACCGAGCGGGAGTTGAGCAGGATGCATTGTAGGTGGTTGGGGTCTGATATCTGTTGTGTGTTCGTAGATGAGGAGTTGTTCTTGGTGCCGTCGAACTTGCATGAGTTGCAAGAGAAGGGTCCATGGGTGTGTCCAGGAGCGGCTTGGACGCAGTTGGGGGAACGGCCGGGGTTAAGGGCTAGGAGGGTGGTGGCGTCGTAAGTAATGCGGGAGGGGTGGGCATTACGCGGACCAGGGGGTCTGTCGCTGGGCGCGGTACAGGCGTAGACGGGCTTACCTTTGGCGCACCTTCGGCGCGGCCGTAGCTCGTGGACGCTGCGCGTGGGGGCATTGGCCATAAATGGATGGTGGAGGGGGCGGAGCGTGGGAGGGTCAGCTGGGAGGCGGGATCTAGGTGCAGGGAGGGTCTGGGACGGGCCAAGGGGTCAATGCAAAATGGCTGCAGGGTAAACAAATGTACGAAGGAAAATTATCCAAAGCGCTACAAACCTCAGTGTGCACCACTCTCCAATGATTCTCCTGCATAGGTCTGTGTGGCCCCTCCCTGATTCTAGCGTCCATCTATACCACTCTCCAATGATTCTCCTGCATAGGTCTGTGTGGCCTCTCCCTGATTCTAGCGTCCATCTATACCACTCTCCAATGATTCTCCTGCATAGGTCTGTGTGGCCCCTCCCTGATTCTAGCGTCCATCTATACCACTCTCCAATGATTCTCCTGCATAGGTCTGTGTGGCCCCTCCCTGATTCTAGCGTCCATCTATACCACTCTCCAATGATTCTCCTGCATGGGTCTGTGCGGCCCCTCCCTGATTCTAGCGTCCATCTATACCACTCTCCAATGATTCCTCTGCATAGGTCTGTGTGGCCCACCCTAATTCTAGCATCCATCTATACCACTCACCAATGATTCTCCTGCATAGGTCTGTGTGGCCCCTCCCTGATTCTAGCGTCCATCTATACCACTCTCCAATGATTCCTCTGCATAGGTCTGTGTGGCCCCTCTCTGATTCTAGCGTCCATCTATACCACTCTCCAATGATTCTCCTGCATAGGTCTGTGCGGCCCCTCCCTGATTCTAGCGTCCATCTATACCACTCTCCAATGATTCCTCTGCATAGGTCTGTGCGGCCTCTCCCTGATTCTAGCGTCCATCTATACCACTCTCCAATGATTCTCCTGCATAGGTCTGTGCGGCCCCTCCCTGATTCTAGCGTCCATCTATACCACTCTCCAATGATTCCTCTGCATAGGTCTGTGCGGCCTCTCCCTGATTCTAGCGTCCATCTATACCACTCTCCAATGATTCCTCTGCATAGGTCTGTGCGGCCTCTCCCTGATTCTAGCCTCCATTTATACCACTCTCCAATGATTCTCCTGCATAGGTCTGTGTGGCTCCTCCCTGATTCTAGCGTCCATCTATACCACTCTCCAATGATTCTCCTGCACAGGTCTGTGTGGCTCCTCCCTGATTCTAGCGTCCATCTATACCACTCTCCAATGATTCTCCTGCATTGGGCTGTGTGGCCCCTCCCTAACTCTAGCGTCCATCTATACCACTCGCCAATGATTCTCCTGCATAGGTCTATGCGGCCCCTCCCTGATTCTAGCGTCCATCTATACCACTCTCCAATGAGTCTCCTGCATAGGTCTGTGTGGCCCCTCCCTGATTCTAGCGTCCATCTATACCACTCTCCAATGATTCTCCTGCATAGGTCTGTGTGGCCTCTCCCTGATTCTAGCGTCCATCTATACCACTCTCCAATGATTCTCCTGCATAGGTCTGTGTGGCCCCTCCCTGATTCTAGCGTCCATCTATACCACTCTCCAATGATTCTCCTGCATAGGTCTGTGTGGCCCCTCCCTGATTCTAGCGTCCATCTATACCACTCTCCAATGATTCTCCTGCATAGGTCTGTGCGGCCCCTCCCTGATTCTAGCGTCCATCTATACCACTCTCCAATGATTCTCCTGCATAGGTCTGTGCGGCCCCTCCCTGATTCTAGCGTCCATCTATACCACTCTCCAATGATTCTCCTGCATAGGTCTGTGTGGCCCCTCCCTGATTCTAGCGTCCATCTATACCACTCTCCAATGATTCTCCTGCATAGGTCTGTGTGGCCTCTCCCTGATTCTAGCGTCCATCTATACCACTCTCCAATGATTCTCCTGCATAGGTCTGTGTGGCCCCTCCCTGATTCTAGCGTCCATCTATACCACTCTCCAATGATTCTCCTGCATAGGTCTGTGTGGCCCCTCCCTGATTCTAGCGTCCATCTATACCACTCTCCAATGATTCTCCTGCATAGGTCTGTGTGGCCCCTTCCTGATTCTAGCGTCCATCTATACCACTCTCCAATGATTCTCTTGCATAGGTCTGTGTGGCCCCTCTCTGATTCTAGCACCCATCTATACCACTCTCCAATGATTCTCCTGCATAGGTCTGTGTGGCCCCTTCCTGATTCTAGCGTCCATCTATACCACTCTCCAATGATTCTCTTGCATAGGTCTGTGTGGCCCCTCTCTGATTCTAGCGTCCATCTATACCACTCTCCAATGATTCTCTTGCATAGGTCTGTGCGGCCCCTCCCTGATTCTAGCGTCCATCTATACCACTCTCCAATGATTCTCCTGCATAGGTCTGTGCTGCCTCTCCCTGATTCTAGCACCCATCTATACCACTCTCCAATGATTCTCCTGCATAGGTCTGTGCTGCCTCTCCCTGATTCTAGCGTCCATCGATACCACTCTCCAATGAGTCTCCTGCATAGGTCTGTGCGGCCCCTCCCTGATTCTAGCGTCCATCTATACCACTCTCCAATGATTGTCCTGCATAGGTCTGTGTGTCCTCTCCCTGATTCTAGCGTCCATCGATACCACTCTCCAATGAGTCTCCTGCATAGGTCTGTGCGGCCCCTCCCTGATTCTAGCGTCCATCTATACCACTCTCCAATGATTCTCCTGCATAGGGCTGTGTGGCCCCTCCCTAACTCTAGCGTCCATCTATACCACTCGCCAATGATTCTCCTGCATAGGTCTGTGCGGCCCCTCCCTGATTCTAGCGTCCATCTATACCACGCTCCAATGATTCTCCTGCATGGGTCTGTGCGGCCCCTCCCTGATTCTAGCGTCCATCTATACCAAAGTCTCAATGATTCTCCTGCATAGGTCTGTGTGGCCCCTTCCTGATTCTAGCGTCCATCTATACCACTCTCCAATGATTCTCTTGCATAGGTCTGTGTGGCCCCTCTCTGATTCTAGCCTCCATCTATACCACTCTCCAATGATTCTCCTGCATAGGTCTGTGCTGCCTCTCCCTGATTCTAGCACCCATCTATACCACTCTCCAATGATTCCTCTGCATAGTTCTGTGCGGCCTCTCCCTGATTCTAGCGTCCATCTATACCACTCTCCAATGATTCCTCTGCATAGGTCTGTGCGGCCTCTCCCTGATTCTAGCCTCCATTTATACCACTCTCCAATGATTCTCCTGCATAGGTCTGTGTGGCTCCTCCCTGATTCTAGCGTCCATCTATACCACTCTCCAATGATTCTCCTGCACAGGTCTGTGTGGCTCCTCCCTGATTCTAGCGTCCATCTATACCACTCTCCAATGATTCTCCTGCATTGGGCTGTGTGGCCCCTCCCTAACTCTAGCGTCCATCTATACCACTCGCCAATGATTCTCCTGCATAGGTCTATGCGGCCCCTCCCTGATTCTAGCGTCCATCTATACCACTCTCCAATGAGTCTCCTGCATAGGTCTGTGTGGCCCCTCCCTGATTCTAGCGTCCATCTATACCACTCTCCAATGATTCTCCTGCATAGGTCTGTGTGGCCTCTCCCTGATTCTAGCGTCCATCTATACCACTCTCCAATGATTCTCCTGCATAGGTCTGTGTGGCCCCTCCCTGATTCTAGCGTCCATCTATACCACTCTCCGATGATTTTCCTGCATAGGTCTGTGTGGCCCCTCCCTGATTCTAGCGTCCATCTATACCACTCTCCAATGATTCTCCTGCATAGGTCTGTGCGGCCCCTCCCTGATTCTAGCGTCCATCTATACCACTCTCCAATGATTCTCCTGCATAGGTCTGTGCGGCCCCTCCCTGATTCTAGCGTCCATCTATACCACTCTCCAATGATTCTCCTGCATAGGTCTGTGTGGCCCCTCCCTGATTCTAGCGTCCATCTATACCACTCTCCAATGATTCTCCTGCATAGGTCTGTGTGGCCTCTCCCTGATTCTAGCGTCCATCTATACCACTCTCCAATGATTCTCCTGCATAGGTCTGTGTGGCCCCTCCCTGATTCTAGCGTCCATCTATACCACTCTCCAATGATTCTCCTGCATAGGTCTGTGTGGCCCCTCCCTGATTCTAGCGTCCATCTATACCACTCTCCAATGATTCTCCTGCATAGGTCTGTGTGGCCCCTTCCTGATTCTAGCGTCCATCTATACCACTCTCCAATGATTCTCTTGCATAGGTCTGTGTGGCCCCTCTCTGATTCTAGCACCCATCTATACCACTCTCCAATGATTCTCCTGCATAGGTCTGTGTGGCCCCTTCCTGATTCTAGCGTCCATCTATACCACTCTCCAATGATTCTCTTGCATAGGTCTGTGTGGCCCCTCTCTGATTCTAGCGTCCATCTATACCACTCTCCAATGATTCTCTTGCATAGGTCTGTGCGGCCCCTCCCTGATTCTAGCGTCCATCTATACCACTCTCCAATGATTCTCCTGCATAGGTCTGTGCTGCCTCTCCCTGATTCTAGCACCCATCTATACCACTCTCCAATGATTCTCCTGCATAGGTCTGTGCTGCCTCTCCCTGATTCTAGCGTCCATCGATACCACTCTCCAATGAGTCTCCTGCATAGGTCTGTGCGGCCCCTCCCTGATTCTAGCGTCCATCTATACCACTCTCCAATGATTGTCCTGCATAGGTCTGTGTGTCCTCTCCCTGATTCTAGCGTCCATCGATACCACTCTCCAATGAGTCTCCTGCATAGGTCTGTGCGGCCCCTCCCTGATTCTAGCGTCCATCTATACCACTCTCCAATGATTCTCCTGCATAGGGCTGTGTGGCCCCTCCCTAACTCTAGCGTCCATCTATACCACTCGCCAATGATTCTCCTGCATAGGTCTGTGCGGCCCCTCCCTGATTCTAGCGTCCATCTATACCACGCTCCAATGATTCTCCTGCATGGGTCTGTGCGGCCCCTCCCTGATTCTAGCGTCCATCTATACCAAAGTCTCAATGATTCTCCTGCATAGGTCTGTGTGGCCCCTTCCTGATTCTAGCGTCCATCTATACCACTCTCCAATGATTCTCTTGCATAGGTCTGTGTGGCCCCTCTCTGATTCTAGCCTCCATCTATACCACTCTCCAATGATTCTCCTGCATAGGTCTGTGCTGCCTCTCCCTGATTCTAGCACCCATCTATACCACTCTCCAATGATTCTCCTGCATAGGTCTGTGCTGCCTCTCCCTGATTCTAGCGTCCATCGATACCACTCTCCAATGAGTCTCCTGCATAGGTCTGTGCGGCCCCTCCCTGATTCTAGCGTCCATCTATACCACTCTCCAATGATTGTCCTGCATAGGTCTGTGCGGCCCCTCCCTGATTCTAGCGTCCATCTATACCACTCTCCAATGATTCTCCTGCATAGGTCTGTGTGGCTCCTCCCTGATTCTAGCGTCCATCTATACCACTCTCCAATGATTCTCCTGCATAGGGCTGTGTGGCCCCTCCCTAACTCTAGCGTCCATCTATACCACTCGCCAATGATTCTCCTGCATAGGTCTGTGCGGCCCCTCCCTGATTCTAGCGTCCATCTATACCACGCTCCAATGATTCTCCTGCATGGGTCTGTGCGGCCCCTCCCTGATTCTAGCGTCCATCTATACCACAGTCTCAATGATTCTCCTGCATGGGTCTGTGCGGCCCCTCCCTGATTCTAGCGTCCATCTATACCAAAGTCTCAATGATTCTCCTGCATAGGTCTGTGCGGCCCCTCCCTGATTCTAGCGTCCATCTATACCACTCCCCAATGATTCTCCTGCATAGGTCTGTGCGGCCCCTCCCTGATTCTAGCACCCATCTATACCACTCTCCAATGATTCTTCTGCATAGGTCTGTGTGGCCTCTCCCTGATTCTAGCGTCCATCTTTACCACTCTCCAATGATTCTCCAGCATAGGTCTGTGCGGCCCCTCCCTGATTCTAGCGCCCATCTATACCACTCTCCAATGATTCTCCTGCATAGGTCTGTGCGGCCCCTCCCTGATTCTAGCGTCCATCTATACCACTCTCCAATGATTCCTCTGCATAGGTCTGTGTGGCCCCTCCCTGATTCTAGCGTCCATCTATACCACTCTCCAATGATTCTCCTGCATAGGTCTGTGCGGCCCCTCCCTGATTCTAGCGTCCATCTATACCACTCTCCAATGATTCCTCTGCATAGGTCTGTGTGGCCCCTCCCTGATTCTAGCTCCATCTATACCACTCTCCAATGATTCTCCTGCATATGCCTGTGTGGCCCCTCCCTGATTCTAGCGTCCATCTATACCACTCTCCAATGATTCTCCTGCATAGGTCTGTGCGGCCCCTCCCTGACTCTAGCGTCCATCTATACCACTCTCCAATGATTCCTCTGCATAGGTCTGTGCGGCCCCTCCCTGATTCTAGCGTCCATCTATACCACTCTCCAATGATTCCTCTGCATAGGTCTGTGCGGCCCCTCCCTGATTCTAGCGTCCATCTATACCATAGTCTCAATGATTCTCCTGCATAGGTCTGTGCGGCCCCTCCCTGATTCTAGCGTCCATCTATACCACAGTCTCAATGATTCTCCTGCATAGGTCTGTGTGGCCCCTCCCTGATTCTAGCTCCATCTATACCACTCTCCAATGATTCTCCTGCATAGGTCTGTGCGGCCCCTCCCTGATTCTAGCGTCCATCTATGCCACTCTCCAATGATTCCCCTGCATAGGTCTGTGTGGCCCCTCCCTGATTCTAGCGTCCATCTACCCCACACTCCAATGATTCCCCTGCATAGGTCTGTGTGGCCCCTCCCTGACTCTAGCGTCCATCTATACCACTCTCCAATGATTCTCCTGCATAGGTCTGTGCGGCCCCTCCCTGATTCTAGCGTCCATCTATACCACTCTCCAATGATTCCTCTGCATAGGTCTGTCTGGCCCCTCCCTGATTCTAGCTCCATCTATACCACTCTCCAATGATTCTCCTGCATATGCCTGTGTGGCCCCTCCCTGATTCTAGCGTCCATCTATACCACTCTCCAATGATTCTCCTGCATAGGTCTGTGCGGCCCCTCCCTGACTCTAGCGTCCATCTATACCACTCTCCAATGATTCCTCTGCATAGGTCTGTGCGGCCCCTCCCTGATTCTAGCGTCCATCTATACCACTCTCCAATGATTCCTCTGCATAGGTCTGTGCGGCCCCTCCCTGATTCTAGCGTCCATCTATACCATAGTCTCAATGATTCTCCTGCATAGGTCTGTGCGGCCCCTCCCTGATTCTAGCGTCCATCTATACCACAGTCTCAATGATTCTCCTGCATAGGTCTGTGTAGCCCCTCCCTGATTCTAGCGTCCATCTTTACCACTCTCCAATGATTCTCCTGCATAGGTCTGTGCGGCCCCTCCCTGACTCTAGCGTCCATCTATACCACTCTCCAATGATTCCTCTGCATAGGTCTGTGTGGCCCCTCCCTGATTCTAGCTCCATCTATACCACTCTCCAATGATTCTCCTGCATAGGTCTGTGGGGCCCCTCCCTGATTCTAGCTCCATCTATACCACTCTCCAATGATTCTCCTGCATAGGCCTGTGCGGCACCTCCCTGATTCTAGCGTCCATCTACACCACACTCCAATGATTCTCCTGCATATGCCTGTGTGGCCCCTCCCTGATTCTAGCATCCATCTATACCACAGTTTCAATGATTCCCTATGGAGGGGGAGGGGCCCCTCCTGCATAGGGCTTGCTTTGAGCCTTCAAAACATGTTCAATGCTCTTTCTGCACAAGTGGAGGAAGGTTTGCAAATTTCTCTCTTCTTGCTTCCATCCAAGTCGGCTCTGTAGAGGGCAGGATAGCTTATACTGTGAACCCTGCACGGAGCCCGAGCTTCAAGGGAGCAGAGACAGTCAGGTCTCTGCTTCATTAATGAGACATTGCTCAGAGTCTTAAATAAAATATGGAAATCACACACACATTTATTAGCGTTACTGTATCTCAATGGACAGACTCCTCTCTGTAGACAGACTTCTTGCTTTGGATGAACTCCGCTTTATGAGCAGACTCTTCTCTATGGACAGACTCCTTTCTATGGACAGACTCCTCTCTAGGGGGAGACTCTTCTCAATGGACAGACACCTCTCTAGGGGGAGACTCCTCTCTACGGACAGACACCTCTCTAGGGGGAGACTCTTCTCTATGGACAGACATCTCTCTAGGGGGAGACTCCTCTCTACGGACAGACACCTCTCTAGGGGGAGACTCTTCTCAATGGACAGACACCTCTCTAGGGGGAGACTCCTCTCTACGGACAGACACCTCTCTAGGGGGAGACTCTTCTCAATGGACAGACACCTCTCTAGGGGGAGACTCCTCTCTACGGACAGACACCTCTCTAGGGGGAGACTCTTCTCTATGGACAGACATCTCTCTAGGGGGAGACTCCTCTCTACGGACAGACACCTCTCTAGGGGGAGACTCTTCTCTACGGACAGACACCTCTCTATGGGGAGACTCCTCTCTACGGACAGACTCCTTTCTATGGACAGACTCCTCTCTAATGACAGACACCTCTCTAGGGGGAGACTCTTTTCTACGGACAGACACCTCTCTAGGGGGAGACTCTTCTCTACGGACAGACACCTCTCTATGGGGAGACTCCTCTCTACGGACAGACTCCTTTCTATGGACAGACTCCTCTCTAATGACAGACACCTCTCTAGGGGGAGACTCTTCTCTACGGACAGACACCTCTCTAGGGGGAGACTCTTCTCTACGGACAGACACCTCTCTAGGGGGAGACTCCTCTCTACGGACAGACTCCTTTCTATGGACAGACTCCTCTCTAATGACAGACACCTCTCTAGGGGGAGACTCTTCTCTACGGACAGACACCTCTCTAGGGGGAGACTCTTCTCTACGGACAGACACCTCTCTATGGGGAGACTCCTCTCTACGGACAGACTCCTTTCTATGGACAGACCCCTCTCTAATGACAGACACCTCTCTAGGGGGAGACTCTTCTCTACGGACAGACACCTCTCTAGGGGGAGACTCTTCTCTACGGACAGACACCTCTCTAGGGGGAGACTCCTCTCTACGGACAGACTCCTTTCTATGGACAGACACCTCTCTAGGGGGAGACTCTTTTCTACGGACAGACACCTCTCTAGGGGGAGACTCTTCTCTACGGACAGACACCTCTCTAGGGGGAGACTCTTCTCTACGGACAGACACCTCTCTATGGACAGACTCCTCTCTACGGACAGACTCCTCTCTAATGACAGACACCTCTCTAGGGGGAGACTCTTCTCTACGGACAGACACCTCTCTAGGGGGAGACTCCTCTCTACGGACAGACTCCTTTCTATGGACAGACTCCTCTCTAATGACAGACACCTCTCTAGGGGGAGACTCTTCTCTACGGACAGACACCTCTCTAGGGGGAGACTCTTCTCTACGGACAGACACCTCTCTATGGGGAGACTCCTCTCTACGGACAGACTCCTTTCTATGGACAGACCCCTCTCTAATGAAATGACAGACACCTCTCTAGGGGGAGACTCTTCTCTACGGACAGACACCTCTCTAGGGGGAGACTCTTCTCTACGGACAGACACCTCTCTAGGGGGAGACTCCTCTCTACGGACAGACTCCTTTCTATGGACAGACACCTCTCTAGGGGGAGACTCTTCTCTACGGACAGACACCTCTCTAGGGGGAGACTCTTCTCTACGGACAGACACCTCTCTAGGGGGAGACTCTTCTCTACGGACAGACACCTCTCTACGGACAGACTCCTCTCTACGGACAGACTCCTCTCTAATGACAGACACCTCTCTAGGGGGAGACTCTTCTCTACGGACAGACACCTCTCTAGGGGGAGACTCCTCTCTATGGACAGACTCCTTTCTATGGACAGACTCCTCTCTAATGACAGACACCTCTCTAGGGGGAGACTCTTCTCTACGGACAGACACCTCTCTAGGGGGAGACTCTTCTCTACGGACAGACACCTCTCTACGGACAGACTCCTCTCTATGGACAGACTCCTCTCTAATGACAGACACCTCTCTAGGGGGAGACTCTTCTCTACGGACAGACACCTCTCTAGGGGGAGACTCCTCTCTATGGACAGACTCCTTTCTATGGACAGACTCCTCTCTAATGACAGACACCTCTCTAGGGGGAGACTCTTCTCTACGGACAGACACCTCTCTAGGGGGAGACTCTTCTCTACGGACAGACACCTCTCTAGAGAGAGACTCTTCTCTACGGACAGACTCCTCTCTAGGGGGAGACTCTTCTCTACGGACAGACACCTCTCTAGGGGGAGACTCTTCTCTATGGACAGACACCTCTCTAGGGGGAGACTCTTCTCTATGGACAGACACCTCTCTAGGGGGAGACTCTTCTCTACGGACAGACACCTCTCTAGGGGGAGACTCTTCTCTACGGACAGACACCTCTCTAGGGGGAGACTCCTCTCTATGGACAGACTCCTTTCTATGGACAGACTCCTCTCTAATGACAGACACCTCTCTAGGGGGAGACTCTTCTCTACGGACAGACACCTCTCTAGGGGGAGACTCTTCTCTACGGACAGACACCTCTCTAGGGGGAGACTCCTCTCTATGGACAGACTCCTTTCTATGGACAGACTCCTCTCTAATGACAGACACCTCTCTAGGGGGAGACTCTTCTCTACGGACAGACACCTCTCTAGGGGGAGACTCTTCTCTACGGACAGACACCTCTCTAGGGAGAGACTCTTCTCTACGGACAGACACCTCTCTAGGGGGAGACTCTTCTCTACGGACAGACACCTCTCTAGGGGGAGACTCTTCTCTACGGACAGACACCTCTCTAGGGAGAGACTCTTCTCTACGGACAGACACCTCTCTAGGGAGAGACTCTTCTCTACGGACAGACACCTCTCTACGGAGAGACTCTTCTCTACGGACAGACTCCTCTCTAGGGGGAGACTCTTCTCTACGGACAGACACCTCTCTAGGGGGAGACTCCTCTCTACGGACAGACTCCTTTCTATGGACAGACACCTCTCTAGGGGGAGACTCTTCTCTACGGACAGACACCTCTCTAGGGGGAGACTCTTCTCTACGGACAGACACCTCTCTAGGGGGAGACTCTTCTCTACGGACAGACACCTCTCTATGGACAGACTCCTCTCTACGGACAGACTCCTCTCTAATGACAGACACCTCTCTAGGGGGAGACTCTTCTCTACGGACAGACACCTCTCTAGGGGGAGACTCCTCTCTACGGACAGACTCCTTTCTATGGACAGACTCCTCTCTAATGACAGACACCTCTCTAGGGGGAGACTCTTCTCTACGGACAGACACCTCTCTATGGGGAGACTCCTCTCTACGGACAGACTCCTTTCTATGGACAGACCCCTCTCTAATGACAGACACCTCTCTAGGGGGAGACTCTTCTCTACGGACATATTTACAACAAGGGGTGGTGAGGGACAGAGTCTCTGAATTAAACAGAATACTCTCACCCAGTCAAGAGATCAGGGCTAGATCCAACACCGTTTTTTAGCTCACTGCACCATCCCAGTTTCAGAACCTGGCTGTATGCAAATTAGTCTGTTCCTGTCCCAGTGCATGATGGGAACAGGGCAAACCAAACTACAAAAGCCAATTCTTACACTGGGAAGGAAACAAGCTACCGGGGACCGGTTTCTGGCATTTCAGCCTCTTCGGCCCGGCTTGCTTGAATCCTGATGGTGCAATGAGCAAGGGACTCACATCTGAGCATACCCTTCCACGCTTAGGGTGGACAAAAATATTTACAACAAGGGGTGGTGAGGGACAGAGTCTCTGAATTAAACAGAATACTCTCACCCAGTCAAGAGATCAGGGCTAGATCCAACACCGTTTTTTAGCTCACTGCACCATCCCAGTTTCAGAACCTGGCTGTATGCAAATTAGTCTGTTCCTGTCCCAGTGCATGATGGGAACAGGGCAAACCAAACTACAAAAGCCAATTCTTACACTGGGAAGGAAACAAGCTACCGGGGACCGGTTTCTGGCATTTCAGCCTCTTCGGCCCGGCTTGCTTGAATCCTGATGGTGCAATGAGCAAGGGACTCACATCTGAGCATACCCTTCCACGCTTAGGGTGGACAAAAATATTTACAACAAGGGGTGGTGAGGGACAGAGTCTCTGAATTAAACAGAATACTCTCACCCAGTCAAGAGATCAGGGCTAGATCCAACACCGTTTTTTAGCTCACTGCACCATCCCAGTTTCAGAACCTGGCTGTATGCAAATTAGTCTGTTCCTGTCCCAGTGCATGATGGGAACAGGGCAAACCAAACTACAAAAGCCAATTCTTACACTGGGAAGGAAACAAGCTACCGGGGACCGGTTTCTGGCATTTCAGCCTCTTCGGCCCGGCTTGCTTGAATCCTGATGGTGCAATGAGCAAGGGACTCACATCTGAGCATACCCTTCCACGCTTAGGGTGGACAAAAATATTTACAACAAGGGGTGGTGAGGGACAGAGTCTCTGAATTAAACAGAATACTCTCACCCAGTCAAGAGATCAGGGCTAGATCCAACACCGTTTTTTAGCTCACTGCACCATCCCAGTTTCAGAACCTGGCTGTATGCAAATTAGTCTGTTCCTGTCCCAGTGCATGATGGGAACAGGGCAAACCAAACTACAAAAGCCAATTCTTACACTGGGAAGGAAACAAGCTACCGGGGACCGGTTTCTGGCATTTCAGCCTCTTCGGCCCGGCTTGCTTGAATCCTGATGGTGCAATGAGCAAGGGACTCACATCTGAGCATACCCTTCCACGCTTAGGGTGGACAAAAATATTTACAACAAGGGGTGGTGAGGGACAGAGTCTCTGAATTAAACAGAATACTCTCACCCAGTCAAGAGATCAGGGCTAGATCCAACACCGTTTTTTAGCTCACTGCACCATCCCAGTTTCAGAACCTGGCTGTATGCAAATTAGTCTGTTCCTGTCCCAGTGCATGATGGGAACAGGGCAAACCAAACTACAAAAGCCAATTCTTACACTGGGAAGGAAACAAGCTACCGGGGACCGGTTTCTGGCATTTCAGCCTCTTCGGCCCGGCTTGCTTGAATCCTGATGGTGCAATGAGCAAGGGACTCACATCTGAGCATACCCTTCCACGCTTAGGGTGGACAAAAATATTTACAACAAGGGGTGGTGAGGGACAGAGTCTCTGAATTAAACAGAATACTCTCACCCAGTCAAGAGATCAGGGCTAGATCCAACACCGTTTTTTAGCTCACTGCACCATCCCAGTTTCAGAACCTGGCTGTATGCAAATTAGTCTGTTCCTGTCCCAGTGCATGATGGGAACAGGGCAAACCAAACTACAAAAGCCAATTCTTACACTGGGAAGGAAACAAGCTACCGGGGACCGGTTTCTGGCATTTCAGCCTCTTCGGCCCGGCTTGCTTGAATCCTGATGGTGCAATGAGCAAGGGACTCACATCTGAGCATACCCTTCCACGCTTAGGGTGGACAAAAATATTTACAACAAGGGGTGGTGAGGGACAGAGTCTCTGAATTAAACAGAATACTCTCACCCAGTCAAGAGATCAGGGCTAGATCCAACACCGTTTTTTAGCTCACTGCACCATCCCAGTTTCAGAACCTGGCTGTATGCAAATTAGTCTGTTCCTGTCCCAGTGCATGATGGGAACAGGGCAAACCAAACTACAAAAGCCAATTCTTACACTGGGAAGGAAACAAGCTACCGGGGACCGGTTTCTGGCATTTCAGCCTCTTCGGCCCGGCTTGCTTGAATCCTGATGGTGCAATGAGCAAGGGACTCACATCTGAGCATACCCTTCCACGCTTAGGGTGGACAAAAATATTTACAACAAGGGGTGGTGAGGGACAGAGTCTCTGAATTAAACAGAATACTCTCACCCAGTCAAGAGATCAGGGCTAGATCCAACACCGTTTTTTAGCTCACTGCACCATCCCAGTTTCAGAACCTGGCTGTATGCAAATTAGTCTGTTCCTGTCCCAGTGCATGATGGGAACAGGGCAAACCAAACTACAAAAGCCAATTCTTACACTGGGAAGGAAACAAGCTACCGGGGACCGGTTTCTGGCATTTCAGCCTCTTCGGCCCGGCTTGCTTGAATCCTGATGGTGCAATGAGCAAGGGACTCACATCTGAGCATACCCTTCCACGCTTAGGGTGGACAAAAATATTTACAACAAGGGGTGGTGAGGGACAGAGTCTCTGAATTAAACAGAATACTCTCACCCAGTCAAGAGATCAGGGCTAGATCCAACACCGTTTTTTAGCTCACTGCACCATCCCAGTTTCAGAACCTGGCTGTATGCAAATTAGTCTGTTCCTGTCCCAGTGCATGATGGGAACAGGGCAAACCAAACTACAAAAGCCAATTCTTACACTGGGAAGGAAACAAGCTACCGGGGACCGGTTTCTGGCATTTCAGCCTCTTCGGCCCGGCTTGCTTGAATCCTGATGGTGCAATGAGCAAGGGACTCACATCTGAGCATACCCTTCCACGCTTAGGGTGGACAAAAATATTTACAACAAGGGGTGGTGAGGGACAGAGTCTCTGAATTAAACAGAATACTCTCACCCAGTCAAGAGATCAGGGCTAGATCCAACACCGTTTTTTAGCTCACTGCACCATCCCAGTTTCAGAACCTGGCTGTATGCAAATTAGTCTGTTCCTGTCCCAGTGCATGATGGGAACAGGGCAAACCAAACTACAAAAGCCAATTCTTACACTGGGAAGGAAACAAGCTACCGGGCCGAAGAGGCTGAAATGCCAGAAACCGGTCCCCGGTAGCTTGTCTCCTTTCTGGTAAAGAATTGGCTTGGTAGTTTAGTCTGCCCTGTTCCCATGATGCACTGGGCCAGGGACAGACTGATTTGCATATAGCCAGGTTCTGAGCTGGGATGGGGCAGTGAGATAAATAACGGTGATGGATCAAGCCCTGATCTTTGGACTGGGTAAGAGTGGTCTGCTCAATTCAGACACTCTGTTCATCACCACCCCCTTTTGTAAATCTTCTCTACGGACAGACACCTCTCTAGGGGGAGACTCTTCTCTACGGACAGACACCTCTCTAGGGGGAGACTCCTCTCTACGGACAGACTCCTTTCTATGGACAGACACCTCTCTAGGGGGAGACTCTTCTCTACGGACAGACACCTCTCTAGGGGGAGACTCTTCTCTACGGACAGACACCTCTCTAGGGGGAGACTCTTCTCTACGGACAGACACCTCTCTACGGACAGACTCCTCTCTACGGACAGACTCCTCTCTAATGACAGACACCTCTCTAGGGGGAGACTCTTCTCTACGGACAGACACCTCTCTAGGGGGAGACTCCTCTCTATGGACAGACTCCTTTCTATGGACAGACTCCTCTCTAATGACAGACACCTCTCTAGGGGGAGACTCTTCTCTACAGACAGACACCTCTCTAGGGGGAGACTCTTCTCTACGGACAGACACCTCTCTACGGACAGACTCCTCTCTACGGACAGACTCCTCTCTAATGACAGACACCTCTCTAGGGGGAGACTCTTCTCTACGGACAGACACCTCTCTAGGGGGAGACTCCTCTCTATGGACAGACTCCTTTCTATGGACAGACTCCTCTCTAATGACAGACACCTCTCTAGGGGGAGACTCTTCTCTACGGACAGACACCTCTCTAGGGGGAGACTCTTCTCTACGGACAGACACCTCTCTAGAGAGAGACTCTTCTCTACGGACAGACTCCTCTCTAGGGGGAGACTCTTCTCTACGGACAGACACCTCTCTAGGGGGAGACTCTTCTCTATGGACAGACACCTCTCTAGGGGGAGACTCTTCTCTATGGACAGACACCTCTCTAGGGGGAGACTCTTCTCTACAGACAGACACCTCTCTAGGGGGAGACTCTTCTCTACGGACAGACACCTCTCTAGGGGGAGACTCCTCTCTATGGACAGACTCCTTTCTATGGACAGACTCCTCTCTAATGACAGACACCTCTCTAGGGGGAGACTCTTCTCTACGGACAGACACCTCTCTAGGGGGAGACTCTTCTCTACGGACAGACACCTCTCTATGGGGAGACTCCTCTCTACGGACAGACTCCTTTCTATGGACAGACCCCTCTCTAATGACAGACACCTCTCTAGGGGGAGACTCTTCTCTACGGACAGACACCTCTCTAGGGGGAGACTCTTCTCTACGGACAGACACCTCTCTAGGGGGAGACTCTTCTCTACGGACAGACACCTCTCTACGGACAGACTCCTCTCTACGGACAGACTCCTCTCTAATGACAGACACCTCTCTAGGGGGAGACTCTTCTCTACGGACAGACACCTCTCTAGGGGGAGACTCCTCTCTATGGACAGACTCCTTTCTATGGACAGACTCCTCTCTAATGACAGACACCTCTCTAGGGGGAGACTCTTCTCTACAGACAGACACCTCTCTAGGGGGAGACTCTTCTCTACGGACAGACACCTCTCTACGGACAGACTCCTCTCTACGGACAGACTCCTCTCTAATGACAGACACCTCTCTAGGGGGAGACTCTTCTCTACGGACAGACACCTCTCTAGGGGGAGACTCCTCTCTATGGACAGACTCCTTTCTATGGACAGACTCCTCTCTAATGACAGACACCTCTCTAGGGGGAGACTCTTCTCTACGGACAGACACCTCTCTAGGGGGAGACTCTTCTCTACGGACAGACACCTCTCTAGAGAGAGACTCTTCTCTACGGACAGACTCCTCTCTAGGGGGAGACTCTTCTCTACGGACAGACACCTCTCTAGGGGGAGACTCTTCTCTATGGACAGACACCTCTCTAGGGGGAGACTCTTCTCTATGGACAGACACCTCTCTAGGGGGAGACTCTTCTCTACGGACAGACACCTCTCTAGGGGGAGACTCTTCTCTACGGACAGACACCTCTCTAGGGGGAGACTCCTCTCTATGGACAGACTCCTTTCTATGGACAGACTCCTCTCTAATGACAGACACCTCTCTAGGGGGAGACTCTTCTCTACGGACAGACACCTCTCTACGGGGAGACTCTTCTCTACGGACAGACACCTCTCTAGGGGGGGACTCTTCTCTACGGACAGACACCTCTCTAGGGGGAGACTCCTCTCTACGGACAGACACCTCTCTAGAGAGAGACTCTTCTCTACGGACAGACTCCTCTCTAGGGGGAGACTCTTCTCTACGGACAGACACCTCTCTAGGGGGAGACTCCTCTCTATGGACAGACACCTCTCTAGGGGGAGACTCTTCTCTATGGACAGACACCTCTCTAGGGGGAGACTCTTCTCTACGGACAGACACCTCTCTAGGGGGAGACTCTTCTCTACGGACAGACACCTCTCTAGGGGGAGACTCCTCTCTATGGACAGACTCCTTTCTATGGACAGACTCCTCTCTAATGACAGACACCTCTCTAGGGGGAGACTCTTCTCTACGGACAGACACCTCTCTAGGGGGAGACTCTTCTCTACGGACAGACACCTCTCTAGGGGGAGACTCTTCTCTACGGACAGACACCTCTCTAGGGGGAGACTCCTCTCTATGGACAGACTCCTCTCTATGGACAGACTCTTCTCTACGGACAGACACCTCTCTAGGGGGAGACTCTTCTCTACGGACAGACACCTCTCTAGGGGGAGACTCCTCTCTACGGACAGACACCTCTCTAAGGGGAGACTCTTCTCTACGGACAGACACCTCTCTAGGGAGAGACTCTTCTCTACGGACAGACTCCTTTCTATGGACAGACTCCTCTCTAATGACAGACACCTCTCTAGGGGGAGACTCTTCTCTACGGACAGACACCTCTCTAGGGGGAGACTCCTCTCTACGGACAGACACCTCTCTAAGGGGAGACTCTTCTCTACGGACAGACTCCTCTCTATGGACAGACTCTTCTCTACGGACAGACTCCTCTCTAGGGGGAGACTCTTCTCTACGGACAGACACCTCTCTAGGGGGAGACTCTTCTCTATGGACAGACACCTCTCTAGGGGGAGACTCTTCTCTATGGACAGACACCTCTCTAGGGGGAGACTCTTCTCTACGGACAGACACCTCTCTAGGGGGAGACTCTTCTCTACGGGCAGACACCTCTCTAGGGGGAGACTCCTCTCTATGGACAGACTCCTTTCTATGGACAGACTCCTCTCTAATGACAGACACCTCTCTAGGGGGAGACTCCTCTCTACGGACAGACACCTCTCTAGGGGGAGACTCTTCTCTACGGACAGACACCTCTCTAGGGGGAGACTCCTCTCTACGGACAGACACCTCTCTAGGGGGAGACTCCTCTCTATGGACAGACTCCTCTCTATGGACAGACTCTTCTCTACGGACAGACACCTCTCTAGGGGGAGACTCTTCTCTACGGACAGACACCTCTCTAGGGGGAGACTCCTCTCTACGGACAGACACCTCTCTAAGGGGAGACTCTTCTCTACGGACAGACACCTCTCTAGGGGGAGACTCTTCTCTACGGACAGACACCTCTCTAGGGGGAGACTCCTCTCTACGGACAGACACCTCTCTAGGGGGAGACTCCTCTCTATGGACAGACTCCTCTCTATGGACAGACTCTTCTCTACGGACAGACACCTCTCTAGGGGGAGACTCTTCTCTACGGACAGACACCTCTCTAGGGGGAGACTCTTCTCTACGGACAGACACCTCTCTAGGGGGAGACTCTTCTCTACGGACAGACACCTCTCTAGGGGGAGACTCCTCTCTACGGACAGACACCTCTCTAGGGGGAGACTCCTCTCTATGGACAGACTCCTCTCTATGGACAGACTCTTCTCTACGGACAGACACCTCTCTAGGGGGAGACTCCTCTCTACGGACAGACACCTCTCTAAGGGGAGACTCTTCTCTACGGACAGACACCTCTCTAGGGAGAGACTCCTCTCTACGGACAGACTCCTTTCTACGGACAGACACCTCTCTAGGGGGAGACTCCTCTCTATGGACAGACTCCTCTCTATGGACAGACTCTTCTCTACGGACAGACACCTCTCTAGGGGGAGACTCCTCTCTACGGACAGACACCTCTCTAGGGGGAGACTCTTCTCTATGGACAGACACCTCTCTAGGGGGAGACTCTTCTCTACGGACAGACACCTCTCTAGGGGGAGACTCTTCTCTATGGACAGACACCTCTCTAGGGGGAGACTCTTCTCTATGGACAGACACCTCTCTAGGGGGAGACTCTTCTCTACGGACAGACACCTCTCTAGGGGGAGACTCTTCTCTACGGGCAGACACCTCTCTAGGGGGAGACTCCTCTCTATGGACAGACTCCTTTCTATGGACAGACTCCTCTCTAATGACAGACACCTCTCTAGGGGGAGACTCCTCTCTACGGACAGACACCTCTCTAGGGGGAGACTCTTCTCTACGGACAGACACCTCTCTAGGGGGAGACTCCTCTCTACGGACAGACACCTCTCTAGGGGGAGACTCCTCTCTATGGACAGACTCCTCTCTATGGACAGACTCTTCTCTACGGACAGACACCTCTCTAGGGGGAGACTCTTCTCTACGGACAGACACCTCTCTAGGGGGAGACTCCTCTCTACGGACAGACACCTCTCTAAGGGGAGACTCTTCTCTACGGACAGACACCTCTCTAGGGGGAGACTCTTCTCTACGGACAGACACCTCTCTAGGGGGAGACTCCTCTCTACGGACAGACACCTCTCTAGGGGGAGACTCCTCTCTATGGACAGACTCCTCTCTATGGACAGACTCTTCTCTACGGACAGACACCTCTCTAGGGGGAGACTCTTCTCTACGGACAGACACCTCTCTAGGGGGAGACTCTTCTCTACGGACAGACACCTCTCTAGGGGGAGACTCTTCTCTACGGACAGACACCTCTCTAGGGGGAGACTCCTCTCTACGGACAGACACCTCTCTAGGGGGAGACTCCTCTCTATGGACAGACTCCTCTCTATGGACAGACTCTTCTCTACGGACAGACACCTCTCTAGGGGGAGACTCCTCTCTACGGACAGACACCTCTCTAAGGGGAGACTCTTCTCTACGGACAGACACCTCTCTAGGGAGAGACTCCTCTCTACGGACAGACTCCTTTCTACGGACAGACACCTCTCTAGGGGGAGACTCCTCTCTATGGACAGACTCCTCTCTATGGACAGACTCTTCTCTACGGACAGACACCTCTCTAGGGGGAGACTCCTCTCTACGGACAGACACCTCTCTAAGGGGAGACTCTTCTCTATGGACAGACACCTCTCTAGGGGGAGACTCTTCTCTACGGACAGACACCTCTCTAGGGGGAGACTCTTCTCTATGGACAGACACCTCTCTAGGGGGAGACTCTTCTCTATGGACAGACACCTCTCTAGGGGGAGACTCTTCTCTATGGACAGACACCTCTCTAGGGGGAGACTCTTCTCTACGGACAGACACCTCTCTAGGGGGAGACTCCTCTCTACGGACAGACACCTCTCTAGGGGGAGACTCCTCTCTATGGACAGACTCCTCTCTATGGACAGACTCTTCTCTACGGACAGACACCTCTCTAGGGGGAGACTCCTCTCTACGGACAGACACCTCTCTAAGGGGAGACTCTTCTCTACGGACAGACACCTCTCTAGGGAGAGACTCCTCTCTACGGACAGACTCCTTTCTACGGACAGACACCTCTCTAGGGGGAGACTCCTCTCTACGGACAGACTCCTCTCTACGGACAGACACCTCTCTAGGGGGAGACTCCTCTCTACGGACAGACACCTCTCTAAGGGGAGACTCTTGTCTATGGACAGACACCTCTCTAGGGAGAGACTCCTCTCTACGGACAGACTCCTCTCTAATGACAGAATGCACGGGTTTGAACACGAGCTACTCACAATCTTTGTAATCTAATGTAGTTAAGTGTCATTTAAAAACATTGAGGGACGAGTAGAACAATGGAACGACATGCATCAGTGTTGAATGAATTCCTTTGTTGTTGATTTTTCTCTGGGTCTGAAGTGAACTGTCTGTAAACTCATGAGAACCCCTCTCTCAGGACAGACTCAGGAATCTCACCTTGGAGTTCAGTTGTAGAGACCTCAGTCAATGAAGCGTCTCAGTAGAGTTCCCGCAGTGACAGCTTCTCCAGAAGAGCTTCTCTCAGGTCTGCAGAGCACTCACTTGAGAGGTAAACACGACCCAGGCTGTGGAGCAAAAGCAGGAGCATCAGTCGGACCCGGGGTAACTCACCCACGGGGATTTATACAAATTCTAAGCCCCGCCCCCTCCCTGAGGGCCACCTCTGGCCACACACACCCTGCAGAGGAGCCCCTGTGTCCATCTGTCATGTCCAGACCCCACCCAGGATACAATACCCAACCAAACCCATGTCTGGAGCAGTCCCGGAGTCTATGAAACCACAGGCAGGACCCTTGGTGCAGCGCACACCCTGGACTGATGCGCTTCAAGGCGCTCTTAGATGATGAAAGAAAAGGAGGCTCAGGGCAGTAAAGGCGTCGCTGAGGATCACACCCCACAAAAAAGGAGAGCGTTACCCCAGTTAAGCCAAAAGGGACCGGGCGGTTATAGCTCACAAAAAACAAGATTCCCTTTCGTGCCACTGACCTCAAGTAGGATTCACTGAACCAAGTCACGCGATCCAATGCTCAACGTCTAACAAGTCTATTTGAATCAAATCATGTTTATCGCATATAATACAAAAAAGGTAACTTTTGCTTTTAATATTAAAATTTTCTTTCTTTCAATCAATCAATCAATCAATCAATCATTGCATTTGTATCGCGCACTACTCACCCGGAGGGTCTCAAGGCGCTTCGGGAGGGGGGGTCCGCTACTGCTCGAACAGCCAGGTCTTGAGCTGCTTCCTGAAGGCGAGGTGGTCTTGGGTCAGGCGGAGTTGGGTCGGGAGGGAGTTCCAAGTCTTGGCGGCCAGGTGGGAGAAGGATCTTCCTCCTGTTGTGGGTCTTCGGATGCGGGGGACGGCGGCGAGCGCCTGGTTGGTCGATCGGAGGTGGCGTGTGGGAGCGTAGAAGTTGAGGCGGCTGTTGAGGTAGCTCGGGCCTTGGTCGTGTAGGGCTTTGTGTGCGTGGGTGAGGAGACGGAAGGTGATTCTTTTGTTGATGGGGAGCCAGTGCAGGTCTCTCAGATGTCCGGAGATGTGGCTGCGTCGGGGGATGTCGAGGATGAGTCTGGCTGAGGCGTTCTGGATCCGCTGGAGTCTCTTCTGGAGCTTGGCGGTGGTTCCGGCGTAGAGGGTGTTGCCGTAGTCCAGACGGCTGGTGACGAGGGCCTGGGTGACCGTCTTCCTGGTCTCGGAGGGGATCAACCGGAAGATCTTGCGTAGCATGCTCAGGATGTTGAAACAGGACGAGGAGACGGCGTTGACTTGTCTGGTCATGGAGAGGGAGGAGTCCAGGATGAAGCCCAGGTTGCGTGCGTGGTCTGTCGGTTTGGGTGCGCTGCCCAGGGCGGGGGGCCACCAGGAGTCATCCCAGGCGGAGGGTGAGGGGCCCAGGATGAGGACTTCCGTCTTCTCTGAGTTCAGTTTCAGGCGGCTGGTCATCATCCATTCGGCTACGTGTTTCATCCCTTCGTGTAGGTCAGCTCTGGCGGTGGCGGGGTCGTTGGTCAGGGAGAGGATCAGCTGTGTGTCGTCGGCGTAGGAGATGATGTTGAGGTTGTGTTGGCATGCGATGGCCGCCAGGGGGCTGATGTAAACATTGAAGAGGGTGGGGCTGAGCGAGGAGCCCTGAGGGACGCCGCAGATGACTTCCGTGGCCTCTGATCTGAACGGTGGTAGGCGGACTCTCTGAGTCCTTCCAGCGAGGAAGGAGACGATCCACTCCAGTGCCTTCTCCTGGATTCCGGCGTTGCTAAGGCGCTGCACTAGGGTGCGGTGGCAGACGGTGTCGAATGCCGCGGAGAGGTCCAGGAGGATGAGGGCCGATGTCTCTCCGTTGTCCAGCAGGGCCCGGATGTCATCGGTGGCCGCGATGAGGGCGGTCTCGGTGCTGTGGTTGGCCCTGAAGCCCGACTCTGAGGGGTCGAGGGATCCGTTTGTCTCGAGGAAGGCAGCCAGTTGCTTGTTGACGGTCTTCTCGATGACTTTGGCTGGAAACGGGAGGAGCGAGATGGGGCGGTAGTTCTTGAGTACGGTGGGGTCCGCTGTTGGTTTCTTTAGTAGAGCGCTGAGTTCGGCGTGCTTCCAGCTCTCCGGGAAGGTTGCGGTGTCGAAGGAGGCGTTGATGATGTCCCGCAGGTGGGGTGCGATGACGGAGTCGGCCTTGTTGAAGACGTGGTGAGGGCAGGGGTCAGTTGGAGATCCGGAGTGGATGGAGTTCATCATGCGGATGGTGTCTTCAGTGTTGATTGGGGACCAGGCGCTGAGGGTGGTGGTGGGGGGCGTTGGTGCGGTCGTGGGGAGCGTTGGTTGTGTGCTGAAGCTGTTGTGTATGTCAGCGATCTTGTTGTGGAAGTAGGAGGCAAGGAAGTTGCAGAGGTCTTGCGATGGGGTGATGTCGTTGTTTCCGGCGTTGGGGTTGGAGAGCTCTTTCACGATGTTGAAGAGTTCCTTGCAGTTGTGTGCGTTGTTGTCCAGTCATTCCTTGAATGCTGTTTTCTTGGTGGCGTGAATCAGTTGATGGTGCTTTTGGGTGGCGAGCTTGAGGGTGGTCATGTTGTCCGGTGTTGGGTCTTTTCTCCAGGCTTTCTCGAGTGCTCGGCAGTTCTTCTTGGAGCTCTTGAGTTCGTCGGTGACCCATGGGGCCTTCTTGCTGCCGGGTCTGCTGGGCGGGGTCCTCAGTGGGGTGAGGTCGTCTTCGTGAGGTTGTCGGCGGCCTGGCTGGGGTTCACTGAGCTGGCGAGAGGGTGCTGGCTCAGGGATGCAGCGAGTTGGTCGGCCGTGATCTTGTTCCAGCTTCTTCGTGCAACCTGTTGCTGGTGGTGGTGGATTGTGGTCCTTCTGAAGCTGAAGTGGACGCAGCTGTGGTCCGTCCAGTGGAGTCCGGTGGCGTGGCTGAAGACGATGTCCTTGCTGGATGAGAAAACTATTAATACAATACATCTGATTATCACAATGCATATTAATGCATACTAATCCAAACATGAAACAATATATGTTGGACAGGCCCCATGAAGGGCTCGCTCCCTCCCCGCATGACGGGGCCCAGCCGCCGGCTCTCCAGGTGCTACCCACAGAAGCAACCCGCAAACCCGTCCCACGGGACGCCTGCTCCCGGATATCCCTGCATCCCTGGCCCGGGCCACCGTCAGCACCATTGCCCGGTCCGGCCGCCATCTTGGACACTGCACCACGAGGCCGCGAGGCCTCAGCTCGACCCCAACCCTGGGCCTGGCCGGGCCCCGACAGCCCGGCACCACCACGAGGCCGCGTGGCCTCAGCTCGACCCCAACCCTGGGCCTGGCCGGGCCCCGACAGCCCGGCACCACCATCCACTCAGGAGGTGAACGGACCACTTGGCAGGTCAATGGGAGAAAGAAGTGTCGATGGCTCTCCCCCGCCAGGTGCCGATCGCCCCCAGCCTCCCCGGGTGCTGGCTCCACCCCCCTGCTGGGTGTCTGGACTCCCTCATCCCGGACCTCTCGACCTCCAAGTGCGAGGGTCCGGACATCAAAGGGCGCCAGACCTATAACTGAGGCAGCTCCAGAGCAGGAAGGCAGTTGTATCCTGGAGTCGAGAGACACCGTGAAGAACTCATCCTTGACGGACTGCTGGCGCTGCCGCAGCCCTGCCTTATGAACTGTCGTCCTGCCTGCTGGCGCTGCCGCGGCCTTCTGCAACCTTCATCCTCGTGGGACCTGCTGGCGCTGCCGCGGCCCGTTGTAACCTTCATCCTCGTGGGGACCTGCTGGCGCTGCCGCGGCCTCTTGCAACCGCCATCTTCGTCGGGACCTGCTGGCGCTGCCGCGGCCCGTTGCTATCTACGACCTTCTCGGGACCTGCTGGCGCTGCCGCGGCCCGACCTGCCCGAACGCCGATCTCGAGGATTGTGAGCTACCATCGTCTCATCTCAATACCAGATTGGTAACCAGACTGTCCCGCTACCCCCTTTCCCGTACAGAGACTAGAATTGAGAGGATCCTCGTGTCCTGATCTCATTGTACCGTACTACTTTACTCCAAGAACTGCATATAATGAGCGTGACCCTTATCCTTGTGTGGTGTCCATCTGTGGGGGGGAAGTTACTTGTCTGTACGATCGCTGGAGACGGCCCTCACCGGAGGCCTCTCCCCTTGTCCTCGGCCGACCCTCCAGGTCCCCGTCTAACAATATACTAATCTTGTTATCACATTAATTTTGCAAACATGGAAAAGATTGAATCCTGAACAATATCCTACGGAACAATGTGTCAATAAATTGTGTCAAATAACGAAGTTAATTCAGAACAATGCGTCGACGCAGCGTTTTGGTGAATCTTTTTATTTTCCTGCCACCTTCCTCAGGACTCATTCATAATTCACATCTCTTTCATATAATTCATAAAAATCAGACAATACATCTAAGAGCAAATGATAAAATACAATGAACATTTTATTTAAAGAATTTTTTGTAAACATAGACTCTCTTGGTTCAGTGCACACTCTCACGTCAGGATATAATGATTAATATTCAGTGGCGCCAAGTTTCATAATCAATTAGTAACCTAAGTCACTATATTTCTGCTTTTAATTAGAAAGTAAAAAAGTTTATGGAGATCAGGTGGAAAGTCACTTACAAAACCATGGTCTATATATTTACTTTTAGTTCAATCTAAAGAAAGTAAAACACATGGAATCTCACCAAAATGTATTTTAACAGAGAACTTCCAGGTGTGCAGAATATTTTTAAATCGCGTTGCACCTTTACAAAGATATGTTTTCTTCAATTAATCTCCAATGTAGGATCCTAAAGATAATGAACCCATTGTTAGCGTCGCCTTACTAATGGTGCATTGACTTTATCGCTTAGGATCACTGAGGGAGCAAGTTTTCATACGTATTGAAGCTTGCTTGTATTCATGACTCTCGACTTAACACATAATGTATTAATCAACCTGTTTGTCTTACTAATATTTACAAAACACAACATTTTTAGTATCTAGGGGAAGCTTTCAGATGTGCTTTTACTAACAATTACCAGAATGCACTAAAACGGCCGCTTTACGTGGGATTTGTCATTGCGCATGCGTCTATCACATCTACGTGGCATGACGTATCTATAATTTGGTGGTAAACCTTTGCTTCTGCGCCCTAGTGACAAAGACGGCCTCTTCAAACCTTGTTCCTTCTGCTTAACCATTATTGCTATAGTTAATATAAAGTAATGGGGTTAGAGTAGAGATAAGTGGTATATATCGCCTTCATTCATATTTGTTTTCTAAGATATGTTTCTTTTTGATTTTACTGTTAGCTCGTACTTGGGCCTGAATAACGATAAAAACTCCATCTTGGAAAAAGCTACGCATGCGCGTCTTGACTTTAAAAGGGCTGAAACACTAGCGTTGAATCCATGCCAACGACAGTCTTACTCGTGATGTGCCTGGGAACCTCACCTCGTGAACTTTACAGAGGAAGAACATCACATACATTGTTATAAATTGTATATCATTTTGCTACAAGTATTGTTGGATGGAATAAAATCATGGGGAAGTAAATTATGGGCGGCAGCCGAAATCAATTGAAACCAATAATGAGTGATCTCATACTGGTATGGTGTGATGACCTCTCCTCGTCTTTTTGTCCAATCAAACATTGGGGAACTTACACATTTGCAACATTTGGGGGTGGGGCACTGCCCTGAGAAAAGTATAACTAAGGTAGGTTTAGATAGAGAAATGATCCGACTTGTCCGAGTAGTTGACCTCTCACTGACCCAACGGCTGCTATAGATCAAGAGCAGAGGTGCTGGTGGAGCACTCTGTCAGAAGAATCGGGGTGTTGCTGGGGAAATTATTGATTACCCATTTCGGGGTAAAACTAATTGGCCATTAAGGAAGGGGTGTAACGCTGGCGTTGCACTAGTCGAGGGTAACTGTCCTGCACTGCACCTGTCCTGTCCCTTGGCACCGAACAGTCGGGAGTATACCAATCATTTTACGCCTTTCAAAATGTCACCAGCCGCCCTTGTGCCATCTTCCTCTCCAGGGGCGGCTGGTGACATTTGAAAGTGGTAGGGCGTAAAATGATTGGCATACTGCGCCGTGAGCCCGAACCACCATAAGAGGAAATTTTGAAAAAAGAGAAGAAAAAGGGTGCACTTTCAAGCAAATTTGAGAAAGCAGGAAGGTTAATAAAGCAATTGCCAGCAGTCAGCAGACAGTCACTAACTCACTACACGCACCAGCACGAGGTCTAGTGTGACTGTGTGCGCCGGTAACGTGGGCTGTGCTGCGCCTGGGACGTTACCACACACACAGCCATGGCCAATCGCTACTGCATGGCTTCACTGAAGTCACACAGTGATTGGCCATAAATCTGTAATGACAGGTACACAGGTATTACTGCACAGTAATGACCACAGTCTGTAGAATGGTAATATTTAAAGACTGTAGAAGTGGGTGCCTTAATTCCTCCATCTCTCCCTTTATTCTCGGCTCAGCCTGCCCTTCTCTCTGTCCTTGGCCTTTCCATCCACCCTTCTCTCTTCCTTCCTCCTTTCCTCTCCTCTCCTCTCCTCTTCCATCCCCTCCCCTCCCCTGCCCTCCCCTCCCCCTCTTCTCCTCTCCTCCTCTGCCGGTCACCCTCCCCAGCCCAGCCCGCCCCTCCTCTCCTTACCTCCACTTCCTTCATGTACTCTCCTCCCCTTCTCTACCCTTCCCACTACCCTCCTCGCCTCCCCTCCCCTCAATTCTCCTCTCTCTACTCTTCTCTCTCTTCTCTCCTTCTCCTCCCACCCTCTCTCCCCTCCTGTCCTCTCCCCTCCTCAGCTTTCCTCTCCTTCTCTTCCCTTCCTTTCTTCCCGTTTCCGTTTCCGCACAGGCAGCCATGGCCAATCTCTACTGCATGGCTTCACTGAAGTCACGCAGTGATTCCATACTGTGTAGTGCATGCTACCACCCACGCGTGGCACCCAATAATGGAGGTGCGCGGAGGACCAGCCATGCAGCGCCAGGATTGGCTAGGGGGGCACAGTTAGTATTCGCCCTGATCGCCCATTTAGACCCGGGGGCTGCCGCGGCCCTGGCGGCCTGAAGCAGCGCCCTTGGGTCCCTTGTAAAGGTGGAAGCCTGTGCGCCGCGCATGCTCGGGCTGGTCGTAGCCCTGTGCCACTCAAACAAGCTGCCGCAGGCCAGCCGGCGCCGCTGCACCCCCAGGCTTCAGCGACGTGGCACGTGAGGTGAGGAAGGAGTCGAGGACGGAAGGTCAAGGTAAGGAGCATTGGCAAATACAATTGTATTTTGCCTGCTTGGCGTGCGTGCGTCCATGTGGCTTAGTGGGGCTACGCCCCAACGCCCCAATGGACGCACCGCGCCTGTCCCTCTCTCACCCTTCCCAGGTACTCCTGTCTGAAATTCATCTTGCAATCAATTTTTATAAATTCCTGCTAAGAATTGTTTTCTTCCTTCTTGAAAGTTCATTGATCACACTGGTTTGGTTTATGATGATGCAAAATTTACTCAGATAAAGTTTTAAAACTTTCCCCGAGTCTGTGGTTATTTACAGGTTATATTGAAATTAACTACCTTATTATTGCTACAACTAAAACAGTCCACAGGTCTTATATTTTTGGGATTTTAGGTCGAGTACAATGAGGACTTGGTAAGTTATGGTTTAAAAAGACTCAGGTCCTGAAATATTATATTGATTGGAGTAAAGGATTACTGGTTCCCTTGTATCTGTATACTCATGGGCCCAGGTGAGTAGGTAAACCGGACTAGTAAACCCCACTCTGTCTTACAGACCTACCCACTGACTGTCAGGGGCCTGCTGCACCAGCTGGCAAACAAAGGTCAAACCGCTGTGCTTGCTGCCCACATGCCACCCACTCACAAACACACAGACACACACACAGGTACACACAGCCACACAGGCGCACACTCACAAACGCACACACACACACAGCCTTACAGACACACACACAGGTATACACAGCCACACAGGTGCACACACACAAATACACACACAGACGCACACACACATACACAGGCACACAAACACTAGGGGGAATCTCACAGTTCCATCAGTGATGTCATATGACAGTGACGAGCAGCTGTCATTGGGCTGTCAAGAGGCTGAGACCGGACTTTAAGAAAAGATTAAGGGTGTTCCACCCCCTACACCCCCTTCAAGTTACGCCCCTGACCACATACTAGTTATGGGCAGATCTGCACCGTTGTTGACATTTTACTCCAAATCCCTAAAAAACAATCTTTAAAGTCTGCCCGTCTGCACCATTGGGGGGGCTTGTTCCAAACTCACTTCTCGCACGTGGGTACCCCCACTTCACCAACCTCTCACATTGAACACATTTTATTTTATTGTCATGGAATGGATGTGCATTTCCCACAACATTATAAAATATATGTCTGAGCCCCTCCTACGATGTATATTTACAAATCAATGACGCGATAAGAACTGCTCAGCTCTGTACCTCAGGGTCTGTAGTTTGCAGTTTGGATGTTTTAGGCCTTCACACAACTTCTTCACTCCAGCGTCTCTCAGACCATAATTGTAGTTCAGGTCGAGCTCTGTGAGAGATGTGTTTGTTTCCAGGGCAGAGGCGAGGTCTTTGCAGCATGAACCGGTGAGGGAGCATTGCTCCAACCTGCAGGAGAGAAGAGATATGGAGCGGAGTAAAGCAGAGCACAGACAGGGGCGTCACAACTTCAGTTTTATCTTCATTTCCTTCCAGTCCTTGACTTACTCCCCTCTAGTGACACATCCCACCTCACACGTCCAACCACGCCCTGTTTATATAGGAACCTCATGGGGGGAGATCTCAGACTGGCAGAGGCGGAGCTAAATAGGCAGATTTATAAATATATTAAGACATATTTTAACCGGGAGACCCTCTGCCGTGGTGTGAATGGTCAACTTACAACTTTAGCAGCTGTTGCAGCCATTAGTACATTTACACCGGTTGAGATGCACACAGAGAGGTGTTTTCATCAGAGTTCCCTGTGGGACAAGGTGTTTATTCACAAAATAAAATAGTATATTGAGAAATAGACCAACATCACATATTGGGTACTTCTCAGGTGTTCATATTTTGGAGTGCGGACATAAGATAAGGGATTCACGGCACAAGTGTGAATTTGCCAGGATGGGTTGAGTAATCCCTCGTTAGATATGTAATTAGATTACAAAAGCACTCCTCATTGTCAATGTTTAACTCGTAATGTTGGCTCCTGGGTAAGTATTCATTTATCTCCACTGGGTCTGACTCTACAGTGGTGCTTTCCGTAGCTCGGCTGCGCTGATAAACTTATGACCCAAAATAGCGGATTGAGGTCGAGGGCTTATTGCTCTTCACCACAGGTGGGTTCTGTTTTCATACAATGTAAATGTAAAAAAATGTAAATTTAGTGCTTATATAGCGCACGTATCACCCCGAAGGGGTCTCAAGGCGCTGTAAACATACCGCTATGGAACCCTTCCTGGCTTTCCCTGTGAGATGCTCCCTCCAGGGCACCCCCAAGGTGAAGCCAGGCATCCCAGCACTGTTGGGGCCGTTGCGGAGATTAAGCAAGCTATTGCCCAGAGTCACAGAGTGGGACCCATGATTAGAATAGGCGCCGAGGTGAGAATTATCAGGTCCGAGGAAATTGAGCCCAAGCCCCGCCGACTCGCAAAAGGGCCTGGTATTGCCACAGAGAACATCTTCTGACTCCACAACCAAAAAAACCCATGAAAAGAATTCCTTTTGTATCTAAATTCAGCCCCAGCAATAACCAGGTAGCAAAGATCATAAAGAAAAATTGGACAATACTACGCCCATTTGAACCCTTTAAGGAACAACCACTCTTCTCGTATCAACGAGGAGACAGCCTAGCCTCACACCTGGTACATGCCATTACCTGATGTGTGTAAACATTCCTAGGCAATCTTCATAGTAGACAACAAATATTATGGGTGAAGTGATGAAGGGAACAGGCAGACTAATAGAGAGGAGCAGGCAAATTCATAAGTTAAAAATAAACATGTTTTTAATATAGTAAATAAAAATCATATAAAGAACTGGAAGGTTCAAGTTATATGACAGTACAGTAAAAAATACAAGTTAATACATTCAATAACATAATAAACAATCTGTATGCATAAAATGACACCATATAATAGTAAGTGGTACCAACAAGGAGGTTGAAGAAACAGTACTGTTTATGCATACAGATTGTTTATTATGTTATTCCCAGGAGCTGTGAAATGGCGCAGGATGTGACCGCGGACAGATATCGCGCACGATTGTTGAAAGTTTGCACAGTATCAACCCCCCCCCCCCCATGTCTTTTAAGAGATAAAAATATCTGTTAGTGACGTATGCCGCGTCCATCATATACAAGAAACACACGAGTTCCATCGCTGACCAAATATCGCCTCTGGAAATATCGTGACACAAAAATATAGAATTGAAATATAAAATAATGTGACATAAATATCGATGTCAAAAATATCCAATACTTACAACGGTGAGTACAAAAATTTCAGGAACAAATATTGTTGCCACTTATATCACTGTATAAAATATCCACTACGGACAGACTCCTCACTATGAACAGACTCCCACCTACAGACAGACCCTCTGATGGACAGACTCCTCCCTATCGAATGACTCCTCCCTACCGACAGACACCTTTCTATGGAGACTCCTCTCTATGGACAGACTCCTACATACGGACAGACTCCGCTCACTGGAGAGACTCCTACATACGGACAGACCCTCTTTATGGACGGACTCTTTTCTATGGACAAACCTCTCTCTATGTAGAGACTCCTCTCTATGGACAGACTCCTACATACAGAAGACTCCTGTCTATGGACAAACCACTCTCTATAGAAAGGACTGAGGACTCTGTCCGTAGAGCGGAGTCTGTAAATAATGAGGGGTCTGTCCGTAGAGAGGAGTCTGTCCATAGAGACGGTTCTGACCGTAGGAAGCAGGTTTGTCTGTAGGAAGGCGTCTTTCAATAAAGATGGTCGGTATGTAGGAGGTACGGACAGACTATGCTCTATTGACAGACTCCTCTCTATAGTCAGTCAGTCAGTCAGTCAAAGTACTTTATTTCGATGATTCAATATCATAAAAAGAAGGTGAAAGCATACAATACATTCAAAATACACATTTAAAAAAATTACAATTCATGTATTAAAAATATCCCACAGAATTCATAAGATTGCCAAAAATAGTCATTTGACATAAATATAACTACCATATTGCGCTACACTGATAAAAACCCAATATATACAGTAGTAAAGATTCAATCAATTACAGTTTATCATTCTCTTGTTCCTAACCCTAACAGCACCCATCAGATAACTGGCGACATGAAAAATAATCCTGGGGCTGTTAAGTAATTGCAGATATAGGAGAGCGGGCTTAACTTGTAAGAACCCTGCCTCCTTAACCCTTTCGATGCTCATGACGAGCTCAGCTCGTCATGATGCACGGGTGAGCTGTGCTGATGACGAGCTGAGCTCGTCATGAAACAATGGGAGTCACAAAACCACAGCACAGGACGGGAAAACGCCTAGCAGCCAAGGTGTTAAGGATAGGAACAAGGAACTTGGGGCCAGATGTAGGTAGGCATTTACCGGTCGGTAACGGCCAAATTCGGCCGTTACCGACCGGTAAATGCAATTTGAGATGTAGGGCCCTGTATTTTACAGAATCGGTAAATTTACCGATCGGTAAATTTACCGATTCTGTAAAATACCGAATCGGTATTTTTTCCGATTCGGTAAAATTGATATGTAGGTGGGACTCTTCTGAGTCCCACAAGCATTAAAGAATCGGTATTTTACCATCAAATACTATTTGATGGTAAAATACCGATTCTGGTGTGCATGCACATGTGTGCATGCACACCTGTGCCATATGACAGGCAGACCTGCCCTTAGGGCAGGTATGCCTGCCACATGGCCCCCGAACCTTTTTTGGGGGTGCTAGAGGGTGTCAAAGTGACACCCCCTGCACCCTTGTCAGAATCGGTATTTACCGATTTGGTAAATACCGACCGGTAATGCCCCATTCATTCCTATGGGCTTCAAAGCCCATAGGAATGAATGGGGCATTACCGGTCGGTATTTACCAAATCGGTAAATACAGATATTTACCGATTCGGTAAAAGGAACATCTGGATGTTCCTACATATCCACCCCTCAGATTTACCGATTTTTAATTACCGAATCGGTAAAATTCGGTAATTAAAAATCGGTAAATCTCATTTACCTACATCTGGCCCTTGGTCCTTAATACCGTGTAGTTACCACAGAACATCAGGAAATGCATGGTGTCCTGCGCTGAAAAGATGTCGCAGGAACACGGTGGTGCCTTTTCAGGAGTACACCATTCAGGAAAGTGACCTAAGTTCAAGTGAATCATATTAAAACGAAAGCGTGTCAAAAGAAACCTGTGGAAGGGACGATTGACTACAACAAGGTAAAGTTCAGGTCCTAGGGGATTAGCAACAATAAGGTTGCGCCTTACCGTGGGTTTTGTGAGCTCATTTTCTTCTCTATCTAACTCAATATTTGTAGCATAGCCCCCTTTAATAGTGCTATGTCTTTGCGAGTTATTTTGTCAGGTGAGAGAAAGAGCTCAGATCTCCCTAGTTTGTGAAACCAATGTTTAACATAAGACAGCCACTTGATTTTATTTACATTGTCTAATGAGAGGCAATCTTTAATGATAACATGGTTCAAGGAGAGTTCTTCATTCAGCCAAGTCTTCAGCCAGGTTATTAAGGGGGCCACTCTAATCGCATCTGTGATAAAACCGACCCCTAACTCTGAGTGCATCGTGCAAGATGGGGTAGACTGTGGCACTGATAAAATTGTTCTCATGTATTTATTTTCAGTGACTTGTAGACAGTCTATTGCACTGTACCCCCAAATTGAACACCCATATGTGTCTACAGTCAAGCATTTTGCTTTGTAAATGTTCAACAAAGCCTTTATGGGCCTAGCCCCCAGTTTTCTACTGAAACCCATGATTGCTGAGGAGGTTCTAGCAAAGGCCGCATTCCTGTTTTTAATCTGTGGTCCTCAGTTCCCATTCTCCTCAAAAGTAATCCCCAGATACGGTAATGTAGGGACTCTACAGATTTCCTCCTTGCCACAAAAGAACGTTTTCAATTTTTTTTTTCTTTTGCCTCTTCCCATAATCATAATTTGAGATTTCTTTACATTAATTTTAGGATCCAGGGACATCATAAAAAGACCAAAAGCATCCAACAAACGTTGGAGGCCTACACCGGTCCGTGCTAGAAGGACAGCGTCATCCGCATACAGGAGAACAGGGATACCAAGTTCCCCTACATGCGGAATATCGGACGCGGCCTCCCTAAGCACCGGCTCAAGGGCATTTATATAAACTGTAAACAAAAGTGGGGCCATGATACATGCCTGCCTGACACCCCTTTGAGATTGGAAATGACTAGAACAGCGCCCCTCTGTAGTCACCCTGACTGAAGTTAAAAGATCAGAATGTAGATCAGCTAAAAAATTTACCAAAACAGGGTCAAGACCTAGGTCAATTAAAATCATCCAAAGTTTTGTGCGGTTTACAAGGTCGAACGCTGAGGACAGGTCCATAAACCCCAGGTATAGGGACCCATCCTTAGCCTTAGTATATTTATCCACCAGCAGTTGTAAATTGAGGCACTGATCCAAGGTACCTCTTTTGGATCTGAATCCATATTGGGTGTTTGACAAAATACCTTTATCGTCAAGCCACTCCTGTAATTTATGCAGAATGACCCGACCTAAAACCTTAACAGAAGAATCTATTAAAGATATCGGTCGGTAACAGGCTGGGTCTACCCTATTACCTTTTTTAAAAACTGGAACAATAATGGATTCTTTCCAAGATGCTGGGATATTATCATGATTTAACGCGTTAAAAACCTTACATAGAATCTTCGACCACAATTTTGGGGCGTATTTAAAAATATCGGCAGGGACCCCGTCGGGGCCAGGAGCCTTATTTGTCAGGGTTTGATCTATCGCCCTTTCATCTTCTTAAACATCAAAGGTAACACAAGAACTCTCCTTTCTATAGATAAACTCATTTAGACAATCCTGTTGTGCCGTGATAGCATATATGCTTCAAAAATGTTTGATCCATGCCTCGTCGGGTATGTTAGACTCAAGAGGACGAATGTCCTCATTTGAGAAAAGTGGCTGGTTTACAACTTCCCAGAACTGACTACTATTTTTTAATGTCATGGGATCAAGTAGCTTTAACCAGGCAATTTCTTTTAACTCGTTCTTCCTAGTTTGTATTGTGTTCTTATAACATACTCTTAACTTAGCTATTAGGGCGCGGTCTTTAGGACTAGTCTTCAAGGCCCTAAGTAAATCGGCATGGGCCTTAGAGCACGCGTGATCAAACCATCTCTTCACATGAGGTTTGGAAGGCCCTTTTGCCCCAGTTAAACTTTGATTGATTTGTTTACAGATATTATCAAACGCCACAACTACATTAGTGTCTAATGCCCCTGAGTCAAGGCAGATAGCTACGTCGCCCTCCGCCCT
Organism: Lissotriton vulgaris; assembly: GCF_964263255.1. NCBI lineage: Eukaryota > Metazoa > Chordata > Amphibia > Caudata > Salamandridae > Lissotriton > Lissotriton vulgaris. Next base: position 5,616,197 of record NC_141696.1, on the reverse strand, counting down.
AAACAAAACCTCCTCGACAATGATTTCAGGATTTATATTCGACTACTTTAACCTACGGCCTTGGTCTATAGGAATCACGTTTCGGCCACCTTTATTAGACAGTAATTTCATAGTTAAACCACTGTTTTATACCTTAACACTTTACCTAGTATAAAACAAGACATAAAGATAAAATCAATAATTGTACCATCACCAAATCCTTTAAAAGTAGGGACTCTATCTTCACTCTCACCGTATCCAGATTCATAAAGATTCCACACCGCCAAAAAATCCTCAAGTGCCTCCCCTCTTTTTGAATGTTCAAAGTGCGTAACTGCAGAACAGGGGGGGCCCTCTTCCACTGAGTCAGCACAAGGCTGGTTACAGGGGTGGATATTAAAGTCTCCTAAAAGAATTATCTTGAAACAATTTACCCTGGTTCTATAGACCGACAAAAAATTATCAATGTAATCCAGATTATGTCTGGTACTTTCATTAGCATCAGCGTTGTAAAAGTTAATAAACAAAATGTTTGATGAATCAGGGGAATTCAATTCAACAATTAAACAATTTTCACAACCTGAATCAAGCTGGGTTAATACTCCTTTTAAGTCAAGTTTAAACAAGCTTAATAATCCTCCTTTTGATTGACCTGCCACACTGCTTGTTGCTGGAATAGAAAAATGACTATAACCATCCAAGGAGAAGCTATTCATTGTGTCCCAATTCTCCTGAAATGCCAAGATGTCAAAAGATTTCAAAAAGTCAATCCATATTTCGTTTTCACCTTTGGCCCTAATCCCAGCAATGTTCCAAGTCATGATTTTGCAGGACTGTGGGTTAGACCTGGAGTTGTTTACCAGTCAGTCATTTTCGTCCAGGGATGCCAAGGGCGCAAACCGATTACAAAGTGGAAGAATTTGTTCGGCTTGGAAGTTTGGCCTACACATAGCATAATAATAGGAGTCCGTTGCCGATGGAGTTTGATAACGAGGGTAGGCACACAAGCCAGCGCTCTGTATTAAAGGAGATGGTGGTGGGTTCTGTTGAACAACATGAGATTTGTGTGAGAAGTTGGCCTGGTATATGATGCTCACTAGTTCTAGTGATCACCTTGTACCATGCCAAGCAACCCTTATGATGATTGGTTGTAAGTCAACCTTATAGACCAGTTATCCTAGTGGTAACGTGGACAAAGCAGTCTTAGGCTAAACTCTGAAAGGCATGTGAAGCAAGCTGTTTTACCATATACAACCCCCTTGAATACCAAATGAAAGGACACCACACAGATATATATTGAAAATATATATATATTTATTAACTACAAATATCTCCTGGACTCTATATGAGCACAGAAGCACAAGCGTTAAACAAAACACAGTTTAAAATACACAAAAGTTGCACAATATGGATGAGCCCTAGGGGCCACCTAAACCATATACTAAGAAAGTGGTATAAGAGATACCAATCGAAAATGAAGTAGGCCTAAGGCCTTGGGAATCGCTGGAGCTGATCGGGACTAGCAGTGACTAAGCCGGGAAAGGCCCGCGGGACTCGGGTGCAGTGTTTAAAGTGCACGCACTCACCAATGCCAAGTCTATGGTGCGTAAAAAGTACAAAGTTAGTTAGTTAGGAACCTTCCAGGTGACCTAGAAAGCTGAAACTTAAGACACAGACACTAGAGGTGTGTACCAGTGTGGGAACACCGGCGTTTCTGAGTTACCTCACCCACAGGACACGGGTGCATAGGGTCGAAGTAGTGTCGGGTTTCGTCACGCTGGTCGATGGTGCTTGGAGCTGAAGATGCTGCAGGCGGCTCGATGAGAAGTGTTCCGGTGGATCCAAGGGTGGATCTGAAGTTTTGAAGACCTGAAAGCAGAGGGGACAATGTTCAAAGTCACTAGCCAGTGACTACCGTGGAACCAGATTGGAACCAGGCGATGTCGGGTGCAAACAGGCATCGAGGTGTAGCTTCTCTCTGCAGCCACGTGGACACGAGGGGTCGAGGATGTCCAGGAGTCAATCACGAGCTGTCCCACGCAGGCTTCTCGCTGTTGGCGGTGTCAGCAACTTGATTGGTGCAAACAGGTCTTGGCTAATGCAAGCCACGCAGGAATCGAAAAAGGCTTATCACTCGGACCAGCAAGGTCAGAGCGGGTGCTCCCTTTTACAGGAGCGAGGGCAAGTCAGGAGCAAACAGACCCGCAGTGTAGTTTGTAGGTTTTGTCGCCAAGATGGCCGCTGACCACGTGACTAGTGGCCGGGATGGCGCGTTGAGTGGCACGATGCAAAAAGGCCCCACGCAGATCGTGGAGATGCTGGGGGGCTGATCTTCGGTGCAAGGGCTGCTCGGTGGTGGGGCTTCTCAGTTCCCAAAGTACAACGTCGAGGGTGCCTCGGATGCTGTGCTGTCAGCTCTTCGGGTGTCTTCCTAGAGGTCCGGTCCCACGTGACTCGGTGCCTCTACGGGTCCCTTCTTTGCAGGGACTGTGGATCGGGCGGTGAGAAGTCTGGGAGTCTGGGTCTTGTCAGGCTCTGGGCTCGGGCTCTGGCGGGAGGCGGCGGCAAAGCAGATGTCGAGTTGCTGGATGGTGCCTGTGTTCACAGGGTGGCCCCTCCTAGGCCACAAGGGAGATTCTCTTCAGTCTTCTGAGCAGCAGAATGTCGAAGTCCAGTCGTCTTCTTCGTTTAAAGTTGATTCAGGATGATCTTAGGTGCTCTGGCACTGCTCCCACTCTTATTCCCAATCTGAGGGGTGGATCACCTGCTAGGTCCCTCCTCTGGGAGGAACCAGGAAGGGGGGCGGTTACACCCCCTTTCCTTTGTGCAACTCCTCGCCAGGCCTGGGTCTGGAAAGTCCCAGGACTGGTTTGGACTGGCTTATGCACGAGGACACCTTGTGTGCTCCGGGCATGTCTCAATCTATTCAGACCTGTCCTACCCAATACACAAAATCCTGTCTGGGGTGGTGCTCGCACCTCCCAAGGCAGGAAACCCTTTGTCCAGGCCTTCCTCGCTGGAAGGACTCCCAGCAGCAGGAGGTCAGACTTGTGTCTGTGGTGGCAGCATCCATTTTGTGATGCTGAGGCTCTGGTTAACTTTAACCGGGGTTAAGGCTACACACATGTCGTGTCCCTCTAAAAGGGTGGAATGCTATCCCCGTCGACAGAACTGTCGAGGGGGTAGTATTCCAAATTGTATGACACCTTACTAGACCTGTTTTGATAAAGCCAAACCAAAGTTAGCATATAACCGCGAGGATTATAATGCACTTAAGAGTATATGGTATGGCAATATCCCGGAACAGCTAAGGGAGTGGTTCCCGACAGCTGCAGACAGGCTCAGCTCATGCTAGAGCACCATCTCACATATTTCTAAGCACTCTGCCTCCAGGATTGATGAGGCCTTCCATAGGAGTGGCTGATAGGAACATATGTGTCCAGTTTAGGTTAGATATAGGGAAACTATATCTAAGCAAGAGGTGATTACACCACCTTACCCCAGCTGAGTGATCAGCCAGTTGTGTCAAATATGGAGGCCAGGCCAGGGGTGGCACAATTCATGCTGCAGCCCCTGGTAGGCCTTGGCTACACCTTTGCCCTGGGTACCTATGGTACACTGTTACAGGGGCCTATAAGGTGAACCAATTCCAATTCGTAATGCACCTAGGGTGCACGGAGTCCATTTTAAGGAGAGAGCAATCAGCCTGGGGCCCTGAATAGCAGGATCCCAGGCCAACTAAGTCAAAAACCAGCTAAACACCAGGCACAAAGTTTGGGGGTAACCATAGTCAGATATCCACCTTCCTACAATTTGGAGATGTTACTAAGATGGTTAAAGAAAAACTGAAGGGGGTGCGCACAAATAAAATCTTCTGTGATTGGTAAAGAGGCCGCCCTCAGAAGAACAGTAGCTGCATGCTGTGGGTGCCTAAAGTTTACAAGGATGCAGTCTCCCTTGGTCGTTTTTCTAGAGTTGCCAAACCAGCCCACTCTGCGTGTCGATATAATGTCATTTCGAAATATAAGAGGAAAACCACAGTATTTACCCAGCAATGCCAATACTTTATGATTCAGAGAATCCATAGTTTCCCCCCTTGCATCATTCAACCGTGAATCTATACCAGGAAAGTTTGTTAGCAGTACTATGTAAGGAGCGCAATCTGGTGGTAAGTTAACTAGTGGTCTTTGCCTGCGCTCCTTCAACCCTGAATTATTCACTGCAGCAGCAGACTTCCTGGGGTGGCTGAATAGCAGGAATGCTTTTTTACGTTTCACCGTTGAGATTGGCGAAAACAAGCTAGCCTTTCTTGATCTTATGATTAAGGCCACTTCCACGGGTTTACAGTCCGAACTATACAGGAAGCCTATGTCCAGGAACTCTCTGTTGTTGTATGACAGTCACCACCCCAAGTCCTTGCGGGACAATCTTCCGTTTGGACAGTTCCTGCGAGTCCAAAGAAACTGTTCCACTGACACTGCTTTCAGAACACATTCCTCTGCACTTAAAGACCAGCTTGTTGAAAGGAAATATCCTCCCCGCCTGGTACATCGAGCCATGAAACGTGCCAGCAACAACAATAGGGCAGCACTATTAGAACCCACCACTCCTAAAGCACCTCTTGAAAGGCTGACCTTTGTACACACCTTTGGCACATTGTCCCACAGTATTAAGAAAGCGGTCAAGAAACGCTGGTCCATTTTAAACTCAGGACCGCATTCCATTTCACAACCGTTATTCTCCTTTAAAAGGGGACCCAATCTGCGGGACAGAATGGTACACACCAGACCCTCTGATGAGACTCCGAGAGCAATAGGTACCCTTTGGGATCTACCCCCAGTGTCTGGCCACCATCCTTGTGGCACATGCAAATCATGTGCCCAAACGTCCAGAACAACAGAGATAGACATCGGGACTTCTAGGCCCTGGAGACAGCTGAAGTTCACGAACTGCAACAGCGATAAATTAATCTATCTCATAACCTGCCCATGTAAGCTTAGGTATGTGGGGATGACAACCCGTAAAATAAAGGTGCGACTATCTGAGCACAGGAGTACCATCAATTGCAGGAGACAGGCCACCAAACTCACCAACCATTTCATTACACAAAACCACTCACCCACGTCTTTCAAATGGACGGTCTTGGAGAAACCGTTCATTCCATCTCATATCACCAATGTGAGTGATTTCTTGCATAAGAAAGAACAGAAATGGGTACTGAGACTGGGGACCGATCGAACAGGGCTGAATGATGACATTCCCTGGTCCTCGTTTTGAATCATCTCCCTTAGGTGCACTTAACATAGCGTGGTAACTAGACTTTGATAATATGCCCCAGTAGCTTTCACATCCAGCAGATACACCTCTGTGAAACTGTGCTGTATATATTGATGCCAATACGACACTTTTGGCCTTCAATGTCTTTTTCCGCATGACGAAGTAATGACCATGACCAGATGACTTTCGATATGGTCGTTACAATCCTTGTTGCCTGAGCGATACTACACATTCCGCTGCTTTGGCTAGTTTCTTACATCATGAGTTTGTAAGATGATGACCAGAACGCTGCATGCGCGGCTGCACCACCCCGGCTTTCAGCCGTTAATACATATAAATATAAAAACAAACTTCTATTGCCGAAGGCTCACCCCACTGTTAGAGTTTACTGTTTACAAATTGATCGAGCATGCCATTGGATAGTCGGCCTGGAAGCTGCTCCAATCAGTGACTCTGTATTGTCACGGACGCATGACGTCAGAATGGCGCGTCACGTGAGTGGCTGTGACCAATGAGGGCAGGCGAGATATAATCTAAACAGCAACAGACCGCCGGTACCTCCCCAGACGGCACAGATGCCGCTAGGAAGTACCGACGGATAGGTGAGTGCGCGCTGCAGTATCTGTTAATTCTTCCGAGCTGCAATACGCTATTTCGGCATGCGATCCGTTTTAAAACGGGTTGTTGGGTTTTTTGTTCTGTTGTTTGGTGGTCCTCCATCCACGGGGCACGTAGTCTTACTTGTGTGGTTAACGACATTAGATGGTCTTACTTGATTGCACAGCTCATTGGGCACTAGATTCTGCAACTGAAGGAAGTATGTAACAACAGCTTAACAACGTGATAAATCTCAAGTTTACAAGCGGATATGACATCTTTCACCGCGTTACACTAATTGCTAGCATCTATATATGACAAAGCTCTCATTGATTAAGTCCAGGCACGATATGGTGGATGATTCTTGTTTTTGAATTTATTCACCTTTTTTAGAGCGGTGCTTCACCAGTCCTGAGCCGTAGCCAGGCGGGGTGAGGTGTACACTTCTTACTAATCAGGTAAGAAGCATCCTGTGAAACTTGAAATGGTTCAATTTCCACGATTTTTGTTTTGCACTAGTCTGGTCAGTGTGCTTGTTCAGATCCCGAGACATGGACTACACCTATGTTGATGATTGCAAAAGGTGTAACAAACAGGCTTATTTCGGACAGGTATGGGGGGATTAGCTCATGCCATGCTTTTTTATTTTCAGCCCACTGCTGATTATGTGAGAAGATCTGGAACAGACACACCTGGAGGTTCAGGTGACTTTTCTGTGTCGTTCCTACACTATATTTCACTTATTTGTCACATTTGGTTTCTTTGTTTGCAGTAGCTGTATATTTAAGGTCCTGAAGAAAGCAAGGCTATTGGCCGGTTTTTGCTGAAACATGTCGACCACGTTACACCACTAGACAGGTCATAGATTTACCCTGTCTTGGCTATTTTTAATATTGGTGCTAGGAGCTATACCCTATTAAATTATTTTTTTGCTCCTTAAAATCAATTTTACTTACCCCCTTATACTCTTCCTGGTTTTCCATGCACTGCACACCACACTCCTTTTAACCCTGTCAGTTACTTTACCAACACATATGGTCTTAACCATAACACCAACACTTACTAACTAACAGGAAGGTTAATTCCTTTCTGCTAGAGAACCAAGATCTAGTATAGTGTTGGTCCTCGGAGCCCCAAATGATGAAGGGCGGTTCCGAGTGGTGACTGATGGGAGCCAGAGACCAGACACTGATCTTGATCTGGCATGTTTCACACCACTCCTCTCTCAGTCATATGGCTAGTGGGAGCGTCACACCTTTTCTGTCTTTGATAATTAGCCTGTCTCACTCTTGACCCTCTGAGATTCTTGGCAAAAACTAAATCTACGCTAAAGACCATAATTACTGCTTGTTGGCACTAGTACGGAAACCTAAGAAAAAGAATCTTCAATATAAACTGCTACAATTAATGCCAGTGTTAGCTAGACGTAGGATAGCTATAACTTTGAAGGGACAAAGGGCCCCAGAAGTGCCCATCTGGCTTAAAGACGTGCGAGAGTGGTCCCTGGCTGAGGAGGTCCACATGAAACTCACCAGAAGGGACGAGAAGTTGCAAGAAGATTTACTAGCCTGGTGGGCCATGTGTGTCTCTGGGCTGGCAGAGGGGGAATTGTCCACGCAAAATATAACGGACAGCGAGGAGAGTGATGTGGATATAGGCGGTGGACCCTATCGTGACAGTGAGGGGAAGGTTGACCCTGATAATGTACGCTTTGGTTCTCAGTAAATAGTTCTTCCTCTCTATGATATGAGTACGAATGATTTCTCCTGTCCCATTGTGTCTTTCCCTACTGGATGCTACCTCTTGCCCTGTACGCCATAAATGTTGTCAATGATATGCATGTTAGAATCGGAGTTCTCTGGTTGGCACAGGTATGCACTTGTGACAAGCAGGGACCCTCTCCTCTAGTCAGGGCAAACGACTACTCCTAGAAATAACCCCTGCTCACCCTCTAGGCGGCGTGGCGCGAGCAGGCAAGGCTAAACTCTGGAGTACATACGGTTAAGCATCTGTAATAATACACACAATAAACCATCAACCCACCACACAGGGACACAAGACTGTTGTTTGTAAAAATATATATATTCTTTATATAAAACTCTCAAGCAGGCTTTACATGCAGGTTTTACAATTCCAGTTACTCTCCAAATGCCACGGTTCTTAATATCCCAATGTTCAGTCTTAAAAAAAAAGGGTTGGATACCTCTAAAAACCACTTCACTGTTCTCCAGGCACTGTCTTCAGGGGTAATGCACTGTACGTTAAAGGTCTGGGCCCTCTGGAACGCTCCTGTGCGCTCTGTACGATCACCGGAAATAGGCCCTACTGAATCTCACGCATCCCGTGTAAGGCGTGTACGCCGCAAGTGAACCAAACAGGGTGCACGAGTTGTACCAGGCTCGTGCCACTCGAACTACGGTACGTTCTGAGCAAACGCGCCGCACGACAATGCAGTCCGGAGCGCGGGGTACGGTCAGGCGTATTTGTTGCAGATTGGTGTAGAGAGAGGCGGGGCGAGTCGTTGTTTGGCAGTGAGACTCGCACCCCTCACAGTTCGGTGCTTTGGGCGACACGAAGGGCGGTGCGAGCCGTAGGCTTAAATGCGACTCAGACCGGTTACAGCGTACAGTACCTTTGTGTCGTAGGGGTTCGGTACGGACCAGCAGGGGTCGACTCGGTGTACCACATCTCGGTGTCTTCCTCCGATGATGCGAGCTACGGCTCGTCGGCTCTGGAGGGCAACGTTGCGTTGTGGGCCGGGTCTTTTCTATGATGTGCTCCGGTTCTGGAAAGAGGGGGCGGGGCCCCGGGAAGCGGTGCAAGGTGGCTGACAAAGGCTCCCACGAGTACGGCGCGTACTCCCTCTATCCATGCACCGCTGATGTTCACAAATGGCAGCGGCTGCCGATGTCAGGGCAGTTTACCTCGGGGCAGACGGGCACCAGGCGAGGCCATTTCTTGCGGTGCAGACCACAGTTAGGCAGGCGGCAGTCACGGTGCTCGGGCCAGCGGGGCTGGTCCTTGCGATGTCAGCTGGGGCCTGTCAGGCAGCAGTTGCTTTGCTCGGCGGGACGAGGGTGCCCAGGGCCTTTCAGAGGGCGCAGCGATTTTCCACGGCGCGTTCAGCTTTTCCTCAGTAGAGCTGCGGGGAATGAAATGAAATGATTACGCACTTGTATAGCGCACGACTACCCGTAGGCATCTCGGCACTTGTACGAATACCGCTGAGGAACCCTTCCTGGCCTTTCCCTGTGAGAAGCCCACTCCTGGGCACCCCCAAGGTGAAGTTAGGCATCCTCAGCGTTGTTGGGGCCATTGTAGAGATTAAGCAAGCTATTGTCCAGAGGTGCAGAGTGGGACTCATGATTAGAATAGGCACTGAGGTGAGAATTATCAGGTCTGAGGAAATTGAGCCCGAGACCCGCCAAGGCGGGAATCGAACCCTGGTACCGGCCAGACTACTGCATCAGGGTCTGCCGCTCTAACCATTGAGCCAGTCTCTCAGGATTAGAGACAGTAGTCCTTCATGCAGCTTTCCCAGGTCCTTCTCTTCAGGCAGAGTTTCTTCTTGGCGTCAACAGGATTTAGTTTCTTAGGAGCAGGGCTCCTACCTTTATACTGAAAATCCTTTGTTCTTGCAGGCCAGGGGGCCTGAGCCTGGTTCAGCCCAGTTTTGGAGCACTTTGTTGTTGACAGGAAGCTGCCTTCTTCTTTCAGGGGGCAGGGACATCAGACGCTCCGCAGGAGGTGGAGCCAGCATTGTGGTGGCAGAGCACAGCCCTATTCAGAGTCCAGGTGCACTCCTCCCACCCATCCTGGTGTAATCTCTCTATTCACCACCTGTCAACCCCAGCCTGTCTCCTGGAATCCCCCAGCCCTGTCACTCACAGAAAACAGACAGCAGATACACATCCTAGCAGAGGCGGGCTGAAATGATCAGGCAAGCAAATGCTAACTTTCTAAAAGTAACTAAGTACACAGATTGCCAGCCACACACTTACTTAAATCCTCTATTTTTGAGGGAACAAACCATAAGAGACGTCCTGGTTCGTTCGGGTATATCACTCAAACCCTTTTATTATTTATTTGTTTTTTGTCTTTTTTTAAGTATTGATGTATGAAAGGGACACCTTATCGTTTTGTACACCTTATATACAATTATTTACAATTCACGATTATTTACAACACAAACACATACACATACACATAACTAGATGTATTATACAAAGTGAATTGCTCTGATATATATACACTCAAATATTCATACTACGAAGAAAAAATCATCCGTAATTCCATAAAGACCAGAGTCAAAAGTATAAACTTGATGACAATCATAAATCAATGAACTACAGTTGAATGTAGGCAGTTCAAAAAAGGAAAAATAGACTTCAAATTAATTCATTCAGTCCATTCAACCAATAAATGGCTAATCTTTTTACGCCAACGCGTTTCGAATCCGGTATGTCAACTCTACGGATTCTCATCAGGGCTCTTTCTTAATACGGGATATCTGCAAGTGTATAAAATAAAACTTGTTTTAGCTACATTTCTGACAGTTGTTTAGCTTCCAACTACATTTAACTCGGATTCCTCATATTACCTGTTGAACCAGCAGCCGCCGGTCAAGGGTAGGGTATTAGTTCTGACTGAGTTTCTTTTCTTTTCGGGATCTAAAAACAAATGCAGGTATCATGACCTGTTCTTGCTCACTTTCTAAGACCAGAATGGGGCAGATATGTTATCAACATACCTTACTGGATCATGCTCGTGATCCTACGTTTCCACCAAATGGGAGTTAATTTTCAGTCTTGTATTACAGCCCGAAAATAATGAGAATAACGTTTTACGAGCTTTTCATGCACAGACAGAGAGAGTATGGCACTCGTTGCTTTACTCGGCATACCTGCTCTGAGGGATTCCTCGCTTGGGCTGTTCGTGTTCTAATCGGTTGCAGCGGTAAACGCTTTCTAACCATGTAGGCACCGCTTTCCTCAGTCCTTATTATTTGCGCTCGCTTTCCCTAGAGGAAATAACATCGTTTTATTAGGTTTCTGGGGCTACTGCAATATTGGTGGCAAATCAAACCCATGTTAGCTCTAGACTTACTTGAACAAGCTGTGACTCGGCATCTAGCTCTCATTCACTTAGTTTGGCAGCCATGTTGTAACGTGGTTTTTGACCTACTTATAGCTACTTGCTTGGCGGCTATCTTAGAGTGGGGTCACTAGAGAAGGCTATCATTTAGATGTGAAAAAGGTGAATTTAAACCACATATGAAAACATACGCGCAATTACCATCGACCCTTTCTTGTGGAGGCACTATACTAGGTAAAGCTCACACTCTAGATATTTCAGAAAGCGAGTTGAGCCCGCTGAGTGCGCTATTAAACTTAAGTATAAGGTAGGCCTCTTTTTTTAGTAGAAGTTTATCATGGTCGATGGGTCTAGACTGTTGCAGAACATATAGAATTGACCACTTTAAGTAATTCTCAGTGTGTTTATTTTCAATGCAATGCTCCACCATAGGTGCTGTAAGCACTTTATTCTTGATTCTAGACTTATGATGCGTTATGCGCATATTCACTTGTTGTGTTGTCTTGCCTATGTAAATCTTATTACATGGGCTGATGACTACATACACAACATTTCGTGTTTTACAATTTGAGAAACTTAAGTGTTTCCACTTAATATTCCCATGTTGGAATTCCTTCCCTTCCACAGTAGTCCCACAGGCCACGCATGTCCCACATTTATGATGTCCCTCAATGGGTTTCATTCCCCATTGAGACAATAGGTCACTCTTAGGTTTGGGTAATGCTATCTCGGCTCGGACAAGATGTTGTCCGATGCTCCTGTTCTTACGATACGCGAAAAGAGGACGGGGAAATGGACAGTCCAGGTTTTCTAGTAAGTGCCAATTTTTTAACACAGTTTGTCTGAATTTGTTTGTGTCAGGCCCAAATGTGGTGACACAGACCATCCGGTCTAGTTCAGCCTTTGATTTTGTTTGTAGCAAACATTCGCGTGGTGTACATCGTGCCCGCTTGAATGAGTTTTTTAACAGTTTTTTAGGATAACCACGGCTTTCCATTTCGTGACAGAATGTGTTAGCGTGTCTTTCATACTCTGACAGCTCCGTGCAGTTTCTCCTGATACGGAGCAGTTGGCCATAGGGCAAATTAGCCTTCAAGTTCCTGGGGTGGTCACCTTGGTGGTGCAGTATTGTGTTTTTATCAGTCTGCTTCTTGTACAGAGAGGAGACCAACTTCCCGTTTGAACATGTGATTTCCACATCCAGGAACGTCATTCTTGTGTCACTGATCTCAATAGAAAATGTAATGTCTAGATGTTTGGAATTAAGCCATCCATGAAATTTCATCAACTCCGTGTAGCTCCTCTGCCACAGGAGCCACACTATCGTCGATATATCGTAGCCATTGCTTAATGTGACTGCAATATGGGTTATCCTTTTCAATAAATTTCTTCTCATATTCTGCCATATACAATATGGCCATCTCCGGAGCATAGGGGCATCCCATCGCAGTCCCTTTGGTCTGCATAAAGAACTGCTCATTGAATCGGAAGTCATTTTTGCGCAACGCTATTTCTGCCAGTTTGAGAATAAAGCTGGTAGGGACTCGATGTGGTCTTGCACGAGCTTCTAAATAAAGCTCAATTACTTCCAATGCCTCTCCCTGGGGTATTTGAGTATAAAGGGACGTGACGTCCATTGTCACAAGCAATTGTGATAGAGGATTAAAATCAGTCCCTTCTACTTTGACGAGGAAATCCATTGTGTCTCTGAGATATGATTTAACAGAGCTAACAAAGGGCTTCAAGAAAAAAATCAACATATTTCGCAAGTGGTTCTAGGCAGGAATCGCACCCAGAAACAATGGGTCGTCCTGGCGGCTCATTTAGACTTTTATGGATCTTGGGGAGGAAGTACAGGATTGGAGTCCTGGGATATTTTTTGATTAAAAATTCACCTTCTCTCACACCAACATAGCCTTCATCTAACCCTATTTTAACAGTATCTGCTATCAGTCCCTGAATGTTTTTGACCGGATCTTCCTTTAGGGTTCTATACCAAACAGTGTTGCTCACCTGTGTATTGGCTTCAGCAAGATATTGTTCTCTTGGCCAAAGGACTACAGCTCCGCCTTTGTCGGCCTGTTTCACAACTATCGACGTATCATTCCTCAAGTCATGTAGTGCACTTCTCTGTCCTTTACTCATATTCTGTTGGAAATATTTTTTATTTCTCTCTAGTTTGTCAATTGAGGAAAGCATGATTTGTTCGAAGGCATAAACCTGTTTAGGAATTTTTTGACTAGGTATGAAGGTCGATTTATTACGTAACCCTGTAGTTTCTTTTTCTATCATAGGTGGCTGCTTGGCAAAAAAGGCCCTTAGTCGAATTTTGCGACAAAATTCTATGGTCTCTAACTTCATTTGGGTAAAGTCTGTTTGTTGATGAGGTACAAATTTTAGTCCAAGATTTAGTACGGATTCCTCATCTTTTGTGAGTGTTTTGTCTGATAGATTGACTATTGTGGATGGCGCCTTTATGATTTGTAAAAATTCCTCCTTGTCCGCATCTCCCATGGCACCTTGAATCTGGTTTTTCCTTGCTGGTCCTTCTCTAAAAAAGACACCTGCTTTTTATTTTGGTTTCCTCGCGTATCAGAGCCCGATGAGTCTGATGATGATGAGGTTTCGGAAAAGGTTTTAAACCTATATCGGGACCTCCCCTGATAATTACGCAATGCTCCCCTTGACTCAGGCTGAGTATAGTACTCGTCCTTCAGAAATGGATATGCTTTCTCGAGCGTGAATGCCTTAGAGTCTCTCTCGTATTGTGCGATTTTATTATTCAGTGTGTTATCTTTAAATGTAGAAATTTCTTTATCTATTTTTTCTAATAGCGCTTTAGCGTCAGAAATTGTGGGACTGTCTTTTATCGCCTGGGTTAGTGTTTCTATTTCCTCGAGTTCTTTTCAGCTGATTCTTTGAGCAGTTTCTATCGTATGGACCATCAGGTCCCTACTGCATTTCGTATTAATACAGCTAAATCCCATTCTGTATTCAGTGTCCTCGGTAAAGATCACAGGGACATTCTTCACCTGTAACCCCCAGGGAATAGTTCCACCTCTCAAATGTTTTAATAGAAAGTGCTCATGTAGTTCTGCCCGTAAGTGTTTCTTACTCAGCCTTATTAGTTTGTCCGATTTGTTTTTGCTGTTGAGCCGAAGAGCTCAAAGCAACATTCGAGAATGCAGAGGAAGCAATAAGATTCTGTATCCTTTCTTCACTAAACGATAAGGTGTCCTTCTCAGCCATTCCTTTTTGGAAGGATAGAATATCCCTCCTGTTTTAATCTTAAAGCCAGAAGGCAACCTGAATTAATCGTGTGCCCTTGAAACTCTCGCGGGGGGTGTCCCGCTCTAACGTTTGAAGAAGGGGGGAGTCAGGTCCTGGGGCGTGGGGCTAGCTGGACCATTAATATAACTAAGTACACAGATTGCCAGCCACACACTTACTTAAATCCTCTATTTTTGAGGGAACAAACCATAAGAGACTTCCTGGTTCGTTCGGGTATATCACTCAAACCCTTTTATTATTTATTTGTTTTTTGTCTTTTTTTAAGTATTGATGTATGAAAGGGACACCTTATCGTTTTGTACACCTTATATACAATTATTTACAATTCGCGATTATTTACAACACAAACACATACACATACACATAACTAGTTGTATTATACAAAGTGAATTGCTCTGATATATATACACTCAAATATTCATACTACGAAGAAAAAATCATCCGTAATTCCATAAAGACCAGAGTCAAAAGTATAAACTTGATGACAATCATAAATCAATGAACTACAGTTGAATGTAGGCAGTTCAAAAAAAGAAAAATAGACTTCAAATTAATTCATTCAGTCCATTCAACCAATAAATGGCTAATCTTTTTACGCCAACGCGTTTCGAATCCGGTATGTCAACTCTACGGATTCTCATCAGGGCTCTGTCTTAATACGGGATATCTGCAAGTGTATAAAATAAAACTTGTTTTAGCTACATTTCTGACAGTTGTTTAGCTTCCAACTGCATTTAACTCGGATTCCTCATATTACCTGTTGAACCAGCAGCCGCCGGTCAAGGGTAGGGTATTAGTTCTGACTGAGTTTCTTTTCTTTTCGGAATCTAAAAACAAACGCAGGTATCATGACCTGTTCTTGCCCCATTCTGGTCTTAGAAAGTGAGCTCTGTGAGACTGACATTCACCCAGAACAGCACTGAAAGTCTGGACAGACTGACATTCACCCAGAAGAGCACGGAAGGTCTATGAGAATGACAGTCACCCAGAAGAGCACTGAAGGTCTGGACAAACTGACATTCACCCAGAAGAGCACTGAAGGTCTGGACAGACTGACATTCACCCAGAAGAGCACTGAAGGTCTGGACAGACTGACATTCACCCAGAAGAGCACTGAAGGTCTGTGAGACTGACATTCACCCAGAAGAGCACTGAAGGTCTGTGACAGACTGACATTCACCCAGAAGAGCAATGAAGGTCTGGACAGACTGACATTCACCCAGAAGAGCACTGAAGATCTGGACAGACTGACATTCAACCAGAAGAGCACTGAAGGTCTGAGACAGACAGACATTCAACCAGAAGAGCACTGAAGGTATGGACAGACTGACATTCACCCAGAAGAGCATTGAAGGTCTGGACAGACTGACATTCACCCAGAAGAGCACTGAAGGTCTGGACAGACTGACATTCACCCAGAAGAGCACTGAAGGTCTGGACAGACTGACATTCACCTAGAAGAGCACTGAAGGTCTGTGAGACTGACATTCCCCCAGAAGAGCACTGAAGGTCTGTGACAGACTGACATTCACCCAGAAGAGCACTGAAGGTCTGGACAGACTGACATTTACCCAGAAGAGCACTGAAGGTCTGTGACAGACTGACATACACCCAGAAGAGCACTGAAGGTCTGGACAGATTGACAGTCACCTAGAAGAGCACTGAAGGTCTGGACAGACTGACATTCACCCAGAAGAGTGCTGAAGGTCTGTGAGACTGACATTCACCCAGACGAGCACTGAAGGTATGTGACAGACTGGCATTCACCCAGAAGAGCACTGACGGTCTGAACAGACTGACATTCACTCAGAGGAGCACTGAAGGTCTGGACAGACTGACATTCACCCAGAAAAGCAATGAAGGTCTGGACAGACTGACATTCACCCAGAAGAACACTGAATATCTGGACCGACTGACATTCACCCAGAAGAGCAATGAAGGTCTGGACAGACTGACAGTCACCCAGAAGAGCACTGAAGGTCTGGGCAGACTGACATTCCCCCAGAAGAGCACTGAAGGTCTGGACAGACTGACAGTCTCCCAGAAGAGCACTGAAGGTCTGGGCAGACTGACATTCACCCAGAAGAGCACTGAAGGTCTGTGAGACTGACATTCACCCAGAAGAGCACTGAAGGTCTGGACCGACTGACATTCACCCAGAAGAGCACTGAATGTCTGTGACAGACTGACATTCACCCAGAAGAGCACTGAAGGTCTGTGACAGACTGACATTCACCCAGAAGAGCACTGAAGGTCTGGACAGACTGACATTCACCCAGAAGAGCACTGAAGGTCTGGACAGACTGACATTCACCCAGAAGAGCACTGAAGGTCTGTGACAGACTGACATTCACCCAGAAGAGCACTGAAGGTCTGGACCGACTGACATTCACCCAGAAGAGCACTGAATGTCTGTGACAGACTGACAGTCACCCAGAAGAGCACTGAAAGTCTGTGAGACTGACATTCTCCCAGAAGAGCACTGAAGGTCTGTGACAGACTGACATTCACCCAGAAGAGCACTGAAGGTCTGGACAGACTGACATTCACCCAGAAGAGCACTGAAGGTCTGTGACATACTGACATTCACCCAGAAGAGCACTGAAGGTCTGTGCCAGACTGACATTCACCCAGAAGAGCACTGAAGGTCTGGACCGACTGACATTCACCCAGAAGAGCACTGAATGTCTGTGACAGACTGACAGTCACCCAGAAGAGCACTGAAAGTCTGTGAGACTGACATTCACCCAGAAGAGCACTGAAGGTCTGGACAGACTGACATTCACCCAGAAGAGCACTGAAGGTCTGGACAGACTGACATTCACCCAGAAGAGCACTGAAGGTCTGTGACAGACTGACATTCACCCAGAAGAGCACTGAAGGTCTGGACCGACTGACATTCACCCAGAAGAGCACTGAATGTCTGTGACAGACTGACAGTCACCCAGAAGAGCACTGAAAGTCTGTGAGACTGACATTCTCCCAGAAGAGCACTGAAGGTCTGTGACAGACTGACATTCACCCAGAAGAGCACTGAAGGTCTGGACAGACTGACATTCACCCAGAAGAGCACTGAAGGTCTGTGAGACTGACAGTCACCTAGAAGAGCACTGAAGGTCTGTGACAGACTGACATTCACCCAGAAGAGCACTGAAGGTCTGGACCGACTGACATTCACCCAGAAGAGCACTGAATGTCTGTGACAGACTGACAGTCACCCAGAAGAGCACTGAAAGTCTGTGAGACTGACATTCTCCCAGAAGAGCACTGAAGGTCTGTGACAGACTGACATTCACCCAGAAGAGCACTGAAGGTCTGGACAGACTGACATTCACCCAGAAGAGCACTGAAGGTCTGTGACATACTGACATTCACCCAGAAGAGCACTGAAGGTCTGGACAGACTGACATTCACCCAGAACAGCACTGAAAGTCTGGACAGACTGACATTCACCCAGAAGAGTGCTGAAGGTCTGTGAGACTGACATTCACCCAGACGAGCACTGAAGGTCTGTGAGACTGACATTCACCCAGAAGAGCACTGAAGGTCTGTGACAGACTGACATTCACCCAGAAGAGCATTGAAGGTCTGGACAGACTGACATTTACCCAGAAGAGCACTGAAGGTCTGTGACAGACTGACATTCACCCAGAAGAGCACTGAAGGTCTGGACAGATTGACAGTCACCCAGAAGAGCACTGAAGGTCTGGACAGACTGACATTCACCCAGAAGAGTGCTGAAGGTCTGTGAGACTGACATTCACCCAGACGAGCACTGAAGGTATGTGACAGACTGACATTCACCCAGAAGAGCACTGACGGTCTGGACAGACTGACATTCACTCAGAGGAGCACTGAAGGTCTGGACAGACTGACATTCACCCAGAAGAGCAATGAAGGTCTGGACAGACTGACATTCACCCAGAAGAGCACTGAATATCTGGACCGACTGACATTCACCCAGAAGAGCACTGAAGGTCTGGACAGACTGACTGTCACCCAGAAGAGCACTGAAGGTCTGTGACAGACTGACATTCACCCAGAAGAGCACTGAAGGTCTGGACAGACTGACATTCACCCAGAAGAGCACTGAAGGTCTGGACAGACTGACAGTCATCCAGAAGAGCACTGAAGGTCTGTGAGACTGACATTCACCCAGAAGAGCACTGAAGGTCTGTGACAGACTGACGTTCACCCAGAAGAGCACTGAAGGTCTGGACAGACTGACATTCACCCAGAAGAGCACTGACGGTCTGGACCGACTGATATTCACCCAGAAGAGCACTGAATGTCTGTGACAGACTGACAGTCACCCAGAAGAGCACTGAAGGTCTGTGAGACTGACATTCTCCCAGAAGAGCACTGAAGGTCTGTGGCAGACTGACATTCACCCAGAAGAGCACTGAAGGTCTGGAGAGACTGACATTCACCCAGAAGAGCACTGAAGGTCTGTGACAGACTGACATTCACCCAGAACAGCACTGAAAGTCTGGACAGACTGACATTCACCCAGAAGAGCACGGAAGGTCTATGAGACTGACAGTCACCCAGAAGAGCACTGAAGGTCTGGACAGACTGACATTCCCCAAGAAGAGCACTGAAGGGCTGGACAGACTGACATTTACCCAGAAGATCACTGAAGGTCTGGACAGACTGACATTCACCCAGAAGAGCACTAAAGGTCTGTGACAGACTGACAGTCACCCAGAAGAGCACTAAAGGTCTGTGACAGACTGACAGTCACCCATAAGAGCAATGAAGGTCTGGACAGACTGACATTCACTCAGAAGAGCACTGAAGGTCTGGACAGACTGACATTCACCTAGAAGATCACTGAAGGTCTGGACAGACTGACATTCACCCAGAAGAGCACTGAAGGTTTGGACAGACTGACATTCACTCAGAAGATCACTGAAGGTCTGGACAGACTGTCATTCACCCAGAAGAGCACTGAAGGTCTGTGACAGAATGACAGTCACCCAGAAGAGCAATGAAGGTCTGGACAGACTGACATTCACCCAGAAGAGCACTGAAGGTCTGTGACAGACTGACAGTCACCCAGAAGAGCAATGAAGGTCTGGACAGACTGACATTCACCCAGAAGAGCACTGAATATCTGGACCGACTGACATTCACCCAGAAGAGCACTGAAGGTCTGGACAGACTGACATTCACCCAGAAGAGCACTGAAGGTCTGGACAGACTGACATTCACCCAGAAGAGCACTGAAGGTCTGGACAGACTGACAGTCACCCAGAAGAGCAATGAAGGTCTGGGCAGACTGACATTCACCCAGAAGAGCACTGAAGGTCTGGACAGACTGACATTCACCCAGAAGAGCACTGAAGGTCTGGACAGACTGACATTCACCCAGAAGAGCACTGAAGGTCTGGACAGACTGACAGTCACCCAGAAGAGCAATGAAGGTCTGGACAGACTGACATTCACCCAGAAGAGCACTGAATATCTGGACCGACTGACATTCACCCAGAAGAGCACTGAAGGTCTGGACAGACTGACATTCACCCAGAAGAGCACTGAAGGTCTGGACAGACTGACATTCACCCAGAAGAGCACTGAAGGTCTGGACAGACTGACAGTCACCCAAAAGAGCAATGAAGGTCTGGGCAGACTGACATTCACCCAGAAGAGCACTGAAGGTCTGGACAGACTGACATTCACCCAGAAGAGCACTGAAGGTCTGTGACAGACTGACATTCACCCAGAAGATCACTGAAGGTCTGGACAGACTGTCATTCACCCAGAAGAGCACTGAAGGTCTGTGACAGAATGACAGTCACCCAGAAGAGCAATGAAGGTCTGGACAGACTGACATTCACCCAGAAGAGCACTGAAGGTCTGTGACAGACTGACAGTCACCCAGAAGAGCAATGAAGGTCTGGACAGACTGACATTCACCCAGAAGAGCACTGAATATCTGGACCGACTGACATTCACCCAGAAGAGCACTGAAGGTCTGGACAGACTGACTGTCCCCCAGAAGAGCACTGAAGGTCTGGGCAGACTGACATTCACCCAGAAGAGCACTGAAGGTCTGGACAGACTGACAGTCACCCAGAAGAGCACTGAAGGTCTGGGCAGACTGACATTCGCCCAGAAGAGCACTGAAGGTCTGGACAGACTGACATTCACCCAGAAGAGCACTGAAGGTCTGGACCGACTGACATTCACCCAGAAGAGCACTGAATGTCTGTGACAGACTGACATTCACCCAGAAGAGCACTGAAGGTCTGTGACAGACTGACATTAACCCAGAAGAGCACTGAAGGTCTGGACAGACTGACATTCACCCAGAAGAGCACTGAAGGTCTGGACAGACTGACATTCACCCAGAAGAGCACTGAAGGTCTGGACAGACTGACAGTCACCCAGAAGAGCACTGAAGGTCTGTGAGACTGACATTCACCCAGAAGAGCACTGAAGGTCTGTGACAGACTGACGTTCACCCAGAAGAGCACTGAAGGTCTGGACAGACTGACATTCACCCAGAAGAGCAGTGACGGTCTGGACCGACTGACATTCACCCAGAAGAGCACTGAATGTCTGTGACAGACTGACAGTCACCCAGAAGAGCACTGAAGGTCTGTGAGACTGACATTCTCCCAGAAGAGCACTGAAGGTCTGTGACAGACTGACATTCACCCAGAAGAGCACTGAAGGTCTGGACAGACTGACATTCACCCAGAAGAGCACTGAAGGTCTGTGACAGACTGACATTCACCCAGAACAGCACTGAAAGTCTGGACAGACTGACATTCACCCAGAAGAGCAAGGAAGGTCTATGAGACTGACAGTCACCCAGAAGAGCACTGAAGGTCTGGACAGACTGACATTCCCCAAGAAGAGCACTGAAGGGCTGGACAGACTGACATTCACCCAGAAGATCACTGAAGGTCTGGACAGACTGACATTCACCCAGAAGAGCACTAAAGGTCTGTGACAGACTGACAGTCACCCAGAAGAGCAATGAAGGTCTGGACAGACTGACATTCACTCAGAAGAGCACTGAAGGTCTGGACAGACTGACATTCACCCAGAAGATCACTGAAGGTCTGGACAGACTGACATTCACCCAGAAGAGCACTGAAGGTCTGGACAGACTGACATTCACCCAGAAGATCACTGAAGGTCTGGGCAGACTGACATTCACCCAGAAGAGCACTGAAGGTCTGGACAGACTGACATTCACCCAGAAGAGCACTGAAGGTCTGGACCGACTGACATTCACCCAGAAGAGCACTGAATGTCTGTGACAGACTGACAGTCACCCAGAAGAGCACTGAAAGTCTGTGAGACTGACATTCTCCCAGAAGAGCACTGAAGGTCTGTGACAGACTGACATTCACCCAGAAGAGCACTGAAGGTCTGGACAGACTGACATTCACCCAGAAGAGCACTGAAGGTCTGTGACATACTGACATTCACCCAGAAGAGCACTGAAGGTCTGGACAGACTGACATTCACCCAGAACAGCACTGAAAGTCTGGACAGACTGACATTCACCCAGAAGAGTGCTGAAGGTCTGTGAGACTGACATTCACCCAGACGAGCACTGAAGGTCTGTGAGACTGACATTCACCCAGAAGAGCACTGACGGTCTGGACAGACTGACATTCACTCAGAGGAGCACTGAAGGTCTGGACAGACTGAAATTCACCCAGAAGAGCAATGAAGGTCTGGACAGACTGACATTCACCCAGAAGAGCACTGAATATCTGGACCGACTGACATTCACCCAGAAGAGCACTGAAGGTCTGGACAGACTGACTGTCACCCAGAAGAGCACTGAAGGTCTGTGACAGACTGACATTCACCCAGAAGAGCACTGAAGGTCTGGACAGACTGACATTCACCCAGAAGAGCACTGAAGGTCTGGACAGACTGACATTCACCCAGAAGAGCACTGAAGGTCTGGACAGACTGACAGTCATCCAGAAGAGCACTGAAGGTCTGTGAGACTGACATTCACCCAGAAGAGCACTGAAGGTCTGTGACAGACTGACGTTCACCCAGAAGAGCACTGAAGGTCTGGACAGACTGACATTCACCCAGAAGAGCACTGACGGTCTGGACCGACTGACATTCACCCAGAAGAGCACTGAATGTCTGTGACAGACTGACAGTCACCCAGAAGAGCACTGAAGGTCTGTGAGACTGACATTCTCCCAGAAGAGCACTGAAGGTCTGTGGCAGACTGACATTCACCAGAAGAGCACTGAAGGTCTGGAGAGACTGACATTCACCCAGAAGAGCACTGAAGGTCTGTGACAGACTGACATTCACCCAGAACAGCACTGAAAGTCTGGACAGACTGACATTCACCCAGAAGAGCACGGAAGGTCTATGAGACTGACAGTCACCCAGAAGAGCACTGAAGGTCTGGACAGACTGACATTCCCCAAGAAGAGCACTGAAGGGCTGGACAGACTGACATTCACCCAGAAGATCACTGAAGGTCTGGACAGACTGACATTCACCCAGAAGAGCACTAAAGGTCTGTGACAGACTGACAGTCACCCATAAGAGCAATGAAGGTCTGGACAGACTGACATTCACTCAGAAGAGCACTGAAGGTCTGGACAGACTGACATTCACCTAGAAGATCACTGAAGGTCTGGACAGACTGACATTCACCCAGAAGAGCACTGAAGGTCTGGACAGACTGACATTCACCCAGAAGATCACTGAAGGTCTGGACAGACTGTCATTCACCCAGAAGAGCACTGAAGGTCTGTGACAGAATGACAGTCACCCAGAAGAGCAATGAAGGTCTGGACAGACTGACATTCACCCAGAAGAGCACTGAAGGTCTGTGACAGACTGACAGTCACCCAGAAGAGCAATGAAGGTCTGGACAGACTGACATTCACCCAGAAGAGCACTGAATATCTGGACCGACTGACATTCACCCAGAAGAGCACTGAAGGTCTGGACAGACTGACTGTCACCCAGAAGAGCACTGAAGGTCTGGGCAGACTGACATTCACCCAGAAGAGCACTGAAGGTCTGGACAGACTGACAGTCACCCAGAAGAGCACTGAAGGTCTGGGCAGACTGACATTCACCCAGAAGAGCACTGAAGGTCTGGACAGACTGACATTCACCCAGAAGAGCACTGAAGGTCTGGACCGACTGACATTCACCCAGAAGAGCACTGAATGTCTGTGACAGACTGACATTCACCCAGAAGAGCACTGAAGGTCTGTGACAGACTGACATTAACCCAGAAGAGCACTGAAGGTCTGGACAGACTGACATTCACCCAGAAGAGCACTGAAGGTCTGGACAGACTGACATTCACCCAGAAGAGCACTGAAGGTCTGGACAGACTGACATTCACCCAGAAGAGCACTGAAGGTCTGGACAGACTGACATTCACCCAGAAGATCACTGAAGGTCTGGACAGACTGTCATTCACCCAGAAGAGCACTGAAGGTCTGTGACAGAATGACAGTCACCCAGAAGAGCAATGAAGGTCTGGACAGACTGACATTCACCCAGAAGAGCACTGAAGGTCTGTGACAGACTGACAGTCACCCAGAAGAGCACTGAAGGTCTGGACAGACTGACTGTCACCCAGAAGAGCACTGAAGGTCTGGGCAGACTGACATTCACCCAGAAGAGCACTGAAGGTCTGGACAGACTGACAGTCACCCAGAAGAGCAATGAAGGTCTGGGCAGACTGACATTCACCCAGAAGAGCACTGAAGGTCTGGACAGACTGACATTCATCCAGAAGAGCACTGAAGGTCTGGACCGACTGATATTCACCCAGAATGTTAGACGGACCGGGAGGGTCGGCCGAGATTACGGGGAGAGGTCTCCAGGGAGAGCCGTCTCCAACGACTGTACAGATAAGTAACTTCCCCCCCACAGACGGACACCACACAAGATTGAAGGTTAACGAGACTTTATATGCACTTCTTAGGTTACGTTGATATAATACAAGGAGGTCTGGACTCAGGGGTCCCCTCGGTTCTGATCTCTGGTTGAGGAAAAGGGTAGCGGGACAGTCTTAGTTACCAATGAGTTCAATAGCTCTCAATCCTCGAGCTCGGCGTGGTTGCTGATCGGGCCGTGGAGGAGCCAAGCAGGTCCCGAGATGGATGAAGGGTGGTCGGTGGGCCGTGGAGAAGCCAAGCAGGTCCCGATATGGATGAAGGATGGTCGACGGGCCGTGGAGAAGCCAAGCAGGTCCCGATGCAGATGACAGTTACAACGGTCCGCGGCCTCGCCAGCAGATCCGGACGACGGTGAAGGATGAAGGTTACGACGGCTGTGGCAGCGCCAACAGGCAGGATGATGGTGCACAGGACAGAGCTACGGCAGCGCCAGTAGTCCGTCCAGGATGAGTTCTTCTTTCGTCTCTCGACTCCAAGATACAACTGCCTTCCTGTTCTGGAGCTGCCCCAGTTATAGGGCTGGCGTGCTTTGATGTCCGGACCCTCGCACTTGGAGGTCGGGAGGTCCGGGATGAGGGAGTCCAGACACCCAGCAGGGGGGTGGAGCCAGCGCCCGGGGAGGCGATGGGCGAGCGGCACTGGCCGGGGGAGAACCATCGACACCTCTTTCTCCCATTGACTGGCCAAGTAGCTCGCTCGCCTCCTGGGTGGAGGGTGGTGCCGGAATGTCTGAGGCCGGGCTAGGCCCAGGGTTGAGGTCGATCGGGGGCCAGGCGGCCTCGTGGCGAAGTGTCCAAGATGGCGGCCCGGGCTGGGCGCGTGGGTCGGCCGTGGATCGGACCCACGAGGTTATCATGCTCGAGGGCAGGTGTCCCTGAGGGGACGTAGGACGTGCAATGGTGGTGTGTGGTGCTTGTATGACTGGCTCGGGCTTGGTCGAGCCGGGGGAGAGCGGCCCGTCATGTGGCCTGTCCAACATGCGTCCCCCCCAGCTGAAGGCGGGGAGAGTTACCCATCCTCTTGGGGACTCTCTTCGTCGAGGCGGAAAAACCGGGACAGGCCATCCGCGTTGGCGTGGTCAGACCCAGGCCGGTGTTCAACGGTAAAGTCCATACCTTGCAAGGAGATGGACCAGCGTAGCAGTTTTGGGTTTTCCCCCCGCATATGCATCAACCACTGCAGGGGTCGGTGGTCAGTCTGCACCCGGAAGTGGGTGCCAAAAAGGTAGGGTCGGAGCTTCTTGAGGGCCCATACCACAGCGAAGGCTTCCCTCTCTATGGTGCTCCAGCGTTGCTCCCGTGGTAGGAGTCTCCGGCTGATGAAGGCCACCGGTTGATCAAGGCCTTCGGTGTTCACCTGGGACAGGACCGCCCCAATGCCCTGGTCGGAGGCATCCGTCTGGACGACGAACTCCCGGCTGTAGTCTGGGGCCTGGAGTACAGGAGCGGAACACATGGCGGCCTTTAGCTGTTCGAAGGCCGCTTGACACTCTGGGGTCCAGTTCACCTTCTTGGGCTGATTTTTCGACGTGAGTTCGGTGAGAGGCCCCACGATGGTACCATAGTCTTTCACGAACCTTCGGTAGTAGCCCGTGAGGCCCAGGAAGGCTCGCACCTCAGTTTGAGTGTTAGGGGGTTGCCAGTTCTGGATGGCGGCAATTTTCAGTTGAAGAGGGGCCACTAGACCGCTTCCCACTTGGTGTCCGAGGTAGGTCACTGACCCTTGTCCAATTTGACATTTGCTGGCCTTGATCGTGAGGCCAGCTCGCTGAAGGGCTTGCAACACTGCTTGGAGGTGGTGGAGGTGCTCGGTCCAGTGGTGGCTGTACACAGCGATGTCGTCCAGGTAGGCGGCGCTGAACTCTTCGAGCCCCGCCAGGACCTGATTGACGAGCCGTTGGAACGTCGCTGGGGCATTTTTCATGCCGAAGGGCATGACCGTGAAGTGATAGTGGCCATCGGGGGTGGAGAAGGCAGAACGTTCTTGTGCTCGGGGTGTGAGGCCGATCTGCCAATATCCTGCCGTTAGATCGAAGATGCTGAGGTAGCGGGCAGCGCCCATTCGGTCGACCAGTTCATCTGCCCGGGGGATGGGGTGTGCGTCCGTTCTGGTGACTTCATTCAGGCCCCGGTAGTCGACACAGAACCGGAGTTCGGGTGTGGTTCCGGGGGCGGCTGCTTTGGGGACCAGTACGACCGGGCTGGCCCATGGACTGTCGGAGGGCTCGATGACCCCGAGCGTGAGCATCTTAGTTACTTCCGCCTGGATGCAGGCCCGTACCCGATCAGGTACGCGGTAGGCCCGGTGGCGGATAGGAGGGCGGTCTCCGGTGTCCACATCGTGCACACACCAGGAAGTGACACCTGGGGTGAGGGAGAACAGGCTGGCAAACCGTGATAGGAGGGCTTGGCACTCTTGGCGTTGTTCCTGGGAGAGGGTCTCCGAGAGTCGGACCCCATCCACGGAGCCGTCTTGCTCCTGGGTCCGCAAGAGGTCAGGGAGAGGCTCGGAGTCGTCCTCAACCCCGTTGTCTGTGGCCATCAAGAGGCTGAGTTCTGTTCGTGCAAAGTGGGGTTTCAGTCTGTTGGTGTGGAGGACTCGGAGCGGATTCCGGGCGGACTCCATATCGATCAGATAGGTGGCGGGTCCCTTGCGCTCGATTACTTTGAAGGGTCCCGTCCATTTGTCTTGGAGAGCGCACGGTTCTGTGGGGGACATTACCCAGACCTGTTGCCCCGGCTCGAATTCAATAGATGAGGCGTTCTGGTCATACCATCTCTTCATGTCCTCTTGACTGGCCTCTAGGTTGGCTTTCGCTAGGTCTCTGAACCGCTGGGACTGGTTGCGGAGGGTGAGGAGGTACCGGAAGACATCTGGAGGACTCTTGGCCGGAGGCAACTCCCAGCCTTCTTTGATCAGGCTGAGTGGCCCCCGTACTGGGTGCCCATAGAGCAGCTCGAATGGGCTGAAGCCTAGGGACTTCTGTGGGACCTCCCGGTAGGCGAAGAGGAGGCACGGCAGCAGCACGTCCCACTGGCGACGGAGGGGTTCTTCCAATCCCCCGATCATCCCTTTTAGAGTGCGATTGAACCGCTCAACAAGTCCGTTTCCTTGGGGGTGATAGGGGGTCGTGAAGCGGTAGGTGACCCCACACTGTTGCCAGAGGGACTTCATGTATTTGGAAATAAAGTTCGTGCCTCTGTCACTGACGACTTCTCGGGGGAACCCCACACGGGAGAAGATCCCCATCAGGGCCCTGCCGACCACTGGGGCTGTGACGGTCCGGAGAGGAATAGCCTCAGGGTAGCGGGTGGCGTGGTCCACTAGTACTAGGATGAAGCGATGGCCTTGTCTTGTACGTGGGTCTAGGGGTCCCACAATGTCTATTCCGACCCTCTCAAATGGGGTCGTGACTACGGGAAAGGGTTGCAGGGGGGCCTTTAATTTGCGGCCGCTCTTCCCACTGGCTTGGCACGTGGGGCAAGATCGGCAATGCTGGTGCACATCGTTTCTCATTTTTGGCCAGAAGAAGTGGGTCACTAGGCGGCTGTAGGTTTTATCTTGTCCCAGGTGCCCTGCCAGGGGGACATCGTGGGCCAGATTTAGCAGGAAGTCTCTAAAGCGGAGTGGCACCACTAGTACTCGGTTGGCCCCCAGCTCGGCGATTCGTTGCTCGCTGTACAGTAGGTCATTGTCCCAGTAGACCCAATGAGTTCCGGAGGTATCCCCTGCGCTTTGGGCGAGCGCTTGTTGTCGGAGTCCCTCAAGGGAGGGACAGGTCTTCTGCTCCTGACGAAATTGTTCTTGTGTGGGCCCCCCGTCTTGAGCCCACTGGTCGAGATTAGCAAGGTCGGAAGGTTGAGCAGGTTCGAGGGGGATGCCCTGGTCGGGGGTCTCGGCGGGGGCGACCGGAGGCGGAGGCGCCGGCCATTCTGGTTCTTCCGGGTGATGGTTGGCACGGGCGGCCATAGACCGGGTGGTGACGCACGCCCAGTCTGGGACGCCCAACATCCCCAAGTGTTCTTTTCGCTCCACGGCTGCCCACGGGGAGCTTTCCAGGTCATTTCCGAGGAGGCAGTCCACGGGGGCGTCGTCTCGGACCGTTACTTTCAACATGCCGGAGACCCCTCCCCACTCAAAGGGGACGCAGGCCATCCGACACAGACTCTCCGAGTTGTCGGCTGATCGTACAGGGCAGAGAATGTTCGGTAGATATTGTTCTGGGGTCACCAGATGACAGCGGACGGCTGTCACACTGGCCCCGGTGTCTCGAAGGGCTTCGGCCCGTTGTCCATTGATGCTCACCCATTGGCTGTACTTCTGGGTGTTAGCGGGTAGGGGGACCCGCGGGACCATGTCTCTTCCCCCTAAGCACGCGAGAGTCATGGCGGCTGGCTCCCACCCTTGATACTCTTGCTCGTCTGTTTCTGGTTCCTCGGAGATCTGTTCTTCCCCTAGTGCCGCGGCGGCCACCTGGCGGGGTCTTGGGCTCGGATACTGCGGGCAGCTGGGGTCATTTGCATAGTGGCCTACTCGTTGGCATCGGTGACATGTAACATTGGCTCTGTATCCCGGTCGCGCCGGGGTGCTGCCCCGGTTGGCCGGGGGGGTGGTGCTGGTAGTGGGGGCGGCCGGAGTGTTGTCTCTTCCTCGTCCTTGGCCCCCTCCTCCTCCTCTGGATCGGTGGTGACCATTGTTGTTCCTGTTCTGCTCGTAGGACCCATTCCGGCCCACTCGGGTGATCTCCCACCGGTCAGCTTCGGCTGCGAGCTGCCGGGGATCGGTTAACTTGCTGTCGAGGAGGTGTTGGCGTAGTTCAATGAAGCAGTTGTTGGACAGATGCTCCCATACCATCAGATGGAACAACTGCTCGTAGGTCGTGACGTTGTTCCCTCTGATCCAGCCTTCGAAGGCTCGGCTGAAGTACGTTACATAGTCCACCCAAGTTGTACCTGGAATGCGTGTGCAGTCTCGGAACCTCTGACGGTACATCTCGGGCGTGAGGCCATAGCGAGTGAGGAGGGCCGCTTTCATATGGTCGTAGGAGGTCATCTGGTGGTCTGGGAGCTGTAACAGAGTATCGCGGCCCTCATTGAGGAATTTGCCCCATAGGCCGGCTCCCCAGTCGGCTCTATCGATCCGGTGCGCAGTCATCGCGATTTCATATGCCTTAAACCATTGCTGGATGTCGTCTTCTCGAAAATATTCTCGGACCACATCCTTGGGGATGTGCACTTTTTTGTCCGTGGTCCCGGGGGTGGACGGTCTGTCGGGCACCCCTAATTCTTTATTCTGTTTGCGCAGGTTGATCTCGGCTAGGTTCCGCTCGTGCTCGTACGTTAGTCTTTTTTCCTCGAGCTCCCTTTGCCTCTGTTTCTCCTCTCTTTCTTCTCGGAGGCGAAGGTGCTCTAAGTTTATTTTTTGCTCGGCCAATTTGAGTTCTATGTCCATCTTGAGTCGGGCCATTTCAAGTTCGTGTAGTCGGGCTTTTTCTCTTTCTTGGATCTCGTCTTGCGAGAGACCCGTTCTTTGCTCTTCAGGGGCCGTGTTGGTCTTTTTCGCGGTGCTTTGCTCCGGGGCTTCGACATCCCCGGTCTCTGCCCAAGATTCTAGGGCATGCTTAAAATCGTCCTTGGTACTTAGTCCGGTGGTAGCGATACCTAGTTCGATGCAGAACTGCTTTAGTTCACGATGGCTGTATTCCTCTAGCCTTTCCATTTGGAACTTCTCAGTTGATCCGCTCTCTTTAGTCGACATTGTTGTTCGTTGTGGGGTGAGCTACTCTCTGTACGTTATGCGGTGATTCGGATCGCGCCGCTGGCCACCAATGTTAGACGGACCGGGAGGGTCGGCCGAGATTACGGGGAGAGGTCTCCAGGGAGAGCCGTCTCCAACGACTGTACAGATAAGTAACTTCCCCCCCACAGACGGACACCACACAAGATTGAAGGTTAACGAGACTTTATATGCACTTCTTAGGTTACGTTGATATAATACAAGGAGGTCTGGACTCAGGGGTCCCCTCGGTTCTGATCTCTGGTTGAGGAAAAGGGTAGCGGGACAGTCTTAGTTACCAATGAGTTCAATAGCTCTCAATCCTCGAGCTCGGCGTGGTTGCTGATCGGGCCGTGGAGGAGCCAAGCAGGTCCCGAGATGGATGAAGGGTGGTCGGTGGGCCGTGGAGAAGCCAAGCAGGTCCCGATATGGATGAAGGATGGTCGACGGGCCGTGGAGAAGCCAAGCAGGTCCCGATGCAGATGACAGTTACAACGGTCCGCGGCCTCGCCAGCAGATCCGGACGACGGTGAAGGATGAAGGTTACGACGGCTGTGGCAGCGCCAACAGGCAGGATGATGGTGCACAGGACAGAGCTACGGCAGCGCCAGTAGTCCGTCCAGGATGAGTTCTTCTTTCGTCTCTCGACTCCAAGATACAACTGCCTTCCTGTTCTGGAGCTGCCCCAGTTATAGGGCTGGCGTGCTTTGATGTCCGGACCCTCGCACTTGGAGGTCGGGAGGTCCGGGATGAGGGAGTCCAGACACCCAGCAGGGGGGTGGAGCCAGCGCCCGGGGAGGCGATGGGCGAGCGGCACTGGCCGGGGGAGAACCATCGACACCTCTTTCTCCCATTGACTGGCCAAGTAGCTCGCTCGCCTCCTGGGTGGAGGGTGGTGCCGGAATGTCTGAGGCCGGGCTAGGCCCAGGGTTGAGGTCGATCGGGGGCCAGGCGGCCTCGTGGCGAAGTGTCCAAGATGGCGGCCCGGGCTGGGCGCGTGGGTCGGCCGTGGATCGGACCCACGAGGTTATCATGCTCGAGGGCAGGTGTCCCTGAGGGGACGTAGGACGTGCAATGGTGGTGTGTGGTGCTTGTATGACTGGCTCGGGCTTGGTCGAGCCGGGGGAGAGCGGCCCGTCATGTGGCCTGTCCAACACAGAAGAGCACTGATGGTCTGTGACAGACTGACATTCACCCAGAAGATCACTGAAGGTCTGGACAGACTGTCATTCACCCAGAAGAGCACTGAAGGTCTGTGACAGAATGACAGTCACCCAGAAGAGCAATGAAGGTCTGGACAGACTGACATTCACCCAGAAGAGCACTGAAGGGCTGTGACAGACTGACAGTCACCCAGAAGAGCAATGAAGGTCTGGACAGACTGACATTCACCCAGAAGAGCACTGAATATCTGGACCGACTGACATTCACCCAGAAGAGCACTGAAGGTCTGGACAGACTGACTGTCACCCAGAAGAGCACTGAAGGTCTGGGCAGACTGACATTCACCCAGAAGAGCACTGAAGGTCTGGACAGACTGACAGTCACCCAGAAGAGCACTGAAGGTCTGGGCAGACTGACATTCACCCAGAAGAGCACTGAAGGTCTGGACAGACTGACATTCACCCAGAAGAGCACTGAAGGTCTGGACCGACTGACATTCACCCAGAAGAGCACTGAATGTCTGTGACAGACTGACATTCACCCAGAAGAGCACTGAAGGTCTGTGACAGACTGACATTAACCCAGAAGAGCACTGAAGGTCTGGACAGACTGACATTCACCCAGAAGAGCACTGAAGGTCTGGACAGACTGACATTCACCCAGAAGAGCACTGAAGGTCTGGACAGACTGACAGTCACCCAGAAGAGCACTGAAGGTCTATGAGACTGACATTCACCCAGAAGAGCACTGAAGGTCTGTGACAGACTGACGTTCACCCAGAAGAGCACTGAAGGTCTGGACAGACTGACATTCACCCAGAAGAGCAGTGACGGTCTGGACCGACTGACATTCACCCAGAAGAGCACTGAATGTCTGTGACAGACTGACAGTCACCCAGAAGAGCACTGAAGGTCTGTGAGACTGACATTCTCCCAGAAGAGCACTGAAGGTCTGTGACAGACTGACATTCACCCAGAAGAGCACTGAAGGTCTGGACAGACTGACATTAACCCAATAGAGCACTGAAGGTCTGTGACAGACTGACATTCACCCAGAACAGCACTGAAAGTCCGGACAGACTGACATTCACCCAGAAGAGCAAGGAAGGTCTATGAGACTGACAGTCACCCAGAAGAGCACTGAAGGTCTGGACAGACTGACATTCCCCAAGAAGAGCACTGAAGGGCTGGACAGACTGACATTCACCCAGAAGATCACTGAAGGTCTGGACAGACTGACATTCACCCAGAAGAGCACTAAAGGTCTGTGACAGACTGACAGTCACCCAGAAGAGCAATGAAGGTCTGGACAGACTGACATTCACTCAGAAGAGCACTGAAGGTCTGGACAGACTGACATTCACCCAGAAGATCACTGAAGGTCTGGACAGACTGACATTCACCCAGAAGAGCACTGAAGGTCTGGACAGACTGACATTCACCCAGAAGATCACTGAAGGTCTGGGCAGACTGACATTCACCCAGAAGAGCACTGAAGGTCTGGACAGACTGACATTCACCCAGAAGAGCACTGAAGGTCTGGACCGACTGACATTCACCCAGAAGAGCACTGAATGTCTGTGACAGACTGACAGTCACCCAGAAGAGCACTGAAAGTCTGTGAGACTGACATTCTCCCAGAAGAGCACTGAAGGTCTGTGACAGACTGACTTTCACCCAGAAGAGCACTGAAGGTCTGGACAGACTGACATTCACCCAGAAGAGCACTGAAGGTCTGTGACATACTGACATTCACCCAGAAGAGCACTGAAGGTCTGGACAGACTGACATTCACCCAGAACAGCACTGAAAGTCTGGACAGACTGACATTCACCCAGAAGAGTGCTGAAGGTCTGTGAGACTGACATTCACCCAGACGAGCACTGAAGGTTGTGAGACTGACATTCACCCAGAAGAGCACTGAAGGTCTGTGACAGACTGACATTCACCCAGAAGAGCATTGAAGGTCTGGACAGACTGACATTTACCCAGAAGAGCACTGAAGGTCTGTGACAGACTGACATTCACCCAGAAGAGCACTGAAGGTCTGTACAGATTGACAGTCACCCAGAAGAGCACTGAAGGTCTGGACAGACTGACATTCACCCAGAAGAGTGCTGAAGGTCTGTGAGACTGACATTCACCCAGACGAGCACTGAAGGTATGTGACAGACTGACATTCACCCAGAAGAGCACTGACGGTCTGGACAGACTGACATTCACTCAGAGGAGCACTGAAGGTCTGGACAGACTGAAATTCACCCAGAAGAGCAATGAAGGTCTGGACAGACTGACATTCACCCAGAAGAGCACTGAATATGTGGACCGACTGACATTCACCCAGAAGAGCACTGAAGGTCTGGACAGACTGACTGTCACCCAGAAGAGCACTGAAGGTCTGTGACAGACTGACATTCACCCAGAAGAGCACTGAAGGTCTGGACAGACTGACATTCACCCAGAAGAGCACTGAAGGTCTGGACAGACTGACATTCACCCAGAAGAGCACTGAATATCTGGACCGACTGACATTCACCCAGAAGAGCACTGAAGGTCTGTGAGACTGACATTCACCCAGAAGAGCACTGAAGGTCTGTGACAGACTGACGTTCACCCAGAAGAGCACTGAAGGTCTGGACAGACTGACATTCACCCAGAAGAGCACTGACGGTCTGGACCGACTGACATTCACCCAGAAGAGCACTGAATGTCTGTGACAGACTGACAGTCACCCAGAAGAGCACTGAAGGTCTGTGAGACTGACATTCTCCCAGAAGAGCACTGAAGGTCTGTGGCAGACTGACATTCACCAGAAGAGCACTGAAGGTCTGGAGAGACTGACATTCACCCAGAAGAGCACTGAAGGTCTGTGACAGACTGACATTTACCCAGAACAGCACTGAAAGTCTGGACAGACTGACATTCACCCAGAAGAGCACGGAAGGTCTATGAGACTGACAGTCACCCAAGAAGAGCACTGAAGGTCTGGACAGACTGACATTCCCCAAGAAGAGCACTGAAGGGCTGGACAGACTGACATTCACCCAGAAGATCACTGAAGGTCTGGACAGACTGACATTCACCCAGAAGAGCACTAAAGGTCTGTGACAGACTGACAGTCACCCATAAGAGCAATGAAGGTCTGGACAGACTGACATTCACTCAGAAGAGCACTGAAGGTCTGGACAGACTGACTGTCACCCAGAAGAGCACTGAAGGTCTGGGCAGACTGACATTCACCCAGAAGAGCACTGAAGGTCTGGACAGACTGACATTCACCCAGAAGATCACTGAAGGTCTGGACAGACTGTCATTCACCCAGAAGAGCACTGAAGGTCTGTGACAGAATGACAGTCACCCAGAAGAGCAATGAAGGTCTGGACAGACTGACATTCACCCAGAAGAGCACTGAAGGTCTGTGACAGACTGACAGTCACCCAGAAGAGCAATGAAGGTCTGGACAGACTGACATTCACCCAGAAGAGCACTGAATATCT
Organism: Lissotriton vulgaris; assembly: GCF_964263255.1. Lineage (NCBI taxonomy): Eukaryota > Metazoa > Chordata > Amphibia > Caudata > Salamandridae > Lissotriton > Lissotriton vulgaris. The sequence continues at coordinate 5,581,601 of NC_141696.1, read as the reverse complement.
GGACCGACTGACATTCACCCAGAAGAGCACTGAAGGTCTGGACAGACTGACTGTCACCCAGAAGAGCACTGAAGGTCTGGGCAGACTGACATTCACCCAGAAGAGCACTGAAGGTCTGGACAGACTGACAGTCACCCAGAAGAGCAATGAAGGTCTGGGCAGACTGACATTCACCCAGAAGAGCACTGAAGGTCTGGACAGACTGACATTCACCCAGAAGAGCACTGAAGGTCTGGACCGACTGATATTCACCCAGAAGAGCACTGAATGTCTGTGACAGACTGACATTCACCCAGAAGAGCACTGAAGGTCTGTGACAGACTGACATTCACCCAGAAGATCACTGAAGGTCTGGACAGACTGTCATTCACCCAGAAGAGCACTGAAGGTCTGTGACAGAATGACAGTCACCCAGAAGAGCAATGAAGGTCTGGACAGACTGACATTCACCCAGAAGAGCACTGAAGGTCTGTGACAGACTGACAGTCACCCAGAAGAGCAATGAAGGTCTGGACAGACTGACATTCACCCAGAAGAGCACTGAATATCTGGACCGACTGACATTCACCCAGAAGAGCACTGAAGGTCTGGACAGACTGACTGTCACCCAGAAGAGCACTGAAGGTCTGGGCAGACTGACATTCACCCAGAAGAGCACTGAAGGTCTGGACAGACTGACAGTCACCCAGAAGAGCACTGAAGGTCTGGGCAGACTGACATTCACCCAGAAGAGCACTGAAGGTCTGGACAGACTGACATTCACCCAGAAGAGCACTGAAGGTCTGGACCGACTGACATTCACCCAGAAGAGCACTGAAGGTCTGTGACAGACTGACATTAACCCAGAAGAGCACTGAAGGTCTGGACAGACTGACATTCACTCAGAAGAGCACTGAAGGTCTGGACAGACTGACATTCACCCAGAAGAGCACTGAAGGTCTGGACAGACTGACAGTCACCCAGAAGAGCACTGAAGGTCTGTGAGACTGACATTCACCCAGAAGAGCACTGAAGGTCTGTGACAGACTGACGTTCACCCAGAAGAGCACTGAAGGTCTGGACAGACTGACATTCACCCAGAAGAGCAGTGACGGTCTGGACCGACTGACATTCACCCAGAAGAGCACTGAATGTCTGTGACAGACTGACAGTCACCCAGAAGAGCACTGAAGGTCTGTGAGACTGACATTCTCCCAGAAGAGCACTGAAGGTCTGTGACAGACTGACATTCACCCAGAAGAGCACTGAAGGTCTGGACAGACTGACATTCACCCAGAAGAGCACTGAAGGTCTGTGACAGACTGACATTCACCCAGAACAGCACTGAAAGTCTGGACAGACTGACATTCACCCAGAAGAGCAAGGAAGGTCTATGAGACTGACAGTCACCCAGAAGAGCACTGAAGGTCTGGACAGACTGACATTCCCCAAGAAGAGCACTGAAGGGCTGGACAGACTGACATTCACCCAGAAGATCACTGAAGGTCTGGACAGACTGACATTCACCCAGAAGAGCACTAAAGGTCTGTGACAGACTGACAGTCACCCAGAAGAGCAATGAAGGTCTGGACAGACTGACATTCACTCAGAAGAGCACTGAAGGTCTGGACAGACTGACATTCACCCAGAAGATCACTGAAGGTCTGGACAGACTGACATTCACCCAGAAGAGCACTGAAGGTCTGGACAGACTGACATTCACCCAGAAGATCCCTGAAGGTCTGGGCAGACTGACATTCACCCAGAAGAGCACTGAAGGTCTGGACAGACTGACATTCACCCAGAAGAGCACTGAAGGTCTGGACCGATTGACATTCACCCAGAAGAGCACTGAATGTCTGTGACAGACTGACATTCACCCAGAAGAGCACTGAAGGTCTGTGACAGACTGACATTCACCCAGAAGATCACTGAAGGTCTGGACAGACTGTCATTCACCCAGAAGTGCACTGAAGGTCTGTGACAGAATGACAGTCACCCAGAAGAGCAATGAAGGTCTGGACAGACTGACATTCACCCAGAAGAGCACTGAAGGTCTGTGACAGACTGACAGTCACCCAGAAGAGCAATGAAGGTCTGGACAGACCGACTTTCACCCAGAAGAGCACTGAATATCTGGACCGACTGACATTCACCCAGAAGAGCACTGAAGGTCTGGACAGACTGACTGTCACCCAGAAGAGCACTGAAGGTCTGGGCAGACTGACATTCACCCAGAAGAGTACTGAAGGTCTGGACAGACTGACAGTCACCCACAAGAGCACTGAAGGTCTGGGCAGACTGACATTCACCCAGAAGAGCACTGAAGGTCTGGACAGACTGACATTCACCCAGAAGAGCACTGAAGGTCTGGACCGACTGACATTCACCCAGAAGAGCACTGAATGTCTGTGACAGACTGACATTCACCCAGAAGAGCACTGAAGGTCTGTGACAGACTGACATTCACCCAGAAGAGCACTGAAGGTCTGGACAGACTGACATTCACCCAGAAGAGCACTGAAGTTCTGGACAGACTGACATTCACCCAGAAGAGCACTGAAGGTCTGGACAGACTGACAGTCACCCAGAAGAGCACTGAAGGTCTGTGAGACTGACATTCACCCAGAAGAGCACTGAAGGTCTGTGACAGACTGACGTTCACCCAGAAGAGCACTGAAGGTCTGGACAGACTGACATTCACCCAGAAGAGCACTGACGGTCTGGACCGACTGACATTCACCCAGAAGAGCACTGAATGTCTGTGACAGACTGACAGTCACCCAGAAGAGCACTGAAGGTCTGTGAGACTGACATTCTCCCAGAAGAGCACTGAAGGTCTGTGGCAGACTGACATTCACCCAGAAGAGCACTGAAGGTCTGGACAGACTGACATTCACCCAGAAGAGCACTGAAGGTCTGTGACAGACTGACATTCACCCAGAACAGCACCGAAAGTCTAGACAGACTGACATTCACCCAGAAGAGCACGGAAGGTCTATGAGACTGACAGTCACCCAGAAGAGCACTGAAGGTCTGGACAGACTGACATTCCCCAAGAAGAGCACTGAAGGGCTGGACAGACTGACATTCACCCAGAAGATCACTGAAGGTCTGTACAGACTGACATTCACCCAGAAGAGCACTAAAGGTCTGTGACAGACTGACAGTCACCCAGATGAGCAATGAAGGTGAGGTTCCGTGACGATTTGAACCCGGGTTTTCAACATTGTCGTAAATACATAATTTTGGTATCAGCGAACCGCAAATGATGTATTTAGCATATCCTGGTGTTTTCGCTATACTACGAGCAAGAGTACTCCTGTTACAAACACATTTCCGATCTACCCATGGCATCCATCTTAGATCATGGCAGCCATTTTGTGTTTCTTGCCCTCACATACGCAATAACCTCTGATCACTTCATTTCGATTAAGGACACGTAGGCTTAGCCGGCGATTCACCTCTTTAGTGACACGTGCACCTTAGTACAGAACATGCTGTAGCTGCATGACTCGACAAAGGCTGCCTCCTCTGCCCGAGGCCAGTCCTGCTATACTGGTTCTCGTGTTTGTTGGCCTGATCATGATTAGGCGGCCGAAGCTGGTAGCCTTGCCCATTTATGACCCACAAACATCTCTTATCCTGCTTTTCTATCTTCTGCACCTGGCTCTGCTCCTTTCCTTCTGGGCCTTTATTAGGGGGAGGTAACGAAATTTACGATGAGGCGGTCCGGGTCTTGAATGAAAAGTTGACATGAGATTATGATGGAAAAGTGGGAACCCCTCGTTCGTAATGTTTTGACATCAGATATTGTCGACGATTCCTGTGCAACGCCAAATATTTATTGTTTAGGACACAACGGTTTGGGAATGTACTAACATGTAAAGAATTTGCCCGAAGCCCAATTTTTAGTATATAAGGAGCAACCCTTTTTGTACAAATTGAACAGGCTCCTAGAATCTGCCCGTGTGTAGTTTCTGTGACTTCTGTGTCCCTGCAGTAATAAACCTTTGGTCATTGACGCCACCATCGAGAAGCCCGTGTTTCTGTTTATTTGTGCACAAGACAGGTGGAACTCCGGGGTCTTCGGGTGTTATCCCTGACACCTCTGGACGGAACCAAAAAGTCCAGAACTCCAATTGGCGCCCAACGTGGGGCGACGTCATTCGGTACCGGTCCAAAAGCCTGAAGAGTTCGAGAAGCTTCGTGTGAAGATACCTGAGGGAGGCGCCCCACTTCATCGATCCCGGCATATCGCAAAAGTGGCCCGACGTTCTCTTCCACGAGGGTTCCCGTTCAGGACGGCTGCAGTGGTCCGTTGCCTTGACCGTCGCCCTGTCTTGGACCCGAGGTGCAGTCCTTAGTACGGCGAAACGTGACGGGTTTCTCCTTGGTGACGTCTTCAGTGCCTCAGTTAAGTATTTAGTGGTTGCTAGTTGGTTACTTCGTAAGGGTTGTTAAAATCCTTTTAGTTCTTGGTTTGGTTTGGTTTCGTAAGATTATCACTGGTTGTTTTGGTTACGATAATCTATTGGTTTAGTTTTGGGTATCGATACATTTGTTCGCTTTTGGTAGGCCTAAGTTCTTGGTTCGAGTGCACATTCCTGTTTGTGTTTGTTTGTTCTGTGTTCCGGATTACAAAATGGTAAGTCGGAAAAATTGTATGTTGTCGTGCTTTGGTTGCAACAGTGATTCCCGGTTGGAGGACTCATGTCTGGTTCCTCCGATCGGAACTCCCCTATATGATCTGTATTGTAAGTTTGGAGTAGGTCCTATATCTTATAATGAGGTGTGGGTCCGCTACACTGAGAAAGATGGTGTCCTTAGTTGGCCACTGCATGGTAGTTTTGAACCTGAAATCCTTGACAATTTAGAAGTGAAATTGTTTAAGAAGAAAGCCCGGCCGGCAATGTTTGATTCTTTCCGTTACTGGCGAAAAGAATCTAAACAGAGAGAAATTAAAAGGTTGAAAAAAGAACAGAAAGAGCAAGAGTTAACTTTAGAACAAGCGGCTCAGCAGCTGCAAGCCAACGAATCTGAGAAGGCTATAGAGGTGGCTATTAGAGAACGTAATTTAGCGATCGACAAGTGCTATCCTGCCTTACCCTCGAGTACAACTAAGATAGTAGAGGACCCTAAAAACGATCCTCTGTTGTTTTACTTGTTACGTTCACCCTCACCGTATGCACAAGGTGCTACGGCTCCACCTGTACTGAATGTTCAATTGCCGGTTGCTGGACAACCTGGTATTCCTGCTCCTGCCCCCTTGAATCAAGCTCCTGTACCTCCAGTAGTCAATGTGAATGTTCCTTCGGCACCACCTCTTCCTGGGTTGCCGACTTCTTTGCCTATACCTATATTGCTTACGCCTACTTCTTCACAAGCTATCTTACTTGATACTCCTACTGTCCCTGTACAATCTGTTCCAACTGCTACTGTGTTTTCTACATCTGCTAGTATTATGACTCCGCTTTCTGTTCGTCGAAGAATCACTGATTCTGTCTCTAACATTCTGTCTCCATTCTATAAATCTTTAATTAAGACTCCTACTTCTGACTCTGTACAAAGGCGTAGTCAGCTCCCAAGTACTGAGGAACGGGGAGTATTAGATTCCACGGCTCTCAGATGGATTTCGAGGAGTAGAAGATATAGTACGAGAGATGTACTAGATACATTTATGCAGTGGAATGAACCAACACAAAGATATGCGTTTGACGAGATGTGCTCTCTTTTACGTGAGGAGTTAGAAGAAGATGACTCTGAATCAAATTTAGAAGACTTAATTAAGGTTCAGAAAGAGTTTGCTGCAGGTATGATAGTAGGTCAAAATATAAAAGATGCGATGGAACTGATTTTAAGTTATAGGAATGATCCATCACTTCGTTCACCGAGGGACTTAGAGAAAAGTAGTACGAAGCAGAATCGCCAATATCCAATGAGGGAGGTTCCTCCAATTTGGCGCGAAGCTGTACGAGCTGATGCTGTCAATGGCATTGCTGCTGCTCCGGCCCAATTCCAGAGAGTGTGGATACACATTCCATGGAAGCGAGCCGAAGTGTTAGCAGTGAAACAGGCCTTGCCAGATCCGCGTAAAAATCCTGCCGGATATTATAAGGAGTTGGCGCAGACAGTTGAGGCTTGTGTAATGAATCTAGCGGACATTGACATGTTATTTGGGAATGTAGTTCCGCAACCAATTTGGGCTAAAATTCGCAAAGAGAATCATCCAGTTGCCCTAGGTGGTGATTGGGCAGCTATCATTGCAGCGGATGGTCAGCAAATAGGTGGTTCCAAACCCGAACCTCTAATTGCTAATCTTCCAGGTAGGATAATCGACCTAATGAAGACTCTGATGCCAGCATTGCGTGTTAATTGGGACAAGTTGTCCGCATGCAGGCAAAAGAAAGACGAAAGTGTCTCCGACTTTTTCACGAGGTTCGAAGAGACTTTTGTAGATCACAGTGGTCAGGATATGAGCACAGAAGGAGGACAGAGATTGTTTGTTGATAAATTTGTACATAATTTGCTGCCTGAGCTATGCAATAAATTAAAAGATTCCGAGAGTCCAGGTCATCAGCTGAAACCAGGTGACCACGTTGTGGTACGGAACTTTGCGAGGACGAAGAACCTTCAGCCCAGATTTGTTGGCCCCTACCAAGTACTGCTAACAACGAGAACTGCTGTTCGTGTGGCTGGTCGCAAGCACTGGATCCATGCGTCACATGTTAAACGTGTGCCCCTGCCTCTTCCTTATGACAACTGGATTAAGAAGGGAATTGGTGCATCTGAGTTTGAGCGAACACCCAAGTTTGTCCCTTTCAGCGATGCCGAACTGATAACTGACACTTCGAACACTGACTCTCCTCCTGAAACTACTTCTTTGATTTCTGAACACTTGCCGTCTGCATCAGAAGAAACCTTGCCATCTGCGAACTTGAACATTGCAACCTCTGCTGACAAGACACTGTTTCCTGATCAAACAGTTCCTGCAAAACTAAGATACAACTTACGATCTCGCAATATGGACAAATAAAGCAGGAAACTGCCTATTTTACACATTTGAAATTTTTACACTTTGCCTTCAGCCAGGAAGTTTGCTATTGTTTTTTTTTTTTTGTTTTTAAAAATTGCCTAGCCGTCTGGGTAGCCGTAGGGTCGTGGCTGTGTGCCTAGTTGAATCTGCGGGGGTCAGACACAAGGTCGATCTTTCTGTTAGTTCTGGGAACTCCCAGGACTGATAGAGGCACATCATCAGTGGTCGCGAGCGGATTGTAGAAGATGGAGCTTCCTGCGCTGCAACGAGAAAATGTGATTTATGTTCGCAGAAACAGACTTTACAGAATCCTTCATAGTAAATGTTTTCTGATGCAATGTGCTATTACATTGGGTGGAATCGTTGTTGGTATAAATTTGATCTTAGTGCCAGTAACTACAGTACCTCCCCTTGATCCTGCTACCTCTACTGTTCCTTCTACTGTTCCTTCTATACACTCTTTTCACTCGTTTCCTGAACATGAGCAAGCTCGACGCTCAGAATTTATCAATAACACTTTCATACAGCTCTTGCACCAACACCAACTGGTAGTTAACACTACAGACTGCTGGGTGTGTGGCTTGATACCCCACACTATGGATAAAGGCATTCCCTACCTGGTTTTGCCTTTTAGCTATAATGGATCATTTCAGGCCTTTCAGACCATTTTTGCTTATGCCCTTGAAACCTATCCTCCGCGTCCACCACGTTCCACTAAATATAACTCTGCAAACAAAGCTTTAGTCCAGGGAATTATTGACATGATCAAGGACGTCAATAATACTCCATCCTACTCTAGAGACGAATTACGAGTATATTTGAGTTGGAACTCTTCAGAGTATCGCCTTAGTTTGGGAGAAAGCAAGCGTAAAAGCTCCACTCCAATATGGGTCGTACCTCACCGAGGTCAGGTCTGTTTGCAAGGTAATGGGAGAAATCCGAGAGCTCAGCTAGGGAGGAGTGAGTGCGTTGAGACTTACGTGTTTCCGTCTAACTCTTCCCCTGCCTTCCTTACTGCTAGTGGTACTTACTTCATCTGTCAAGACAGAGCGTATACTTGGTTGCCTGCTGACTTTTCAGGTTCATGTTATATTGCTCGATTGTTGCCTCCAACATACACTGCTTCATCTGATTATCACAAGACCAGAGTAGCAAGAGGTGTTTTTAGCAAGGAAGACACCGCTGGTCAGGAAGCTGGAGACTTTTTCAAAGGTTTCCTTCCGTTCTGGGGGCCTATGGCCAATAGTAGAAACATACGTCAGCTAACACGGGTAGTTGAATCTACTATTACCGAAACTGCTGGTGCCCTTAGCAATTTGACAGCTGAGCTTCAGGCGAATAGACTCATGACGTTGCAGAACCGTATGGTTCTAGACGTAATACTTGCAGATCGAGGTGGGGTATGCAGAATGATCCAATCGAGCTGCTGTGTCTTTATTCCCAATAATGCTCCAACAGTCTATGAGGCGATCTCTAAGCTACACAAGATTTCCGACTCTATACATGTAGACAAGGGAAACTGGTCCTTCATGGAGTGGTTGTGGACTTTGATATCAGCGTGGGGATGGAAGGTTCTGATGGTCATTGGTGTCATCTTAGTATTCCTATTCTCATGCTGCCTGATTATCCAGTGTGGTCCTGCTTTGTGTAGTCTCTGTACTGCAACTTGTTTTAGAAAACCACCTGCGTTTGGAGAAAAGGCACGAGAAAGGATGATGATACAACAGCATGTCACTGACCTGATGAGCATGGAGTTAGACTCTGACATAGACTGAGTAATTGCCTATGTAAGGGCAAAAGGAGGGTCTGAGGTTCCGTGACGATTTGAACCCGTGTTTTCAACATTGTCGTAAATACATAATTTTGGTATCAGCGAACCGCAAATGATCCATTTAGCATATCCTGGTGTTTTCGCCATGCTACGAGCAAGAGTACTCCTGTTACAAACACATTTCTGATCTACCCATGGCATCCATCTTAGATCATGGCAGCCATTTTGTGTTTCTTGCCCTCACATAGACAATGGACACGCAATGACCTCTGATTACTTCATTTCGATTAAGGACACGTAGGCTCAACCGGAGATTCACCTTTCTAGTGACACGTACACCTTAGAACAGAACACGCCGTGGCTGCATGACTCGACAAAGGCTGCCTCCTCTGCCTGAGGCCAGTCCTGCTATACCGGTTCTCGTGTTCGTTGGCCTGATCATGATTAGGCGGCCGAAGCTGGTAGCCTTGCCCATTTACGACCCACAAACATCTCTTATCCTGCTTTTCTATCTTCTACACCTGGCTCTGCTCCTTTCCTTCTGGGCCTTTATTAGGGGGAGGTAACGAAATTTACGATGAGGCGGTCCGGCTCTTGAATGAAATGTTGGCATGGGATTGTGATGGAATAGTGGGAACCCCTCTTCGTAATGTTTGACATCAGATATTATCGACGATTCCTGTGCAACGCCAAATATTTATTGTTTAGGACACAAAGGTTTTAGGAATGTACTAACATGTGAATAATTTGCCTGAAGGCCAATATTTAGTATATAAGGAGCAACCCTTCTTGTACAAATGGAACAGGCTCCTAGATACTGCCCGTGTGTAGTTTCTGTGACTTCTGTGTCCCTGCAGTAAATAAACCTTTGGTCTTTGACGCCACCATCGAGAAGCCCGTGTCTCTGTTTGTTTGTGCACCAAGACAGGTGGAACTCCGGGGTCTTCGGGTGTTATCCCTGACACCTCTGGTCGGAACCAAAAAGTCCAGAACTCCAATTGGCGCCCAACGTGGGGCGACGTCATTCGGTACCGGTCCAAAAGCCTGAAGAGTTCGAGAAGCTTCGTGTGAAGATTCCTGAGGGAGGCGCCCCACTTCATCGATCCCGGCATATCGCAAAAGTGTCCCGACGTTCTCTTCCACGAGGGTTCCCGTTCAGGACGGCTGCAGTGGTCCGTTGCCTTGACCGTCGCCCTGTCTTGGACCCGAGGTGCAGTCCTTAGTACGGCGAGACGTGACGGGTTTCTCCTTGGTGACGTCTTCAGTGCCTCAGTTAAGTATTTAGTGGTTGCTAGTTGGTTACTTCGTAAGGGTTGGTAAAATCCTTTTAGTTCTTGGTTTGGTTTGGTTTCGTAAGATTATCACTGGTTGTTCTGGTTACGATAATCTATTGGTTTAGTTTGGGTATCGATACATTGGTTCGCTTTTGGTAGGCCTAAGTTCTTGGTTCGAGTGCACATTTCTGTTTGTGTTTTTGTTCGTTCTGTGTTCCGGATTACAAAATGGTAAGTCTGAAAAATTGTATGTTGTCGTGTTTTGGTTGCAACAGTGATTCCCGGTTGGAGGACTCATGTCTGGTTCCTCCGATTGGAACTCCTCTATATGATCTTTATTGTAAACACGGTGTGGGTCCTATATCTTATAATGAGGTGTGGGTCCGTTATACGGAAAAAGACGGTGTCCTTAGTTGGCCACTGCATGGTAGTTTTGAACCCGAAGTTCTTGACAATTTACTAGTGAAATTGTTTAAGAAGAAAGCCCGGCCGGCAATGTTTGATTCTTTCCGTTATTGGCGAAAAGAATCTAAACAGAGAGAAATTAAAAGGTTAAAGAAAGAACAGAAAGAGCAAGAGTTGACTTTAGAACAGGCTGCTAAGCAGCTGCAAGTCAACGAGTCTGAGAAGGCAATAGAGGTGGCTACTAGAGAGCGTAATTTAGCGATAGACAAGTGCTATCCTGCCTTGCCATCGAGTACAACTAAGATAGTAGAGGACCCCGAAAACGATCCTCTGTTGTCTTACTTGTTACAGTCACCCCCACCGTATGCACATGGTGCTACGGCTCCGCCTGTACCGAATGTTCAATTGCCGGTTGCTGGACAACCTGGTAATCCTGCTCCTGCTCCCCTGAATCAAGTTCCTGTACCTCCTGTGGTCAATGTTAATGTTCCTTCGGCACCCCCCCTTCCTGGGTTGCCGGCTTCTTTGCCTATACCTGTATCACTCACACCTACTGTTTCACAAGCTACCTTACCTGATACTCCTACTGTTCCTGTTCTATCTGTTCCAACTGCTACTGTGTTTTCTACATCTGCTAGTATTATGACTCCGCTTTCTGTTCGTCGAAGAATCACTGATTCTGTCTCTAATATTCTGTCTCCCTTCTATAAAACTTAGATTAAGACTCCTACCTCTGACTCTGTACACAGACGTAGTCAGCTTCCAAGTACTGAGGAACGGGGAATCTTAGATTCCACGGCTCTCAGATGGATTTCGAAGAGTAGAAAATATAGTACTAGAGATGTATTAGATACATTTATGCAGTGGAATGAACCAACACAACGATACGTATTCGACGAGATGTGCTCTCTTTTACGTGAGGAATTAGAAGAAGATGACACTGACTCGAATCTAGAAGAATTAATTAATGTTCAGAAAGAGTTTGCTGCTGGTACGATAGTAGGTCAAAATATAAAAGAAGCGATGGAACTAATTTTAAGTTATAGGAATGATCCATCCCTTCGTTCACCGAGAGATTTAGAAAAACACAGTACGAAGCAGAATCGCCAATATTCAATGAGGGAGGTTCCACCAATTTGGCGCGAAGCTGTACAAGCTGATGCTGTCAATGGTGTTGTTGCCGCTCCGGCGCAATTCCAGAGAGTGTGGATACACATTCCGTGGAAGCGAGCCGAAGTGTTAGCAGTGAAACAGGCCTTGCCAGACCCGCGTAAAAATCCTGCCGGATATTATAAGGAATTAGCGCAGACAGTTGAGGCTTGTGTGATGAATCTAGCGGACATTGACATGTTATTTGGGAATGTAGTTCCGCAACCAATTTGGGCTAAAATTCGTAAAGAGAATCATCCAGTTGCCCTAGGTGGTGATTGGGCAGCTATCATAGCAGCAGATGGTCAGCAAATAGGTGGTTCCAAACCTGAACCTCTAATTGCTAATCTTCCAGGTAGAATAATTGAATTAATGAAGACTCTGATGCCAGCATTGCGCGTTAATTGGGACAAGTTGTCCGCATGCAGGCAGAAGAAAGACGAAAGTGTCTCCGACTTTTTCACAAGGTTCGAAGAGACTTTTGTAGATCATAGTGGTCAGGATATGAGCACAGAAGGAGGACAGAGATTGTTTGTCGATAAATTTGTACACAATCTGCTACCAGAGCTCTGCAATAAATTGAAAGATTCCGAGAGTGCGTGGGCTGTCTCTACAACTGCGCAAATACTTGCAACTGCACAGTATTATGAAAATAGGGATAAAGAGGAAAAGGAAAAATCAGATAAGAAAACAAAAGATTTAAAAACTAAAGTTCTTTTACAGCATATCCGCCTCGTATGAATCAGACCAATACACAGCAAGGGTCATATCAAAGAACAGATTATAGTTCACCGAGGCCGCAATATCAGTGGAACCAGTGTGCATACTGTAAGAAAGAGGGTCATTATAAGAATGAGTGTCCGATCTTAGCGCAGAATAACGCTACAGCAGCTCAGAGAGGTCGTGGTGGTTTTGTGCAAAATTCTAGAGGTAGAGGACGAGGTGCTATGCCTCCACAGACGAATGATCGCCCTTCTAATCACTTTGACCAGCGAAATGGACAGTCTGCCCAGCAAAATAGGTCACAACAGTATCATGTTGAGGACTATTGTGAAAATGATGAGGGATTTCAACAAACTGAATACTAGGACAGCCATGGACAGAGAGAGGGAGTAGTATCAGTTCCAGTGGATCAGAGTGGGCCTTATGTCGCAGTAGCAACATCAGGTGTAGTCGAACCGTTTCTGTTGGATACTGGTGCCGCAAAAAGTTCTATCATTCATGCGAAACTCCCTGGCGCACCTTTGTCCGGCTTAACAAATGTTTCTGTAGGTTTTTCAGGCGCCCCTGTTTACAACCCCGTATCTGGTCCTTTGCCTATCTCTGTTGGACCGTGTCAATTGAAAGTACTGTTAATATTGACGACAGGTTGTAATGAAAATCTGCTTGGTTTAGACTTGTTAAAACGACTATATGCGACATTGTACTGTTCTCCGGAAGGAGTACAGCTTACATTGGGTAAAAGAATCACCTCTCCGATGTATTTGTTAATGGATGCACTCCCGCCAGAGCTGCGTTCACTCCCTGATACTCTTTGGGCGACTGGTCCTAATGATGTAGGCCTTTTAGAAATACCACCATATGTAGTCACTTTGAAAGCAAATGTCAAATTTCCACGAATTCCTCAATATAAAATTTCTAGTGAAGGTGAACGTGCACTTTTATTAATTGTGCAAGATTTGATTAAGAAAGGTGTGGTTGAAGAAACTAGAGGAAATGTCTGTAACAGTCCTGTATTACCAATTTTGAAACGTACTGATCCTTCAAAGCCTCCAGTTTATAGGTTTGTTATCGATCTCAGAGAGGTTAATAAAATTGTGGTTCCGCAGTTTCCTGTGGTTCCAGACATTACTGCATTGTTAACGTTGATTCCGGCCACAGCTACATGGTTTTCAGTTATCGACTTGAAAAATGCCTTTTTCAGCATTCCGATAGCCGAGGAAAGCAGAGATATTTTCGGCTTCTCTCTAGGAGGTCGAAGCTTCAGGTTTAAACGTGCTCCACAAGGCTATTGTGAGAGTCCGTCCATTTACAGTCAGGCATTAAAAAGTCAGTTAGATTCCTTTGTACTTCCTCCTGGTTCTGTTTTAGTGCAGTATGTAGACGATCTTCTAGTGGCTGCCGATGACAAGGAAACTTGCAAAGCAGCTACGATTTCGTTATTGCATCATTTGTCTAGTTTGAATCATAAGGTGTCACCTTCGAAAATGCAATACTGCTGCCAAGAAGTAACCTACCTAGGTCATCTCTTGTCAAAGGAGGGAAGGAAGTTGACCCCAGAGAGAATAAAAGCAATTACGCAGATGAGTGTTCCCCGCACACAGAGAGAAGTACGTGCCTTTTAAGGTATTACCTCGTACTGTAGGCAGTGGATCCCAAATTTTTCTCTTTTGGCAAAACCATTGGTAGCTTTGACTGGGAAAGGTGTTCCGAGTCCGGTGCCATGGTCTGCCGAATGTCAGGAGAGTTTTTCTGAGTTACGAAATGCACTATGTTCAGCTCCTGTATTGGGTACACCCGATTACAGTAAGCCATTCACGCTCTATGTTCACGAGAGAGAAGGTTGCGCGTTGAGTGTCCTGACACAGAGATTTGGTGATAAACAACGCCCTTGTGCGTATTTTTCATCAACATTAGACCCGGTAGCTAGAGCATTACCTAGTTGTTTGAGAGCTACAGCAGCAGCTGCGGCCTCCATTCGACAATCTGCTGGTTTGGTGATGAACAACATGCTAGTGGTCATGGTTCCTCATGCTGTGGATACACTCATGAACCGAACCAAGACGCAACACCTTACTAGTGCTAGATTATCAGGCTATGAGTTGACATTGTTAGCAAGTCATATTCAAATTAAAAGATGCAATGTATTGAATCCAGCAACATTGTTGCCGACTAATCAGGAGTCGAGTGATTCTGAACCCCATGACTGTTGTTTCAGAACCGAGGAGGAGACAAAAGGACGAATTGATTTAAAAGACACTCCGTTGTCAGATCCAGATGGCACGTTGTATGTAGATGGGTCATGCTTTAAATTGGAGAATGGTGATGTGACTGCTGCTTACGCAGTAACGACTTTGAGTACGATTGTGGAGACTGCAAGAGTGAGTCAGAATTCTGCCCAAGCTGCAGAATTAATCGCTCTAACGAGAGCGTGTGTTTTAGCAAAGGGAAAGAGAGTGAATGTGTTCACAGATAGTCAGTACGCGTTTGACCTGGCCCATAGTTTTGGCCGTTTGTGGAAAGAAAGAGGTTTCATTACGTCCCATGGGACTAAGATTCAACATGGTCAGCTAGTTAACGACTTGTTGGAATCTCTAACCTTGCCGACTGAAGTTGCGATTGTGAAATGCAGTGCTCATAAAGCAATCACGGATGATGTTGGTCGTGGGAATGCTTTTGCTGATGAAACCGCTAAACAGACAGCTAGAAATATGATGAGTAGAATGTATGTTGCAACGTCTGCAAGATGGATTTCCGAGTCTGGAATGTGTGAGGATACAGTGGAAAGTGTGAAAGAGATTCAGAAAGAAGCGACTGAGGAGGAAAAGCTTGCATGGAGAGAGAGTACGGGTAAATTGGACTCGAGTGGATGTTGGATTGATTTGTCGGAACAACAGCGTTGGATGTTGCCTGATGCGTACGTGCTTGCAGTGGTAACGATGGCGCATGGAGCAGCGCATATTAGTTCTAAAGGAATCTGTAAGATGTTGGCTCCAGTCTGGAAGAATGATGGGATTAGTAAGTGTGCAGAGAGAGTGGTGAAAAATTGTATGGTATGCCTGATGCATAATCCTGGCAAGGGAGTCCCCACGCCTGCTGGTCACTTCGCTCCTCCCTCTTGCCCCTTTGAAGTGATTCAGCTAGACTTCATACACATGGATCGTTGCAACAACCTAAAATACGTCCTGGTGGTAGTTTGTGCTTTCTCCATATGGATCGAAGCATATCCACTGAAAGACAACACTGCCCTATCAACTGCCAAAATCCTTCTCAAGGAATACTTCCCTAGGTATGGAATGCCACGGATTGTATGGTCAGATAACGGAAGTGAGTTTGTAGGGAAAGTTATGCAGAGTGTGTGTGCCGGCCTAGGGATCAAACAGAAATTTCACAGTGCAAATCATCCCCAGTCTGCTGGTTTAGTTGAGGGTTACAATGGCACCCTTAAGCTAAAACTTGCTAAAATACAGGCATCGACAGGTTTGTCCTGGCCAGATGCACTGCCCTTGGCTTTGTTATCCACGAGAGCGACTGTACATTCTAGGGTAGGGCTTAGTCCTTATGAGATAGTTTTTGGTCGTCCCGCTAACGTTTGGGGAGTGCCAAGACCAAAAGAATTCTGTTCTCTAGAATATCCAATGTTGATTGATTACCTTTACGACTTGACTGCTAAATTGAGTCTTATTCACCAACAGGTTTTCGATGCATTGCCAAAGCCACCGGAGAGTCCAGGTCATCAGCTGAAACCTGGGGACCACGTTGTTGTGTGCAACTTTGCAAGGACGAAGAACCTTCAGCCCAGATTTGTTGGCCCCTACCAAGTGCTGCTGGCGACGAGAACTGCTATTCGTGTGGCCGGCCGCAAGAACTGGATTCACACGACGCACGTCAAACGTGTGCCTCTGCCACTTCCTTATGATAACTGGGTAAAGAAGGGAATTGGTGCCTCTGAGTTTGAACGAACACCCAGGTTTATCCCTTTCAGCGATGCCGAACTGATAACTGACACATCGAACTCTGGCTCTCCTCCTGAAACTACTTCTTTGACTCCTGAACACTTGCCCTCTGCATCAGAAGAAACTTTGCCAACTGCGAACTTGAACATTACAACCTCTGCTGATAATACACTGTTTCCAGATCAAACAGCTCCTGCAAAACTGAGATACAATTTACGATCTCGCAATATGGACAAATAAAGCAGGAAACTGCCTATTTTTATACATTTGAAATTTTGACACTTTACCTCCAGCCAGGAAGTTTGCTATTGTTTTATTGTTTTAAAAAAATTGCCTTGCCGTCTGGGTAGCCGTAGGGTCGTGGCTGTGTGCCTAGTTGAATCTGCGGGGGTCAGACACAAGGTCGATCTTTCTGTTAGTTCTGGGAACTCCCAGGGCTGATAGAGGCATTTTCATCTACGTACACATCATCAGTGGTCGCGAGCGGATTGTAGAAGATGGAGCTTCCTGAGCTGCAACGAGAAAATGTGATTTATGTTCGCAGAAACAGACTTTACAGAATTCTTCACAGCAAATGCTTTCTGATGCAATGTGCCGTTACATTTTTAATTGTTTTGATAACGTTGGTGGGTGGAATCGTCTTTGGTGTGAATTGGATTTTTATGCCAGTAACTACAGTACCTCCCCTTGATCCTGCTACTTCTACTGTTTCTTCTATGCATTCTTTTCACTCGTTTCCTGAACATGAGCAAGCTCGACGCTCAGAATTTATCAATAACACATTTGTACAGCTCTTGCACCAACACCAACTGGTAGTTAACACTACAGACTGCTGGTTGTGTGGCTTGATACCCCACACTATGGATAAAGGCATTCCCTATCTGGTTTTACCTTTTAGCTATAATGGATCATTTCAGGCCTTTCAGACCATTTTTGCCTATGCCCTTGAGACCTATCCTCCGCGTCCACCACGTTCCACTAAATACAACTCTGCCAACAAAGCTTTAGTCCAGGGAATTATTGACATGATCAAGGACGTCAATAATACTCCATCTTACCCTAGAGATGAATTACGAGTTTATTTGAGTTGGAATTCTACAGAGTATCGCCTTAGTTTGGGAGAAAGCAAGCGTAAAAGCTCCACTCCAATCTGGGTCGTGCCTCACCGAGGTCAGGTCTGTTTGCAAGGAAATGGGAGAAATCCGAGAGCTCAGCTAGGGAGGAGTGAGTGCGTTGAGACTTATGTGTTTCCGTCTAACTCTTCCCCTGCCTCCCTTACTGCTAGGGGTACCTACTTCATCTGTCAAGACAGAGCGTATACATGGCTGCCTGCTGACTTTTCAGGTTCATGTTAACATACACTGCTTCTTCTGACTATCACAAGACCAGAGTAGCAAGAGGTGTCTTCAGCAAGGAAGATACCGCTGGTCAGGAAGCTGGAGACTTCTTCAAAGGTTTCCTTCCGTTCTGGGGGCCTATGGCCAATAGTAGAAACATACGTCAGCTAACACGGGTAGTTGAATCTACTATTACCGAAACTGCTGGTGCCCTTAGCAATTTGACAGCTGAGCTTCAGGCGGATCGACTCATGACGTTGCAGAACCGTATGGTTCTAGACGTGATACTTGCTGACCGAGGTGGGGTATGCAGAATGATCCAATCGAGCTGCTGTGTCTTTATTCCCAATAACGCTCCAACGGTCTATGAGGCGATCTCTAAGCTACACAAGATTTCCGACTCTATACACGTAGACAAGGGAAACTGGTCCTTCATGGAGTGGTTTTGGACTCTGATATCAGCGTGGGGATGGAAGGTTCTGATGGTCATTGGTGTCATCTTAGTATTCCTGTTCTCGTGCTGCCTGATTATCCAGTGTGGTCCAGCTCTGCGTAGTCTCTGTGCTGCAACCTGTTTCAGAAAACCACCTGCGTTTGGAGAAAAGGCGCGAGAAAGGATGATGATACAACAGCATGTCACTGACCTCATGAGCATAGAACTAGACTCTGACATAGACTGAGTAAATTGCCTATGTAAGGGCAAAAGGAGGGTCTGAGGTTCCGTGACGATTTGAACCCGTGTTTTCAACATTGTCGTAAATACATAATTTTGGTATCAGCGAACCGCAAATGATCCATTTTGCATATCCTGGTGTTTTCGCCATGCTACGAGCAAGAGTACTCCTGTTACAAACACATTTCTGATCTACCCATGGCATCCATCTTAGATCATGGCAGCCATTTTGTGTTTCTTGCCCTCACATAGACAATGGACATGCAATGACCTCTGATTACTTCATTTCGATTAAGGACACGTAGGCTCAACCGGAGATTCACCTCTCTAGTGACACGTACACCTTAGAACAGAACACGCCGTGGCTGCATGACTCGACAAAGGCTGCCTCCTCTGCCTGAGGCCAGTCCTGCTATACTGGTTCTCGTGTTCGTTGGCCTGATCATGATTAGGCGGCCGAAGCTGGTAGCCTTGCCCATTTACAACCCACAAACATCTCTTATCCTGCTTTTCTATCTTCTACACCTGGCTCTGCTCCTTTCCTTCTGGGCCTTTATTAGGGGGAGGTAACGAAATTTACGATGAGGCGGTCCGGCTCTTGAATGAAATGTTGACATGGGATTGTGATGGAATAGTGGGAACCCCTCTTCGTAATGTTTGACATCAGATATTATCGACGATTCCTGTGCAACGCCAAATATTTATTGTTTAGGACACAAAGGTTTTAGGAATGTACTAACATGTGAATAATTTGCCTGAAGGCCAATATTTAGTATATAAGGAGCAACCCTTTGTGTACAAATCGAACAGGCTCCTAGAATCTGCCCGTGTGTAGTTTCTGTGACTTCTGTGTCCCTGCAGTAAATAAACCTTTGGTCTTTGACGCCACCATCGAGAAGCCCGTGTCTCTGTTTGTTTGTGCACCAAGACAGGTGGAACTCCGGGGTCTTCGGGTGTTATCCCTGACACCTCTGGACGGAACCAAAAAGTCCAGAACTCCAATTCACCCATAAGAGCACTGAAGATCTGTGACAGACTGACAGTCACCCAGAAGAGCAATGAAGGTCTGTGAGACTGACATTCACCCAGAAGAGCACTGAAGGTCTGTGACAGACTGACATTCACCCAGAAGAGCACTGAAGGTCTGGACAGACTGACATTCACCCAGAAGAGCAATGAAGGTCTGTGAGACTGACATTCACCCAGAAGAGCACTGAAGGTCTGTGACAGACTGACATTCACTCAGAAGAGCACTGAAGGTCTGTGAGACTGACATTCACCCAGAGGAGCACTGAAGGTCTGGACAGACTGACTGTAGGAGTGTAGGGTCTGCTATCCTATGGTCACCCCAAATTTTTGCTTTTTGCTTCACTGGTTTCTGACTTAATGTGGCTGTGGGCCTGCTAATCAGACCCACAGGCTGCTGTTCTCTCTCTAAATTGATGCCAATGCACTTTAGGTGCATTACGAATTGGAACTGGTTCACCTTATGAGCCCCTGTATTAGTGCACCCTAGGTGCCCAGGGCATAGGTGTATCCAAGGCCTACCAGGGGCTGCAGCATGTATTATGCCACCCCTGGCCTGGCCTCCATGTTTGACACAACTGGCTGATCACTCAGCTGGGGTAAGTCGGTGTAACCACCTCTTACTTAGGTACAGTATGTCTGTGCCTAACCCTAACCTGGACACATATGTTCCTATCAGCCACTCCTATGGAAGGCCTCATCAATCCTGGAGGCAGAGTGCTTGAAAATATGTGAGATGGTGCTCTAGCATGAGCTGAGCCTGTCTGCAGCTGTCGGGAACCACTCCCTAAGCTGTTCCGGGATATTGCCATACCATATACTCTTAAGTGCATTATAATCCTCGCGGTTATTTGCTATCTTTGGTTTGGCTTTATCAAAACACGTCGAGTAAGGTGTCATACGAATTGGAATACTATCCCCTCGCCAATTCTGGCGACGGGGATAGCATTCCACCCTTCTAGAGGGACACGACATGTGTGTAGCCTTAACCCCGGTTAAAGTTAAACAGAGCCTCAGCATCACAAAATGGATGCTGCCACCACAGACACGAGTCTGGCCTCCTGCTGCTGACCGAAACTCGGCAGATGGTGGCCTGGACAAAGGGTTTCCTGCCTGGGGAGGTGCGAGCACCACCCCAGACAGGATTTTGTGTATTGGGTAGGACAGGGCTGAATAGAATCAGACATGCCCGGGGCACACAAGGTGTCCCCGTGCATAGGCCAGTCCAAACCGGTTCTGGGGCCTTCCAGCCCCAGTCCTGGCGCGGAGCTGGACAAAGGAGAGGGGGTGTAACCGCCCCCCTTCCTGGTTCCTCCCAGAGGAGGGACCTAGTAGGTGATCCACCCCTCAGATTGGGAATAAGAGAGGGAGCAGTGCCATTGCACGGCAGATCATCCTGAAATCAACTTTAAACAAGAAGAAGACTGGACTTCGACATTCTGCTGCACAGAATGAGGAAAATTAAATTTTGGCCATGATGTGTTCCCTAGCGTGTACCCCACCGACTCCATGTACCAGCTTAAAGTGCATGTAACTTCCCTCCTGTGCCAGCTATGAAGACGCAAATACATTTGCGTCCACCGTTAACTTGTCCTCTTTCAGACGCACCCTAAATGGATTATATGGTCCGTTCCTAAGTATGCTATGCCAACGTCTTTTTGTAGTACACTTTTCACTTTTTCCTGCTCTAGCCAGAGTAGGCCCTGAATTCCTGCCATCTGAACCTCTTTTGTGGCTCCTGACTCTGCCCAGGCTACCTTTGTACTCGTGAACTTTGTCCTACATTCAGCGCGGCCCCTCGCGCTCAGCTCAAGCCTGCTTTCTGCCAAGACTGACTATAACCTTCGAGTTATCTGTTCCGCTCCCCGAGAATACATTCCTGCCTACTAGATTCTGTAAACATCCTCTCCAGCTGCAGAGCCAAAAGGCCGACCTGTCTTAATGCAAGTAATTCATAGCCTCCGTTGCCATGCTTCCATGGAAGGCCCCGTGCCCCCACGCTTCACATGTAGACATTCAGGCGCTTATACACGCATCCACAGTTAGCATAGAATAGCCTCTACCCTAGAGACCTTTCCGCCCAGATAGTATAGTTCCTAAACATCAGATATTAGATATGACAGAAGTACAAGTTGATCTGACATGCCAGACTTCTGTCTCTCTCCGTCAGTGTAAATGTCAAGACCCCTGCACCCCGTCAATCACACGTCATGCAGCTGCGCGCGCATCCAAGCTTCCGATTTCTGCTGACATTGCAACATTCTGTTAGCACCACCCCTTGGTGCCACCCACTTGCGTCACCTATCAGTGACGTTTCTAGCACACACCTCTAGTTCACGCCTAGTTTACGCCTCTTGATGATGTATTGGTACCACGTGTATACTGTTATCTTGTCTTCTCTCAGCTGTTACGCCTCTTACATTGAACATTATGATGTAAATCAAGTATATAAGCTATGTATTGTCAATAAACGGCAGCGCGCTCATCTATCCCTTCTGACACCCCTGTGGTGGTCAGAACATGATATCCTGATTCCTTTATGAGGAATAAAACCCTTAGAAACTCTAACACCACGGACTCTGTTTTCTTTCCTTCTGATTGAGTTATTATTGATTAAGTACTTACCTGCATAGAAATTAAGAGAGTAAATTAATTATTTACGTCATTTTGGCGCCCGAATAGGGACCCCTCCCCCACCTCACGCGCCGGAAGGTGCGTTGCAATCCGTGTCCCCTGCCATCAGTTAGACGGACTACACGTGTACTGGCAGGATTTCCTGCATCCCCCTCTGACCCACGGAGGTGACGAAGACTGCGATCAGTGCCCAGACGAGGCGGTGAGGAGTGCGGAGGATCCCGACCAGAGCCCAGCCGAAAGAAGCAAGGTCCGAGGTGTGAAGAGGCCCACCAGTTTTCCGAAGTTTTCCGAAGTTTTCCGAAAGTTCTCCGAAGTTTTCCGAAGTTCCGAGTCGAGTCCAGTCGAGTTTTCCGAGGCCTTCTGTTTCCGTGCTTCCCGGTGAGTACCATTGCTGGGTCGTATCTAGACGGGTTTGGGTACGCAAGTCCGGTCTGCACTGTTTTTAGGCAGTGTATCTGTACTGTTTAGCAGTATATCGAGTCTTCCGAATTTTTGCACTGTTACACCAGTGTATCCGTACCGTTGAGCGGTACATTCAGTGTAGGGGGTAGTTAGCTATGTCTTTAATGTTTTTATGTGATTAATGTCGTGGTATGAATGTGACTGTTTTATTGTGTATTATTGTATTTCTTGTATCAACTAGCAACTCGTATCAAGGAATAAAGACTAGCGTTCAAGTAATAAATAAGCAGGATGCCGTTCCTCAGCAAGTTAAAACAGATCGGAACTAGGAAAGGGTTACTAGAGGAAGAAATTCCTATCCCCCCTAGGGACACTCCAGGAAATTTTATGTATCAAAAGCATGGCATAGATGCCATATTATATCTAGATTTATGGGCCGATTACACCAAACACCTAGACGAAAGACACAGATGGCCAGTTACCGGAACGTGGGATGCCGAGTGCATCATGAGGGTAGAAGAAGCATTATGGAAAAAGAAAGCTAGGCAATCTCAGAAGGACGCCATAGAATTTTGGCGTAAGGAATCACGTAAGCGTGCTGACAAAGCACTCCGTAGAGAAGACAGACTTAAAGAATCAGATAAAGAACGAGAAAACGAATTAGTTACTGAAGGGATCAGAGTAAAAACAGAACAAATAGACCGTGCCCGAAATAATCTTGTAAACGGTATGTATCTCGTAGCAGATGGCCCATCCGAAACTGAATCAGAGATACCGAAAAACTTACCGACACCATTAGTTCCAACTAAAGTAATGCATAAAACTACTAAAGACATATTCCTGAATTCGTATCTAGAGGATGTAGCGCCAGCTTACACCAATCTGCCTGTTCGTGCCCTGCCTACTGACAGGGATGGGGGTGGCACTGCGCCCCCAGATAATGTTCCGCCGGTACCGCGACAGACCTCCCCTGTTCCGCCACCTCCGCCACTTCCTCCACTCAAGACGGATCTACCGAAACCAGTATTACCCGATCTTACTAAAAGACAGATTCAAGTCCAGATACAGACTCCGCGGAGAGATAATGCCCAAGCATCCGCCTCAGGAGGTGCGACAGCGGGTCTACAGACCCCGCCACCAACACACAGATTGCATTTAAAGGACACACAGAATCCTTTCCAGTCCCCCTACTCACCCCGGCTTGAGGCATTCAAAAATAGGATGTCATTTTGCAGATATGATCCAGTACCCGGAAAGGACGATCTAATGGTATTAGCATCACTCCGATTGAGATCTGCCACCGATAACTTGCTATGCTGTGTAGGAATGCAGGAAGCTCTCGACAGACTATACAAATTCATACAGACAGGGAAAGACCCCGACAGTGTTAAAGCTGCCATGTATAAACAGAAAGTCGACATTCAAAAACAGATATTACGATTCTTCATTAATTGTGTGATAAGAGAACGAGACAGGCCCGGGACAGATCAAAGTGAGTTAGACGCCTTAAACAAGTGGGGCCAAAATATAGCAGACGCGAAACATGACAAGGGGACTTGCATAGCCACTATGTCCCAGAAAATTAGAAAGGCAGTATTAACTGCACATCAGGAAGAAAATGATAAAACTTCCTCCGAGGAGGAAGATGAAGATGAAACATCAGAAAAGTCTACAGATATAATAGCGTATGTAGGTAAGGGAAATTACCTTAGGAAAGGCATCCGTCCGGAGAGCAAGAGAGTTCTTTTCTCCGCTTTAACAAATCCGAATTCTTCAGAACATCAGTTCCAGGAAACTGATAAAAGGCTTCGAGATCGAGTAGGGTACCATATACTCAATTCTATGGATGAACAGGAACTAGCCCGGTCCGCCGTGTTGTGGGCCGAAAACGCAGACATATATAATGATGACACGTTAGTGCAGACATTCTTGAACCTTTCCCCGGAAGAGCAGAAAATAGCAGGTGTATACATGATTCAGCACCTCCTCATCAAGTTCAGAAACCATCATTCTGATCCAGGTCCCTTACACGAAACATTAGAAGCACTAATCATGGATAGATGGAGAGGTTTTAGTACCAAATTAATACAAATAATTCTAGAACAACGACGCAAGTATAACACCTTCCTAAGCTCCGAATATGTTCCAGCCCCGCCTCAAGAAAGAAAAATGTACCACATGCAATGCGGTGGCGGCATTGAAAGTCAGAATCCCTTACGAGAAGTACATCCAGTTATGGGTGAGGATCGTACTCTGAAACGTGTGTATGTTCACACACCACTGACTAAGTTAGAACTGTTAGAAATGAAGAAATTAGTTCCGTGCCATGATAAAGACCCTGCGGGTTTTCACAGAGAGCTTAAAGACATGTTACTGATGGGAGATTACACGTATGATGATATTATGAAAATGTTAAAAGTACTGTTGCCCACGGGCATTTACGAGAAATTAAAGGAGAAGGATTGGGAAGTGGGAGAGTCAAAGATAGCATGGGCGGAGATAGAAGACGAAGAAAAGAAACGAGTCCCAGGGTTAGGCCTTGGGGATCTGACTAAAGCATTACCAGGTTTAATAGTACAGGTTCTGCCAAGATTATTGACAACTAGAAAGGAAGATTGGGACGCAATCTCGTCCTGCAAACAGAAACAAGATGAAGATACTAGTGACTTTTATTCAAGATTCGAGAAATGTTTCATTATCAATAGTGGCCTCAAAACTAGTAGCGAGTCATATCCACACCTTTTTGTAACAAAATTAGTAGAGAACGCCCTACCACTAGTTAAAAATAGAGTGTACAAGGTTGAAAGTACTTGGCAGGCAAATACGCCATCACAGATGTTACAAATGTTACAATACCACCAGAATAGAATCAGGGAAGAACAGGATCAGGAACAGAAACGTATGAAAGACACGAAAATGAAAATGTTAGTAGCCCAGACAATTCCAGCCGAGGGTCATAGAAAAGGTGGGGCCCAGACAAATCATTCTGCCGCTCCCGTTAAAGGGACATGTAATTACTGCAAGCAGCCAGGTCACTACGTCCATGAATGTCCAGTCCTGAAACATAACATCGAGACAGGTAAAACTAAAGAAAGACCGCGTCCGCCTAGACATGAACAGGGTCAACAACAGACCTCACAGAACGAACAGCCAATGCAGAATACACAGCCTATGCATGATCAGTCCCATACAGTACAGACAGTAGCAGTACCGCAGCCACAGCATGCTCAGACACAGCCCGCTGCCGCAACAAGACAAGTATCACAACAGATGTACCAGTATGCCCAGTCGGCATATCCAGAGTATCAGCGTTATACATGAAACAGCCTAGGGAGGGAAAGTGATTTGCCTCTTATTGAAATTCCTGTAGATCAAGAAGGTCCTTATGTACATAGTCACGTATTAGGAAAAAACAGAAAGTTTTTAATTGACACAGGGGCAAGTCGCACTACTATAAGTCATAATGAAGTTCCAGGGGCACCCCTCTCAGGCTCACAGAATGTTTCCCTTGGTTTTTCAGGACAGCCTATTGTAAATGAAGTATCAGAACCAGTACCACTAGCTGTGGGTCCATTATCTCGAGTTACAGACTTGTTACTTACAAAATCATGTCCCGAAAATCTGTTAGGAATTAAAACACTGAAGGCTCTAGGAGCTATAATTTGCTGTTCCCCGGAGGGAGTCAGACTCTTTCTACGGGATTTCAAGGGTCATTATGTTCTACGTGACTTTGATGTCAGACTGAAAAATGTACCAGATCACTTATGGGCAAAAGGCCCAGCTGATGTAGGTTGTATGCATATCACACCATACCGTGTTACACTCAAGACAGGAGTTGTTCTACCCAGAATCAGACAATACAAGTTACCACCCGATGCTGTAGTGGCTTTACTGAAAATCATTGAAGAGCTTATTGCCCAAGGAGTGGTCGTAGAGACCGACTCCAATATCTGTAATTCGCCTATCATTCCAATTCTTAAACGTACAGACCGCAATGCACCGCCAGTATATCGGCTGGTGATTGATCTTCGAGAACTGAACAAATGCATTGTACCACAGTATCCTGTGGTCCCCGATATCTCTTCCCTGTTGACTGCCATTGATTCAGAAGCAACGTTCTTTACTGTAATCGATCTCAAGAACGCTTTCTTCAGTGTACCCATTGACCCGGAGAGCCAATATCTCTTCGGATTCAGTTTAAATGGACGAAGTTTCAAATTTTCCCGCGCACCTCAAGGATTTACAGAAAGCCCCAGCATCTATAGTCAAGCACTGAAAAGACAACTAGATTGTATCCAAATGCCAGTTAATACCGCTTTACTACAGTACGTCGATGATCTACTGATCACCGCACGAAGTGAGCGCGAATGTGAACAAGCATCTCTGATAGTTTTGCATTTTCTGGCCGACAAGGGACACAAGGTGTCTCCTTCGAAGCTACAATTCTGTGTTCAGCAAGTTGTGTACTTGGGTCACTTGCTGTCCAAAGTGGGGAGACAGCTCACTCCCGATCGCATCCAGTTAATTGTAAACATGCCCCGACCCCAATCACAAAAGGAAGTGCGGGCCTTCATAGGCCTCACCTCGTACTGCAGGCAATGGATTCCTCAATATGCATTTCTAGCTAAACCACTCATCCAGTTAACGACACAGGAGGCAGCAACTTCGACTGTCCTCCCTTGGACTCAGGAACACACACAAGCCTTTGAGGAATTAAAGAAAGCTTTATGCCAAGCACCAGTTTTAGCGACACCATGTTACAGCAAACCGTTTACACTTTTTGTTACAGAACGTGACGGTACAGCGTTGTCTGTCCTCACTCAAGATCAAGCAGGTTCACATAAGCCTTGCGCTTATTTTTCAAGCACATTGGATTCAGTAGCACAGGCACTCCCTGCATGCTTAAAGTCAGTAGCAGCAACAGCGTTAGCAATCAGACAAAGCGATTCAATTGTCTTAGGTCATCAGTTAACAGTACAAGTTCCACATTCTGTAGAGGTTCTTTTAAACAGAACCCAGACTCAACACTTAACTATAGCACGACTGACAGGTTACGAATTGACATTATTCCAGCCACACATAGAAATCAGACGCTGCAGTATCTTGAATCCAGCAACATTGTTACCTACAGTTATGGCAGATCCAGCTCCACATGATTGTATAGAGATTATTAATGCAGTAACAAAGCCCAGACGAGATTTAACAGATGTTCCATTGACAAATCCAGACCTGACACTTTATGTGGATGGTTCATGCATGAGAACAAGTACAGGAGAGTTAGTGGCCGCATATGCCGTGACCACTGAAACTGAAGTTAAAGAAACACATCGTATTGATACACTGTCTGCTCAAGCGGCAGAGCTCATCGCTCTGACCCAAGCCTGTATTCTAGCAAAGAACAGAAATGTTAACATATACACAGATTCCCGTTATGCGTTCGGAGTCGTACACGACTTCGGCATGCTCTGGCAGGAACGAGGTTTCCTGACCTCTCATGGTACAAAGATACAGCATGGTCCACTCATTCAAGCACTGTTAGAAGCAATACATCTGCCTTCAGCCATTTCAGTCATGAAGTGTAAAGCACATACTAAAGCCACAGATTCTGTTTCCCAGGGTAATGACCTGGCAGATCAAACTGCAAAACATACAGCACTGACTCACACTCAGACAACTGATACGATAAAGACAACAGATCCGACAAACTGCATGACAGTCAGAGATCCCACACTAGATGTTATTGACATTCAGACACATGCTACTGCAGACGAAATAAAGAAATGGACCGAACTAGGAGGGATCCAGACAGATCAAGGTTGGATGACGGGAAAATCTACATGGTTTCTCCCTGACTCTATGGTTCAAGTCATGATAAATACAGCACATAGTCCTGCCCACCTGGGAGAGAAAGCCATGTTAGACAGTTTACAAAATCTCTGGTACAATAAACACTTACGAGCAGCCGCAAAACAGAAAGTGCGTACTTGCATGATCTGTTGTCAGTTCAATCCAGGTAAAAGCGTCCCTGTAGAGCAAGGTGGATTTCATCCTCCCGATCACCCTTTTGAAGTCCTCCAGATGGATTATATCCAGATGGACCGTTGTCGAGGATTTAAATATGTTCTCGTAGTTGTCTGTGCTCTGTCCCGCTGGACCGAAGCATACCCAGTCTCAGATTACACTGCTCCGACCACTGCCAAACAGTTGGTTCGTGAATTTTTCCCACGGTACGGCTTGCCTCGTGTCGTGTACTCAGATAACGGTCAGCCATTCTCGTCTGCCCTAATGAAAGAAGTTTCCTTGTTATTGGGATACCAGTGGAAGTTCCATTGTGTCCGACATCCAGAAGCCGCAGGCCTTGTTGAGAGGCATAATCAGACGTTAAAGATTCGCCTTGCCAAAATATGTCAGGAAAAAGGGGTCGACTGGATAGTCGCCCTGCCGGTGGCACTATTCTATATGAGAATGGTCGCCCATTCGAGATCAGGGCTATCTCCGTACGAAGTGGTCTTTGGCAGACCACCGAATATGTGGGGGACGCCCATTCCTAAAAAGATAACCGATGTTGATTCTAATATGTTGACAGATTACCTTGCCTCCTTGATGTCTGCACTCCAATCATGTCGTTCACAGGTTGCCGCAGCCTTCCCTGACAACACCGATGTGAAGGAGCATGACGTCCGCCCCGGAGATGTTGTGCTAGTCCGAAACTTCGACAGGAAAAGTCCGTTGGAGCCCCGCTGGAAGTCTCCGAAGACCGTTCTACTTACGACAAGGACCGCCGTCAAGTTGGAAGGAAGAAAGGGGTGGGTTCACCTAAGCCATATCAAAACATTCCCAGGACTGAAACCGGAACAAGACACACCCACCCCCACCAAAGACTGTGATCCCAAAGACTTTTCCGAACCCAAACGAGAAAAAACTCCTCAAGAACAATATCGTATGAAGTTACGATCTAGCAAGTCAGACAGTTTAATTGTTTAAGTCCTCCCCTAGGTGAATCGGTTAAATAGTTTCTGACATGTATCCCCTAGATCGAGTTAGAGAGAGAGAAGAAAAGAAAAGAACATATTGCAAATCACTTCGTAGTCACTGCATAGTGACACTAATAATTATGTTTATTCTAAGTATATTAATAATTGTTGCTAGCGTCTTGTTACCCATATACTATCCTATCTTCAAGCGTGAACAATCTGCTTACAATGTCTCTGCTGAACACACTTTTAGTGAATTACCTCCTCATGAGCTTTCCTACAGACTTGCGCTGCGCAACAATACATTCATTAGTATGTTACATCATTCTCATCAAACTAACAATGCTACAAATTGCTGGATATGTGGCCGACTCCCTCCCTACCAGAATTACAAGGGAGCCCTGCCTCTCTTTCCGTACCCGTTCACTCACAATGGCTCCTGCGGAGCATGGTTTAAGATAATTAATTCTTTAGATCCCGACATTGCTGTTTTCGATGGGGGTTGGGTTTGGGGAAACCTGAACTTGGTCCTACTAGACGTCTGTTACCCGGATAAGGAGGGACTCCCCATTAGAATAGGAACTGATCTAGAAAATGAAGTATATGGATTAGGTAATTATACAATTAGCCTTATGATTCTTACTGTCGAATCCGAAGCCGCACCAGTTCTACCTATTATGTCAGTACTACCAGTCACTGGTGAATTATGTATCAAGAAGAAAGGTTCAGTACACTTAGGTCATAGTAAATGCACTACTGTGGTCGAATTCAGTGATGGTGGAAAATCATCTTTCAAAGCTATCAGTCATTCTTACTTTGTTTGTGGTCATACCGCATACATTCGTCTACCTCCAGATTGGGATGGTACCTGTTACATTGCATTCCTTCTGCCACCTGTTTTTCTAGCTCCTTCTGATTACCATAGAAATAGCAATCTAGTAAAGAATAGACCCAGAAGAGATGCCCCCCTTGTCGACTACACAGAAACGGCATGGGAACAGTACACTGATTTTAATAAAGGATTCTTTTTCTTTTTAGGCCCTGTCCAGAATAGTAAATTAATACGCAGATTAACTAGAACACTTGAAGCCGTAGTCAATGAAACTACCTCCGCCTTAGGTAACTTAACAGAAGAGCAGTCCGCTATGCGGGTTGTTGTCCTTCAGAATCGTCTTGTAATTGACGTCATCTTGGCAGATAGAGGTGGAGCCTGTAAGGTCATCGGGTCAAGCTGCTGTGTTTTCATTCCACAAAATGCACCCTCTGTATATCAAGCTATCACCCGTCTTCATAAAATTGCAAATCAGATACATCAGAATCCAGGCACCTGGACTTGGTCCG
This sequence comes from Lissotriton vulgaris, assembly GCF_964263255.1. Lineage (NCBI taxonomy): Eukaryota > Metazoa > Chordata > Amphibia > Caudata > Salamandridae > Lissotriton > Lissotriton vulgaris. The sequence continues at coordinate 5,550,921 of NC_141696.1, read as the reverse complement.
GTTGGTTCTGGACAACGTTAACAGCTTGGGGATGGAAGATCCTATCCTTCCTAGGCATTGGCCTAGTCCTAGTATTCAGTTGCTGCCTGTGCCTACAGTGTGGGCCAGCGATCTGTGGACTGTGTGCCACTTCTTGTATTGAACATTCCAGTTTCCACTCAAAACGTAACCGAAAGAAAGAAGAACAAATGATGTTACAAGAACAGACTGATCGATTCATGAGGATCGATATTTCATGAAGGGTCCGTAGGGAACAAGGAGGGAATGAGGAAAATTAAATTTTGGCCATGATGTGTTCCCTAGCGTGTACCCCACCGACTCCATGTACCAGCTTAAAGTGCATGTAACTTCCCTCCTGTGCCAGCTATGAAGACGCAAATACATTTGCGTCCACCGTTAACTTGTCCTCTTTCAGACGCACCCTAAATGGATTATATGGTCCGTTCCTAAGTATGCTATGCCAACGTCTTTTTGTAGTACACTTTTCACTTTTTCCTGCTCTAGCCAGAGTAGGCCCTGAATTTCTGCCATCTGAACCTCTTTTGTGGCTCCTGACTCTGCCCAGGCTACCTTTGTACTCGTGAACTTTGTCCTACATTCAGCGCGGCCCCTCGCGCTCAGCTCAAGCCTGCTTTCTGCCAAGACTGACTATAACCTTCGAGTTATCTGTTCCGCTCCCCGAGAATACATTCCTGCCTACTAGATTCTGTAAACATCCTCTCCAGCTGCAGAGCCAAAAGGCCGACCTGTCTTAATGCAAGTAATTCATAGCCTCCGTTGCCATGCTTCCATGGAAGGCCCCGTGCCCCCACGCTTCACATGTAGACATTCAGGCGCTTATACACGCATCCACAGTTAGCATAGAATAGCCTCTACCCTAGAGACCTTTCCGCCCAGATAGTATAGTTCCTAAACATCAGATATTAGATATGACAGAAGTACAAGTTGATCTGACATGCCAGACTTCTGTCTCTCTCCGTCAGTGTAAATGTCAAGACCCCTGCACCCCGTCAATCACACGTCATGCAGCTGCGCGCGCATCCAAGCTTCCGATTTCTGCTGACATTGCAACATTCTGTTAGCACCACCCCTTGGTGCCACCCACTTGCGTCACCTATCAGTGACGTTTCTAGCACACACCTCTAGTTCACGCCTAGTTTACGCCTCTTGATGATGTATTGGTACCACGTGTATACTGTTATCTTGTCTTCTCTCAGCTGTTACGCCTCTTACATTGAACATTATGATGTAAATCAAGTATATAAGCTATGTATTGTCAATAAACGGCAGCGCGCTCATCTATCCCTTCTGACACCCCTGTGGTGGTCAGAACATGATATCCTGATTCCTTTATGAGGAATAAAACCCTTAGAAACTCTAACACCACGGACTCTGTTTTCTTTCCTTCTGATTGAGTTATTATTGATTAAGTACTTACCTGCATAGAAATTAAGAGAGTAAATTAATTATTTACGTCAAGAAGACTGAAGAGAATCTCCCTTGTGGCCTAGGAGTGGCCACCCTGTGAACACAGGTACCAACCAGCAACTCGACGTCTGCTTTGCCGCCGCCTCCCGCCGGAGACCGAGCCCAGAGCCCGACAAGAACCAGACTCCCAGACCTCTCCGAGCCCGATCCACAGTCCCTGCAAAGAAGGGACCCGTGGAGGCATCGAGTGACGTGGGACCGGACCTCTTGGAAGACACTCGAAAAGCTGACTGCGCAGCTTCTGAGGCATCCTCGACGTTGTGCTTTGGGGACTGAGAACCCCCACCACCGAGCAGCCCTTGCACCGAAGATCAGCCCTCCAGCATCTCCACGATCTGCGTGGGGCCCTTTTGCATTGTGCCACTTGACGCGCCATCCCGGCCACTAGCCATGTGTTCAGCGGCCATCTTGGCGACGAAACCGAAGATTTACACAGCAGGTCTGGTTGCTCCAGACCTACCCAAGCTCCTGTGAAAAGGAGCACCCGCTCTGACCTTGCTGGTCCGAGTGTACAGCATCTTTCAACTTCTGCATGGCTTGCATTTGCCAAGGCCTGTTTGCTCCGATCAGGTCGCCGACACCGCCAACAGCGAGAAGCCTACGTGGGACAGCTCGTGACCGACTCCTGGACGTCCTCGACCCCGGGTATCCACGTGGCTGCAGAAAGAAGCTACCCGACAACGCCTGTTTGCACCCAACATCGCCTGGTTCCAATCTGGTTCCACGGTAGTCACTGGCTAGTGACTTTGAACATTGTCCCCTCTGCTTTCAGGTCTTCACATCTTCAGATCCACCCTTGGATCCACCAGAACACTTCTCATCGAGCCGCCTGCAGCATCTTCAGCTCCAAGCACCATCGACCAGCGTGACGAAACCCGACACAACTTCGACCCTGTGCACCCGCTTCCTGTGGGTGAGGTAACTCAGCTCCGCCGGTGCTCCTGCACTGGTACACATCCCAAGGGCCTGTGTTTTAAGTTTCAGCTCCGTAGGTCACTCGGAAGGTTCCTAACTTTCTAACTTTGTACTTTTTACGCACCATAGACTTTGTATTGGAAAGTGCGTGCACTTTGAACACTGCACCCGAGTCCCGTGGGCCTCTCCCGACTTAGTCACAGCTAGTCTCGAATAGCTCCAGCGATTCCCAAGGCCCTAGGCCTCTTCACTTTCCTCCTGGTATCTCTTATACCACTTTCTTAGTATATGGTTTAGGTGGCCCCTAGGGCTCATCCATATTGTGCAACTTTTGTGTATTTTAAACTGTCTTGTGATTAACGCTTGTGCTTCTGTGCTCATAAAGAGTCCAGGGGGTTTTAATAGTTAATAAATCAATATATATTTTCAATATATATCTGTGTGGTGTCCCTTTCATTTGGTATTCAAGGGGGTTGTGTATGGTATAACAGCTGGCTTCACATGCCTTTCAGAGTTTAGCCTAAGACTGCTTTGTCCACGTTACCACTAGGATAACTGGTCTACAGGTTGAATTACAACCATCATCATAAGGGTTGCTTGGCATGGTACAAAGTGATCACTAAGAATTAGTGAGCATTATATATCAAGCCAACTTCTCACATTGGTGAGCAGCGGATTGGGATCTGAGCTTGCTGTTGTTTTACCATTACAATCTTTGAGATTATCATTTGAAAGATCATACAGGTACCTGCTAGGTACATATAAAACAAGACTAGTATACTTAAGTTCTACTGAACTTAGTTGTTGTAGAGCAAAGGGAGTAGCACACCCTAGCTACAACTACTAGATAGGTTTAGTAGGTAAACACCAGTGTAGGTAGATTGCAACACATCCACCACACTAGAGCAATGTCTGGAACAGAGGGGTCCAGTGGACTTACTCCTGTTGAGAGTGACCCTCCAAGGGCACCATCCAAATTTGCTATTTTTCCCTTTAAGGAATTAAGACAGCTTTGTGTCTTAAGGGGTCTGAAGACAGGGCCTTCCCCTACTACAGACCACCTAAGAGAGCTCTTGGATCAGTCTGAGGCTCTAAAGACCTCTAAAGCAAACCCCACAGGGGATGCTGAAGGAGGCCATCCTTCAGAGGATGACACTGTAGACACCCCTGCCCCTATCATCCTGGTAGATGAGGAAGCCTCCACCACTGGAGCTCCTCAGGTAGATGTAGAGGAAGAAGAAGAGGAGGAGGAGGTGGAAAGCAGTGAGTCAGATGATGACAGAGATAGTCAGGTGCTGGTCAGTAGACTGAACCAGGCTAACTTAAGCCAACTTGGGAATGAATCAGGTAACAACCCATTCAGACCCCCAGGTGGACTTAACCAGGAGCCTAGGAGGAGAAGGATTCACTCAGGTGACTCTGACAACTCCTATGCTTCTAGAGGTTCTCATGGTCTCTCCAGAAGGAGGATGACTAGCCCTCAGAGAAGGGAACATGAGACCAAATTGAGAGAATCTCAAATTAGAGAGGCTGAATTGAGAGTCCAGAGACAAGAGTTAGAGATTGCCCTGGCCCAAGAGAAACTTGCTAGAGCAAGACAGCCTAGAGAGAGTGGGGTAATAGAACCCACTGGTGGCAGCAATATCCACAAGGATAAAGACAGGTCTTTTGATAATAGAAACCTGAGTAAGATTGTGCCCCCCTACAAAGCTGGGGATGATATCCATAAATGGATTACTGCAATGGAGAGAGCCTGCAGAGTACAGCAGATCCCTCAGGAGCAGTGGGCAGCAATCTTGTGGCTCTCCTTTGAAGGTAGAGGCCGAGACAGACTCCTCACAGTTAGTGATGGGGATTCTAGAAACTACCTGGTCCTGAAGAGTGCTCTGATTGATGGGTTAGGCTTAACCACTGAACAGTACAGGTTAATGTTCAGAGATACCCAGAAGACACAGACTCAGGACTGGTCTGAATTTGTTGAGTGTGCCACTAAGGCTCTGGAGGGATGGTTGCTGGGAAGCAAGGTTACAGACTATGAAGGATTGTATAATTTGCTGATGAGAGAACAAATTTTAAATAATTGTCAGAACCAGCAGTTGCATCAACATTTGGTTGACTCAGATTTGACCTCTCCCCAAGAATTGGGAAAGAGGGCAGATAAATGGGTAAGAACCAGAGTTAAGCAAAAGAACCAGAACCAGAACCAGGGTGGTGACCAGAAGAAAACAGACCAGAAGGGTGGGGAGCGGAAAGCTAAAGACCAGAAGTCTTCAACAGGGCCCCAAACTGAGACAGAGGGTGGGTCCCAAACTTCCAAGAAGAAGAAGAAAGAAGGTCAGAAGAAACCCTGGTGTAAAACTTGTAAGAACACCTCTCACTGGACAAGTGAGTGTAAAAAGGGTGGAGCCCCCAGCACTGCAGCCCCTAAGGCACCTGCACCCACTAGTACAGTTAGCAGTGCTGGTCCTCAAACCAAGGGATTAGTGGGAATCACTTTGGGAACTGAAGGAGATTCTGACCTAGTCAGAACCCTTACACAGGCTGTTCTGGTTTGTGAAGGGGACATAGATTTGACCCCTGACATAAGTCCCAGTAACTTGGGCAAATACAGACAGACACCTTTAATCAACAATAAAGTGGCTCAAGCTTACAGGGACCCATGTGCCAGTGTCACTATGGTGACACCTAACTTTGTGGACCCTGGACAATACATGCCAGGCGATGATTACCTGGTGACCAATGCCAGCAATGTCACTACTACACATAGTGTGGCACTTGTTAACTTTTCCTGGGGAGGGGTAACTGGCCTAAAGAAAGTTGTGGTTAGTGCTGATCTCCCAGTAGAATGTTTGTTGGGCAATGACCTGGAGAACTCTCTATGGTCAGAAGTTGAGTACAGGACTCATGCAGAGATGTTAGGGATATCATCACATGTCCTTGCTGTGACCAGGTCACAGGCCAAAAAGTGCCTCTCTGAACCTCAGGTCTTGGATCCTGGAACAATGGACCAAGTACCTCCCAAGATGAAGAACAGGAGGGTTAAGGCTGCGCCTTCCCAACTGCCTACAAGTGAGGATCAGGCTTCACAGGAAACTGATCTTGAGACCCCTGAAGGAACTGTCCCTGAAGAACTTGAACCTGATCAGGTTGAGTTTCTGGGGACAGGGGGACCTTCTAGGGCAGACTTGGGGCAGGCTCAGTTAACCTGTCCTTCTCTTGAACCCCTCAGACAGCAGGCTGCTGCTGAGGCTGCTGGGAATGCTCAAGGTGCCCATAAAGTATATTGGGATGATGGACTCCTTTATTCAGAGCCTAGAGACCCCAAGCCTGGTGCTACCAGGAGGTTGGTTATACCTCTGCAATTTAGGGGCTTCCTGCTCACCTTGGCCCATGATATTCCTTTAGCAGGACACCTAGGCCAGAACAAGACTTGGGACAGGCTTGTCCCTCACTTTCACTGGCCTCACATGTCTGAAGACACCAAGGAGTTTTGTCGCTCCTGTGAAACCTGCCAAGCCAGTGGTAAAGCAGGTGGAACAACAAAGGCCCCCCTGATACCACTACCTGTGGTGGGGGTTCCCTTTGAAAGAGTGGGGATTGATATTGTTGGTCCAATGGATCCCCCTACAGCATCTGGGCACAGATTCATACTGGTGGTAGTGGATCATGCCACCAGGTACCCAGAGGCAATTCCCCTTAGGACCACAACAGCTCCTGTTGTGGCCAGGGCCTTACTTGGAGTTTTCTCCAGAGTGGGGTTTCCTAAGGAGGTAATATCAGATAGAGGTGCCAACTTCATGTCTGGATATTTGACAGCTATGTGGAAGGAATGTGGTGTCAACTACAAGTTCACCACTCCTTATCACCCACAATGCAATGGGCTTGTTGAGAGATTTAACAAGACCCTAAAGGGCATGATTAAAGGATTACCTGAAAAGCTCAGGCGAAGATGGGACATCCTTCTGCCCTGCCTTTTGTTCGCTTACAGAGAGGTCCCTCAAAAGGGGGTTGGCTTCAGCCCCTTTGAATTGTTGTTTGGGCACCCTGTAAGAGGACCCCTGTGTCTTGTGAAGGAAGGATGGGAGTTACCTCTCAAAAAGCCTAAACAGGACATAGTGGACTATGTACTTGGTCTCCGCTCCAGGATGGCAGAGTACATGGAAAAGGCATCAAAAAACCTTGAGGCTAGCCAAGAATTACAAAAAGCTTGGCATGACCAAAAGGCTGTCCTTGTTGAGTTTCAGCCTGGACAGAAGGTATGGGTGTTGGAGCCAGTGGCCCAAGCAGCACTCCAAGACAAATGGTCTGGACCCCATACAATTCTGGAGAAGAGGGGAGAGGTTACCTACTTGGTGGACCTAGGAACTCCCAGGAGCCCCCACAGGGTGCTCCATGTGAACAGATTGAAGGCATATGTCAGCAGGGCAGACATGGGCTTGCTCATGGCTACAGATGAGGGACAGGAGGAAGAGAGTGACCCTCTCCCAGACCTGCTCACTCAGAACCCTGAGGATGGCTCAGTTGATGGTGTGGCCTTAGGTGGCAGCCTCACTGAACATCAGCAACATGACTGCAGACAAGTTCTGCAGGCATACAGGCATATGTTCTCATTGACACCCAGTCAGACTAACTGGTGTACCCATGTGGTGGACACTGGTGACAGTCTTCCTGTAAAGAGCAAAATTTACAGGCAACCTGACCACGTCAGGGACTGTATAAAGACTGAGGTGCAAAAGATGCTGGAATTAGGTGTCATTGAGCCTTCAGAGAGCCCCTGGGCTAGCCCAGTGGTTCTGGTCCCCAAACCTCACACCAAAGATGGCAAGAGAGAGATGAGGTTCTGTGTGGATTACAGAGGACTCAATGCTGTCACCAGGACAGATGCACACCCTATTCCAAGGGCAGATGAGCTCATTGACAAGTTGGCTTCTGCCAAATATTTGAGCACATTTGACTTGACAGCTGGCTACTGGCAAATCAGGTTAGCTGAGGAGTCTAAAGCCAAGACAGCATTTTCTACCCCTAGTGGGCATTATCAGTTTGCGGTGATGCCCTTTGGTTTGAAAAATGCACCTGCCACCTTCCAAAGGTTGGTGAATCAAGTCCTCACTGGGTTGGATGACTTTTGTGCAGCTTATCTGGACGATATTGCTGTCTTTAGCTCCACCTGGGAGGATCACCTGGTCCACCTGAAGGAAGTGCTTGAGGCTCTGCAGAAGGCAGGCCTCACTATCAAGGCAACAAAGTGCCAGATAGGGCAGAGTAAGGTTGTATACCTGGGCCACCTTGTAGGTGGAGGCCAAGTTCAACCACTGGAGAGTAAGATCCAGGCCATCAAGGACTGGTCCCCTCCAACTACCCAGACTCAGGTCAGAGCTTTCTTGGGCCTGACTGGGTACTACAGGAAGTTTGTTAAGAACTATGGGTCCATTGTGACTCCTCTTAATGATCTGACATCCAAGAAGATGCCCAAAAAGGTTCAGTGGACAGAAATCTGTCAAAAGGCATTTGATGACCTGAAGAAGGCCATGTGCTCTGCACCTATCCTGAAGAGTCCTGACTACTCAAGAGAGTTCATTGTCCAAACAGATGCTTCTGAGTTGGGAGTGGGAGCAGTGCTTTCACAGCTTAATGTAGATGGCCAGGACCAGCCCATTGCTTTCATTAGCAGAAGGCTGACCCCCAGAGAGAAACGTTGGTCAGCTATAGAGAGGGAGGCCTTTGCTGTGGTGTGGGCCCTGAAGAAGTTGAGACCATACTTATTTGGCACTCACTTCAAGATTCAGACCGACCATAAGCCCCTCCTATGGCTTAATCAGATAAAGGGTGAAAACCCCAAACTACTCAGGTGGTCCATTTCCCTACAGGGGATGGACTTTACAGTGGAGCACCGCCCAGGGACTGACCATGGCAACGCAGATGGTCTCTCCAGGTACTTTCACTTAGAACATGAAGACACAACTGGTCAAGGTTAGTCTAATGTCCCTGCGTTTGGGGGGGGGTTATGTAGGAGAGTAGGGTCTGCTATCCTATGGTCACCCCAAATTTTTGCTTTTTGCTTCACTGGTTTCTGACTTAATGTGGCTGTGGGCCTGCTAATCAGACCCACAGCCTGCTGTTCTCTCTCTAAATTACTGCCAATGCACTTTAGGTGCATTACGAATTGGAACTGGTTCACCTTATGAGCCCCTGTATTAGTGCACCCTAGGTGCCCAGGGCATAGGTGTATCCAAGGCCTACCAGGGGCTGCAGCATGTATTATGCCACCCCTGGCCTGGCCTCCATGTTTGACACAACTGGCTGATCACTCAGCTGGGGTAAGTCGGTGTAACCACCTCTTACTTAGGTACAGTATGTCTGTGCCTAACCCTAAACTGGACACATATGTTCCTATCAGCCACTCCTATGGAAGGCCTCATCAATCCTGGAGGCAGAGTGCTTGGAAATATGTGAGATGGTGCTCTAGCATGAGCTGAGCCTGTCTGCAGCTGTCGGGAACCACTTCCTAAGCTGTTCCGGGATATTGCCATACCATATACTCTTAAGTGCATTATAATCCTCGCGGTTATTTGCTATCTTTGGTTTGGCTTTATCAAAACACGTCGAGTAAGGTGTCATACGAATTGGAATACTATCCCCTCGCCAATTCTGGCGACGGGGATAGCATTCCACCCTTCTAGAGGGACACGACATGTGTGTAGCCTTAACCCCGGTTAAAGTTAAACAGAGCCTCAGCATCACAAAATGGATGCTGCCACCACAGACACGAGTCTGGCCTCCTGCTGCTGACCAAAACTCGGCAGATGGTGGCCTGGACAAAGGGTTTCCTGCCTGGGGAGGTGCGAGCACCACCCCAGACAGGATTTTGTGTATTGGGTAGGACAGGGCTGAATAGAATCAGACATGCCCGGGGCACACAAGGTGTCCCCGTGCATAGGCCAGTCCAAACCGGTTCTGGGGCCTTCCAGCCCCAGTCCTGGCGCGGAGCTGGACAAAGGAGAGGGGGTGTAACCGCCCCCCTTCCTGGTTCCTCCCAGAGGAGGGACCTAGTAGGTGATCCACCCCTCAGATTGGGAATAAGAGAGGGAGCAGTGCCATTGCACGGCAGATCATCCTGAAATCAACTTTAAACAAGAAGAAGACTGGACTTCGACATTCTGCTGCACAGAAGACTGAAGAGAATCTCCCTTGTGGCCTAGGAGTGGCCACCCTGTGAACACAGGTACCAACCAGCAACTCGACGTCTAGTTTGCCGCCGCCTCCCGCCGGAGACCGAGCCCAGAGCCCGACAAGAACCAGACTCCCAGACCTCTCCGAGCCCGATCCACAGTCCCTGCAAAGAAGGGACCCGTGGAGGCATCGAGTGACGTGGGACCGGACCTCTTGGAAGACACTCGAAAAGCTGACTGCGCAGCTTCTGAGGCATCCTCGACGTTGTGCTTTGGGGACTGAGAACCCCCACCACCGAGCAGCCCTTGCACCGAAAATCAGCCCTCCAGCATCTCCACGATCTGCGTGGGGCCCTTTTGCATTGTGCCACTCGACGCGCCATCCCGGCCACTAGCCACGTGGTCAGCGGCCATCTTGGCGACGAAACCGAAGATTTACACAGCAGGTCTGGTTGCTCCAGACCTACCCAAGCTCCTGTGAAAAGGAGCACCCGCTTTGACCTTGCTGGTCCGAGTGTACAGCATCTTTCAACTTCCGCGTGGCTTGCATTTGCCAAGGCCTGTTTGCTCCGATCAGGTCGCCGACACCGCCAACAGCGAGAAGCCTACGTGGGACAGCTCGTGACCGACTCCTGGACGTCCTCGACCCCGGGTATCCACGTGGCTGCAGAAAGAAGCTACCCGACAACGCCTGTTTGCACCCGACATCGCCTGGTTCCAATCTGGTTCCACGGTAGTCACTGGCTAGTGACTTTGAACATTGTCCCCTCTGCTTTCAGGTCTTCACATCTTCAGATCCACCCTTGGATCCACCGGAACACTTCTCATCGAGCCGCCTGCAGCATCTTCAGCTCCAAGCACCATCGACCAGCGTGACGAAACCCGACACAACTTCGACCCTGTGCACCCGCTTCCTGTGGGTGAGGTAACTCAGCTCCGCCGGTGCTCCTGCACTGGTACACATCCCAAGGGCCTTTGTTTTAAGTTTCAGCTCCGTAGGTCACTCGGAAGGTTCCTAACTTTCTAACTTTGTACTTTTTACGCACCATAGACTTTGTATTGGAAAGTGCGTGCACTTTGAACACTGCACCCGAGTCCCGTGGGCCTCTCCCGACTTAGTCACAGCTAGTCTCGAATAGCTCCAGCGATTCCCAAGGCCCTAGGCCTCTTCACTTTCCTCCTGGTATCTCTTATACCACTTTCTTAGTATATGGTTTAGGTGGCCCCTAGGGCTCATCCATATTGTGCAACTTTTGTGTATTTTAAACTGTCTTGTGATTAACGCTTGTGCTTCTGTGCTCATAAAGAGTCCAGGGGGTTTTAATAGTTAATAAATCAATATATATTTTCAATATATATCTGTGTGGTGTCCCTTTCATTTGGTATTCAAGGGGGTTGTGTATGGTATAACAGCTGGCTTCACATGCCTTTCAGAGTTTAGCCTAAGACTGCTTTGTCCACGTTACCACTAGGATAACTGGTCTACAGGTTGAATTACAACCATCATCATAAGGGTTGCTTGGCATGGTACAAAGTGATCACTAAGAATTAGTGAGCATTATATACCAGGCCAACTTCTCACACTGACAGTCACCCAGAAGAGCACTGAAGGTCTGTGAAACTGACATTCACCCAGAAGAGCACTGAAGGTCTGTGACAGACTGACATTCACCCAGAAGAGCACTGAAGGGCTGGACAGACTGACATTCACCCAGAAGAGCACTGAAGGTCGGGACAGACTGACATTCACCCACAAGAGCACTGAAGGTCTGTGACAGACTGACATTCACCCAGAAGAGCATTGAATGTCTGTGACAGACTGACAGTCACCTAGAAGAACACTGAAGGTCTGGACAGACTGACATCAACCATAAGAGCACTGAAGGTCTGGGCAGACTGACATTCAACCAGAAGAGCACTGAAGGTCTGGACCGACAGACATTCCCCCAGAAGAGCACTGAAGGGCTGTGACAGACTGACATTCACCCAGAAGAGCACTGAAGGTCTGTGAGACTGACTTTCACCCAGAAGAGCACTGAAGGTCTGGACAGACTGACATTCACCCAGAAGAGCACTGGAGGTCTGTGAGACTGACTTTCACCCAGAAGAGCACTGAAGGTCTGGACAGACTGACATTCACCCAGAAGAGCACTGAAGGTCTGTGAGACTGACATTCACTCAGAGGAGCACTGAAGGTCTGGACAGACTGACATTCACCCAGAAGAGCACTGAAGGTCTGTGAGACTGACATTCACTCAGAGGAGCACTGAAGGTCTGGACAGACTGACATTCACCCAGAAGAGCACTGAAGGTCTGTGACAGACTGACATTCACAAAGAAGAGCACTGAAGGTCTGGACAGACTGACATTCACCCAAAAGACCACTGAAGGTCTGGACAGATTGACAGTCACCCAGAAGAGCACTGAAGGTCTGGACAGACTGACATTCACCCAGAAGAGCACTGAAGGTATGTGTCAGACAGACAGTCACCCAGAAGAGCACTGAAGGTCTGTGAGACTGACATTCACCCAGAAGAGCATTGAAGGTCTGGACAGATTGACATTCAACCAGAAGAGCACTGAAGGTCTGGACAGACTGACATTCACCCATAAGAGCACTGAAGGTCTGTGACAGACTGAAAGTCACCCAGAAAAGCAATGAAGGTCTGGACAGACTGACATTCACCCAGAAGAGCACTGAAGGCCTGTGACAGACTGACAGTCACCTAGAAGATCAATGAAGGTCTGGACAGACTGACATTCACCCAGAAGAGCACTGAAGATCTGGACAGACTGACATTCACCCAGAAGAGGACTGAAGGTCTGGAAAGACTGACATTCAACCAGAAGAGCACTGAAGGTCTGGACAGACTGACATTCACCCATAAGAGCATTGAAGGTCTGTGACAGACTGACAGTCACCCAGAAGAGCAATGAAGGTCTGTGAGACTGACATTCACCCAGAAGATCACTGAAGGTCTGTGACAGACTGACATTCACCCAGAAGAGCACTGAAGGTCCGGACAGACTGACATTCACCCAGAAGAGCACTGAAGGGCTGTGAGACTGACATTTACTCAGAGGAGCACTGAAGGTCTGGACAGACTGTCATTCTCCCAGAAGAGCACTGAAGGTCTGTGACAGACTGACATTCACCCAGAAGAGCAATGAAGGTCTGGACAGACTGACATTCACCCAGAATAGCACTGAAGGTCTGGACAGACTGTCATTCACCCAGAAGTATTTACAACAAGGGGTGGTGAGGGACAGAGTCTCTGAATTAAACAGAATACTCTCACCCAGTCAAGAGATCAGGGCTAGATCCAACACCGTTTTTTAGCTCACTGCACCATCCCAGTTTCAGAACCTGGCTGTATGCAAATTAGTCTGTTCCTGTCCCAGTGCATGATGGGAACAGGGCAAACCAAACTACAAAAGCCAATTCTTACACTGGGAAGGACACAAGCTACCGGGGACCGGTTTCTGGCATTTCAGCCGTCTTCGGCCCGGCTTGCTTGAATCCTGATGGTGCAATGAGCAAGGGACTCACATCTGAGTATACCCTTCCACGCTTAGGGTGGACAAAAATATTTACAACAAGGGGTGGTGAGGGACAGAGTCTCTGAATTAAACAGAATACTCTCACCCAGTCAAGAGATCAGGGCTAGATCCAACACCGTTTTTTAGCTCACTGCACCATCCCAATTTCAGAACCTGGCAGTATGCAAATTAGTCTGTTCCTGTCCCAGTGCATGATGGGAACAGGGCAAACCAAACTACAAAAGCCAATTCTTACACTGGGAAGGACACAAGCTACCGGGGACCGGTTTCTGGCATTTCAGCCGTCTTCGGCCCGGCTTGCTTGAATCCTGATGGTGCAATGAGCAAGGGACTCACATCTGAGTATACCCTTCCACGCTTAGGGTGGACAAAAATATTTACAACAAGGGGTGGTGAGGGACAGAGTCTCTGAATTAAACAGAATACTCTCACCCAGTCAAGAGATCAGGGCTAGATCCAACACCGTTTTTTAGCTCACTGCACCATCCCAGTTTCAGAACCTGGCTGTATGCAAATTAGACTGTTCCTGTCCCAGTGCATGATGGGAACAGGGCAAACCAAACTACAAAAGCCAATTCTTACACTGGGAAGGACACAAGCTACCGGGGACCGGTTTCTGGCATTTCAGCCGTCTTCGGCCCGGCTTGCTTGAATCCTGATGGTGCAATGAGCAAGGGACTCACATCTGAGTATACCCTTCCACGCTTAGGGTGGACAAAAATATTTACAACAAGGGGTGGTGAGGGACAGAGTCTCTGAATTAAACAGAATACTCTCACCCAGTCAAGAGATCAGGGCTAGATCCAACACCGTTTTTTAGCTCACTGCACCATCCCAGTTTCAGAACCTGGCTGTATGCAAATTAGTCTGTTCCTGTCCCAGTGCATGATGGGAACAGGGCAAACCAAACTACAAAAGCCAATTCGTTTTTGGCCACTATAGGTGTGGCAGGGTATACGCAGACATGAGTCCCTTTCTCACTGCACCATCAGGATTCAAGCGAGCCGGGCCGAAGACGGCTGAAATGCCAGAAACCGGTCCCCGGTAGCTTGTCTCCTTTCTGGTGAAGAATTGGCTTGGTAGTTTAGTCTGCCCTGTTCCCATGATGCACTGGGCCAGGGACAGACTGATTTGCATATAGCCAGGTTCTGAGCTGGGATGGTGCAGTGAGATAAATAACGGTGATGGATCAAGCCCTGATCTTTGGACTGGGTAAGAGTGGTCTGCTTAATTCAGACACTCTGTTCATCACCACCCCCTTTTCTGAATCGTTTTTGGCCACTATAGGTGTGGCAGGGTATACTCAGACATGAGTCCCTTTCTCACTGCACCATCAGGATTCAAGCAAGCCGGGCCGAAGACGGCTGAAATGCCAGAAACCGGTCCCCGGTAGCTTGTCTCCTTTCTGGTGAAGAATTGGCTTGGTAGTTTAGTCTGCCCTGTTCCCATGATGCACTGGGCCAGGGACAGACTGATTTGCATATAGCCAGGTTCTGAGCTGGGAGGGTGCAGTGAGATAAATAACGGTGATGGATCAAGCCCTGATCTTTGGACTGGGTAAGAGTGGTCTGCTTAATTCAGACACTCTGTTCATCACCACCCCCTTTTCTGAATCATTCACCCAGAAGAGCATTGAAGGTCTGGACAGACTGACATTCACCCAGAAGAGCACTGAAGGTCTGGGCCGACTGACATTCACCCAGAAGAGCACTGAAGGTCTGTGAGACTGATATTCACCCAGAAGAGCACTGAAGGTCTGGACGACTGACATTCAACCAGAAGAGCACTGAAGGTCTGGACAGACTGACATTCACCCAGAAGAGCACTGAAGGTCTGTGACAGACTAACAGTCACCCAGAAGAGCAATGAAGGTCTGTGAGACTGACATTCACCCAGAAGAGCACTGAAGGTCTGTGACAGACTGACATTCAACCAGAAGAGCACTGAAGGTCTGGACAGACTGACTTTTACCCAGAAGAGCACTGAAGGTCTGTGACAGACTGACAGTCACCCAGAAGAGCAATGAAGGTCTGTGAGACTGACATTCACCCAGAAGAGCACTGAAGGTCTGTGACAGACTGACATTCACCCTGAAGAGCACTGAAGGTCTGGACAGACTGACATTCACCCAGAAGAGCACTGAAGGGCTATGACAGACTGACATTCACCCAGAAGGGCACTGAAGGTCTGTGAGACTGACTTTCACCCAGGTCTGGACAGACTGACATTCACCCAGAAGAGCACTGAAGGTCTGTGAGACTTGCATTCACCCAGAAGAGCACTGAAGGTCTGGACAGACTGACATTCACCCAGAAGAGCACTGAAGGTCTGTGACAGACTGACATTCACCAAGAAGAGCAATGAAGGTCTGGACAGACTGACATTCACCCAGAAGAGCACTGAAGGTCTGGACAGACTGTCATTCACCCAGAAGAGCACTGAAGGTCTGGACAGACTGACATTCACCCAAAAGAGCACTGAATGTCTTGAGTGAGCATTGAGCCACGACACGCCCCTTTGCCGATCGAGGAGTCGCGATATTAATAGCATCAGACCGCAGCAAAAATAATCATCAGATTCGATCTACGTCCAACACCTCTTATATATTAACCTGTGTTGAGCAACAAACTAAGTGAACGCACAGAATAGAACAGCGTTCCGCACTACTGGTGTTTTTCATTCACCTAAACGCAACCAACTGAGGCGTTTTGCATCTCTTTTAAGGGAGTCTTTGCTTCAGCAATTAAATAGTCATCGTCCTGATGATGGTCTTCTTGACATCTGCACCCGAGACCGAAACGTCGACACTCCATCAACTCCTCTAATGTTGTTTCCTAAACACGAATTCACAACCACATTTAATTGATCATTTTGGGTTGTTTTTTCTTTATTAATTAGGAGCTGATGTGTTAAGTCATGAACTGAAGATAAATTGTTGTCAATCTTTGTTCATGTCTATCTCCCACAACTTGTTTTGAGTAAAGATTTTTTTGAAAAATAACATTCCTCTGCTCTGTTTTTCTCCTCACCTTCCATTAATTTATTTATCCTTTCAAAGCAATTGTGTTATCCTTTGGATACTGTTGAGTGTGATACTATGGTACAACTCAGAACTTAGACCAAACAATTTACAAACAAATCCCTTGTAGCACCTTTTTGTTTTGAATTCACCAAGAAGAGCAATGAAGGTCTGGACAGACTGACATTCACCCAGAAGAGCACTGAAGGTCTGGACAGACTGTCATTCACCCAGAAGAGCACTGAAGGTCTGGACAGACTGACATTCACCCAGAAGAGCACTGAATGTCTGAGACAGACTGACAGTCACCTAGAAGAGCACTGAAGGTCTGGACAGACTGACATTCACGCAAAAGACCACTGAAGGTCTGGACAGATTGACAGTCACCCACAACAGCACTGAAGGTCTGGACAGACTGACATTTACCGAGAAGAGCACTGAAGGTCTGGACTGACTGACATTCACCCAGAAGAGCATTGAAGGTCTGTGAGACTGACATTAACCCAGAAGAGCACTGAAGGTCTGGACAGACTGACATTCAACCAGAAGGGCACTGAAGGTCTGGACAGACTGACATTCACCCATAAGAGCACTGAAGGTCTGTGACAGACTGACAGTCACCCAGAAGAGCAATGAAGGTCTGTGAGACTGACATTCACCCAGAAGAGCACTGAAGGTCTGTGACAGACTGACATTCACCCAGAAGAGCACTGAAGGTCTGGACAGACTGACATTCACCCAGAAGAGCAATGAAGGTCTGTGAGACTGACATTCACCCAGAAGAGCAATGAAGGTCTGTGACAGACTGACATTCACCCATAAGAGCACTGAAGGTCTGTGACAGACTGACAGTCACCCAGAAGAGCACTGAAGGTCTGTGATAGACTGACATTCACCCAGAAGTGCACTGACGGGCTGGACAGACTGACATTCACCCAGAAGAGCACTGAAGGTCTGGACAGACTGACATTCACCCATAAGAGCACTGAAGGTCTGTGACAGACTGGCATTTACCCAGAAGAGCACTGAATGTCTGTGACAGACTGACAGTCACCTAGAAGAACACCGAAGGTCTGGACAGACTGACATTCAACCAGAAGAGCACTGAAGGTCTGGACAGACTGACATTCAACCAGAAGAATACTGAAGGTCTGGACCGACAGACATTACTCCAGAAGAGCACTGAAGGGCTGTGCCAGACTGACATTCACCCAGAAGAGCACTGGAGCTCTGTGAGACTGACTTTCACCCAGAAGAGCACTGAAGGTCTGTGAGACTGACATTCACCCAGAAGAGCACTGAAGGTCTGTGACAGACTGACATTCACCCAGAAGAGCACTGAAGGTCTGGACAGACTGACATTCACCCCGAAGAGCACGGAAGGTCTGGACAGACTGACATTCACCCAGAAGAGCACTGAAGGTCTGGACAGGCTGACTTTCACCCAGAAGAGCACTGAAGGTCTGGACAGACTGACATTCCCCCAGAAGAGCACCGAAGGTCTGTGAGACTGACATTAACTCAGAGGAGCACTGAAGGTCTGGACAGACTGTCATTCACCCAGAAGAGCACTGAAGGTCTGTGACAGACTGACATTCACCCAGAAGAGCACTGAAGGTCTGTGACAGACTGACATTCACCCAGAAGAGCACTGAAGGTCTGGACAGACTGACATTCACCCATAGGACCACTGAAGGTCTGGACAGATTGACAGTCACCCAGAACAGCACTGAAGGTCTGGACAGACTGACATTCACCCAGAAGAGCACTGAAGGTCTGGACTGACTGACATTCACCCAGAAGAGCACTGAAGGTATGTGAGACTGACATTCACCCAGAAGAGCACTGAAGGTCTGGACAGACTGAAATTCAACCAGAAGAGCACTGAAGGTCTGGAAGGACTGACTGTAGGAGAGTAGGGTCTGCTATCCTATGGTCACCCCAAATTTTTGCTTTTTGCTTCACTGGCTTATGACTTAATGTGGCTGTGGGCCTGCTAATCAGACCCACAACCTGCTGTTCTCTCTCTAAATTACTGCCAATGCACTTTAGGTGCATTACGAATTGGAACTGGTTCACCTTATTGGCCCCTGTAGCAGTGTACCCTAGGTACCCAGGGCATAGGTGTTTCCAAGCCCTACCAGGGGCTGCAGCATGTATTGTGCCACCCCTGGCCTGGCCTCCATATTTGACACAACTGGCTGATCACTCAGCTGGGGTAAGTTGGTGTAATCACCTCTTGCTAAGGTACAGTATGTCTGTGCCTATCCCAAAACTGGACACATATGTTCCTATCAGCCACTCCTATGGAAGGCCTCATCAATCCTGGAGGCAGAGTGCTTGGAAATATGTGAGATGGTGCTCTAGCATGAGCTGAGCCTGTCTGCAGCTGTCGGGAACCACTCCCTACGCTGTTCCGGGATATTGCCATACCATATACTCTTAAGTGCATTATAATCCTCGCAGTTAAATGCTATCTTTGGTTTGGCTTTATCAAAACATGTCGAGTAAGGTGTCATACGAATTGGAATACTATCCCCTCGACAGTTCTGTCGACGGGGATAGCTTTCCACCCTTCTAGAGGGACACGACATGTGTGTAGCCTTAACCCCGGTTAAAGTTAACCAGAGCCTCAGCATCACAAAATGGATGCTGCCACCACAGACACGAGTCTGGCCTCCTGCTGCTGACCGAAACTCGGCAGATGGTGGCCTGGACAAAGGGTTTCCTGCCTTGGGAGGTGCGAGCACCACCCCAGACAGGGTTTTGTGTATTGGGTAGGACAGTGCTGAATAGAATCAGACATGCCCGGGGCACACAAGGTGTCCCCGTGCATAGGCCAGTCCAATCCGGTCCTGGGACTTTCCAGACCCAGGCCTGGCGAGGAGCTGGACAAAGGAAAGGGGGTGTAACTGCCCCCCTTCCTGGTTCCTCCCAGAGGAGGGACCTAGTAGGTGAGCCACCCCTCAGATTGGGAATAAGAGTGGGAGCAGTGCCATTGCACAGCAGATCATCCTGAAATCAACTTGAACTAAAGAATAAGACTGGACTTCGACATTCTGCTGCTCAGAAGACTGAAGAGAATCTCCCTTGTGGCCTAGGAGTGGCCACCCTGTGAACACAGGCACCAACCAGCAACTCGACGTCTGCTTTGCCGCCGCCTCCCACCGGAGCCCGAGCCCAGAGCCCGACAAGAACCAGACTCCCAGACCTCTCAGAGCCCGATCCACAGTCCCTGCAAAGAAGGGACCCGTGGAGGCACCGAGTGACGTGGGACCGGACCTCTTAGAAGACACTCGAAAAGCTGACTGCGCAGCATCTGAGGCATCCTCGACGTTGTGCTTTGGGGACTGAGAACCCCCACCACCGAGCAGCCCTTGCACCGAAGAAGAGCACTCCAGCATCTCCACGATCTGCGTGGGGCCCTTTTGCATTTTAACTTCTAGCTGTACACTTATTGCCTCATAAGTGTATCACCCTAGGCACCAGTATTTGTTTGCTGGAATCTCCAGCGTGGTTTTACTTCAACAGTTCAATCTATACGCTTTTTCCAAAAATATTACTCCATGTACTCCTTAAGTTTCAAAATCCAAAGGTTACTTTAGTCACTTTTCATTCATTTCAAAATTCAAGACAATCCGTGTTCCAATGCATTTCGGTGTTTGACCACACCTTCATCAGGGAACATCTACAATTTAAACAAACAAAACATTTTCTCAGTGCATATGTCAAAACAAACAACATTTCTACGCGCTATAAAGTCGAGTTTTACCTATAGATTACGTTGGCATCCTTAAGTCAAATTTAACCATTATCCGTAAGTGTATCGAGTACTCTGTAAGTTTGTTAACACTCGGGGTTTGCTACTAAGTTACGCGCTAGTTGCATATTGCTGTGGGCGTTACCCCTACAAGTTCGTGTATAATGGTTAACTCTATGGAGATAATCTCCGCCAATTCTCACCTTGTTCGAAAAGTGAAATCAGCTCATTCTGCTCCCGCGGAGTCGTCCCACTCCGTTCGAAGTTCGAGTAATCTACTCTCACTACGAGCTAGTTCGCGCATGCGCTGTATGTAGGTAAAACTTTTTTTCTAACTTTATTGTTCACTACGCGGTCACTACTGGGCTGTTGTTACTAGATCAATTACCGGCTCGTGCGGGCCCATCAATGTAACTTTATGCAAATGTAATAAGCCTCTAGGGCAACATTAGGTTCAGATAATACGGTATGACATAAATGGTACAAGAATATATCACAAGTAACAAGTAAATTCAGTCCTGTCATTCATTCCATTGGGTTTCAAACTGCTAAGGTAATAAATCCAATAGTTTTCTCTTTTTAAGAGATTTTTCTTGTTCATTATTCCTTCTTTTTTAGGGACTATTTCCAATACGCATGCTCTTAGTTGGTTGATGTTGTGATGTTTTTCAAGAAAGTGCGTGGCCACTGTTGATTTCGATGATTGTGTTCTTATATTACTCTTGTGCTCGTTGAGCCGAACTTTAAACTATCTTTCCTTATGGCCTATGTAAACGCTGCCACATGGGCATTTTAGTAAATACACTATGTTGGTTGTATCGCATGTGGCGTTCACTCTTAGGGGTATTTTATGTCCTTTCATCGGGTGATTGATGCTTGCACCCTTCATAATGTTGTGGCAGTTTCCACAATTTAGACACGGTTCTGTTCCTTTAAAGGTCCGTTGACTTGACTTTTGTGTCGGTATTTTTAGCAGTTCTCCAATGTTTTTACCCCTAGTATGAGCATCGAATATGCCTTTGAAGTCTGTTTCTAGTTTCACTATCTGCCAGTTTTTGTGAATTATTCTTTTGAATTGAGCGCTCACGTTTGAAAATTTGCTAACGCAGGTTATTCGTGGTTTTTTCTCAATTTGTTTGTACGTCAGTAATTCAGTTCTGGTTTTCTTTTGAGCTCTCTCTTTAGATTTTTTGATGATATCCTCCGGGTATCCCCGTGATAAGAATCTGTTGCCCATTATATTCAGTTGCTCTTGACGGTCATCATCTTCTGAGACCAATCTCATAACCCTGAGGAATTGCGAGTAGGGAAGGTGAGTTTTGAGTGAGTGTGGGTGATGACTCTTATACTGTAACAAATTATTTCTATCTGTTGGTTTTCGATAGAGGTTTGTTATAAAAGTGTTATCCTTTTTAGTGATTTCTACGTCCAAGAATTGTATTGTGGTTTCGTTAATGTTCCAGGTGAATTTTATTCTGTCATTCCTGTTATCCAAAATTTCTAGTTGTTGTTCTAGAGATGCTTGCGTCCCCTTCCATACTAGGAAGATATCGTCTATAAATCTCATGTAGGTGAGAAGATGAGTGGCCCATTCCTGGTTGTTGTAGATATGTTCCTCTTCAAAAGATCCCATGAACAAATTGGCATACCCCGGCGCGGCGCAATTGCCCATCGAAGTTCCATTCAGTTGGATGAACCAACGGTTGTTATAGGTGAAGTAGCTGTTCAACAATGTAAACTGCATTAGTTCCATCAAAAAGATTTGTAGGTCTTCTGGTTAAGAGCTATACAATAAGGCTTTCTCAATAGCTTCCAGGCCTTCTTTGTGTGGGATGGCAGTATACAGGGTTTTTACATCAACTGTCGCCATGATGGTGTTATCTTCCAATTTCACCTGTTGTAATCTTAACAGAAAATCGGTGGCATCCTTGATGTGAGATAAGTTTTTATTGACCAACGGTTGTAAATGTTTATCAATGTATTTTCCAACTGGTTCATGAATACTCATCTTTGTCGACACTATGGGCCTACATGGTGGGTTGTGTTGGTCTTTATGTACCTTCGGTACCATGTACATAGACGGGCTTTTTGGATTCTCTTGAGTTAGATAGTTTTTGGTTTTCTCACTGATGGTTCCTCTTTCCGTGGCTTTTTTCAATATTGTTTGAAGGGTTCTTCGTATTTCTTCTGTGGGGTCTCTTTCTATTTCCATGTATGTGTTTATATCACTCAGATGTGTCATAACTGCTCTTTCATAGAAGTCTGTGTTTAGTATCACCATAGCACCTCCCTTGTCTGCTTTTTGATAGACTATTTTTTCGTTTCTAGCCATACTCTCAATGGCTCCGAACTCTTTCTTAGTCATGTTTTGATGTTTGCTTCTTTTGTTGGTGTTAATTTTACTGATTTCTTGCTTGCATAGGTTTTCAAATAGATCGATAGTTTTATGTGAAACTGGTGGCTTGTATGAACTAGTAGTTTTTAATCCTTTCAATTCATCGTCCTTACTTGAGGGTTTGTCTGTTACGATGTTCTCAAAAAAATGTCGGAGTCTCATTTTCCGTGTTAGTTTAAAAAGGCTAACTTCAAGTTCCAACTGATTGGTACGTGCGCTGGGTACAAATGATAAACCACGTTGTAAGGTGTTGATTTGGTATTCACTCAGGTGTTGATCTGAGATGTTTATTACTAAATTGTCGGTGTCCTTCAATGGTTCTTCTTTTTGTCCTTTTTTGAGGTCACTGTCCTCGTTTGTGGTGGGGCTTTTTCTTTTGTTTTTGTTGCGTCCCCTCCTGGGTCTTCTACTTCTTTGGGGCCTGAGGCTAAAAAAGGATCCGCTGTAGAAGTTCCCTCTGTTGGCGTAGTTTTCTCTTGTGGTGTCGTTTTTTGTTGGCTTTGTGGTTTCTGCGTTCTTGAAGTTGATCTTTCACTATCCGAAGATGAAGTGTCGGTCTGTGATGTATATTGCTTGTTTTGGCGCCTTTTCGCATAAACCTCAGCCCACGTATATACCTCTTGAAGCTTATAATCAAGGGTATCCCTTTTGTACTTCCTGAGTTTGCGTTCATTCACTTCTTGTGTGTGATGGGCTAATTGGGTATTTATGTCCTCTAGTATTTTCTTAAGTTCTTCTTCTGTGACTCCTTTCTTTAATTCTTCTGTTGTTATTTCTATTTCTGTTTTGAGTTCCTCCAATATTTTCGCCAGTTCCTCTATGATCAATAATATCAAATCTAAGCTGCACTTGTTGAGTATTGCAAACCAGCGTTCTGTGAAAGGTTTGGAGTTTTTACATAGTGATGGCTTCAGGGCTATTCGAAGGCCTCTCGGTATTCGTTGCGCTTTGTGATATTGAACCATGGTGCTCGCGTGGAGACGTTGATTGATCTCTTTTCTTGTAAGATACATGAGATGTTTTATTTGTTGTTCTTTGTTTCTTGTGAATGTATGTTCCGTTGTTTCAGTTTGGATTAATGAATAAATTCTTTCACTGGCCTCTGCCATGAAAGCGAAAGTGTCTGCTCTTTTGTCCGTCGACTTTGTTATATCTTCGTATTGCATTTTGTACGTTGGCGTGCTACTTCCCAGTGGGGGGAATTTGCAATTAGCTTTGTGTGTCGGGTTGTGCACCGCCTAAATGTTAACTCCAATTTCAACTGTGCACTTGGGTATCACTCCCCTCCTGGAGTGTATGTCAAATAACTTCTAGCTGCACACTTATTGCCTCATAAGTGTATCACCCTAGGCACCAGTATTTGTTTGCTGGAATCTCCAGCGAGGTTTTACTTCAACAGTTCAATCTATACGCTTTTTCCAAAAATATTACTCCATGTACTCCTTAAGTTTCTAAATCCAAAGGTTACTTTATTCACTTTTAATTCATTTCAAAATTCAAGACAATCCGTGTTCCAATGCATTTCGGTGTTTGACCACACCTTCATCAGGGAACGTCTACAATTTAAACAAACAAAACATTTTCTCAGTGCATATGTCAAAACAAACAACATTTCTACGCGCTATAAAGTCGAGTTTTACCTATAGATTACGTTGGCATCCTTAAGTCAAATTTAACCATTATCCGTAAGTGTATCGAGTACTCTGTAAGTTTTTTAACACTCGGGGTTTGCTACTAAGTTACGAGCTAGTTGCATATTGCTGTGGGCGTTACCCCTACAAGTTCGTGTATAACGGTTAACTCTATGGAGATAATCTCCGCCAATTCTCACCTTGTTCGAAAAGTGAAATCAGCTCATTCTGCTCCCGCGGAGTCGTCCCACTCCGTTCGAAGTTCGAGTAATCTACTCTCACTACGCGCTAGTTCACGCATGCGCTGTATGTAGGTAAAACTTTTTTTCTAACTTTATTGTTCACTACGCGGTCACTACTGGGCTGTTGTTACTAGATCAATTACCGGCTCGTGCGGGCCCATCAATGTAACTTTATGCAAATGTAATAAGCCTCTAGGGCAACATTAGGTTCAGATAATACGGTATGACATAAATGGTACAAGAATATATCACAAGTAACAAGTAAATTCAGTCCTGTCATTCATTCCATTGGGTTTCAAACTGCTAAGGTAATAAATCCAATAGTTTTCTCTTTTTAAGAGATTTTTCTTGTTCATTATTCCTTCTTTTTTAGGGACTATTTCCAATACGCATGCTCTTAGTTGGTTGATGTTGTGATGTTTTTCAAGAAAGTGCGTGGCCACTGTTGATTTCGATGATTGTGTTCTTATATTACTCTTGTGCTCATTGAGCCGAACTTTAAACTTTCTTTCCGTGTGGCCTACGTAAACGCTGCCACACTCACTCAAAACTCACCTTCCCTACTCGCAATTCCTCAGGGTTATGAGATTGGTCTCGGAAGATGATGACCGTCAAGAGCAACTGAACATAATGGGCAACAGATTCTTATCACGGGGATACCCGGAGGATATCATCAAAAAATCTAAAGAGAGAGCTCAAAAGAAAACCAGAACTGAATTACTGACGTACAAACAAATTGAGAAAAAACCACGAATAACCTGCGTTAGCAAATTTTCAAACGTGAGCGCTCAATTCAAAAGAATAATTCACAAAAACTGGCAGATAGTGAAACTAGAAACAGACTTCAAAGGCATATTCGATGCTCATACTAGGGGTAAAAACATTGGAGAACTGCTAAAAATACCGACACAAAAGTCAAGTCAACGGACCTTTAAAGGAACAGAACCGTGTCTAAATTGTGGAAACTGCCACAACATTATGAAGGGTGCAAGCATCAATCACCCGATGAAACGACATAAAATACCCCTAAGAGTGAACGCCACATGCGATACAACCAACATAGTGTATTTACTAAAATGCCCATGTGGCAGCGTTTACGTAGGCCACACGGAAAGAAAGTTTAAAGTTCGGCTCAACGAGCACAAGAGTAATATAAGAACACAATCATCGAAATCAACAGTGGCCACGCACTTTGTTGAAAAACATCACAACATCAACCAACTAAGAGCATGCGTATTGGAAATAGTCCCTAAAAAAGAAGGAATAATGAACAAGAAAAATCTCTTAAAAAGAGAAAACTATTGGATTTATTACCTTAGCAGTTTGAAACCCAATGGAATGAATGACAGGACTGAATTTACTTGTTACTTGTGATATATTCTTGTACCATTTATGTCATACCGTATTATCTGAACCTAATGTTGCCCTAGAGGCTTATTACATTTGCATAAAGTTACATTGATGGGCCCGCATGAGCCGGTAATTGATCTAGTAACAACAGCCCAGTAGTGACCGCGTAGTGAACAATAAAGTTAGAAAAAAAGTTTTACTTACATACAGCACATGCGCGAACTAGCGCGTAGTGAGAGTAGATTACTCGAACTTCGAACGGAGTGGGACGACTCCGCAGGAGCAGAATGAGCTGATTTCACTTTTCGAACAAGGTGAGAATTGGCGGAGATTATCTCCATAGAGTTAACCGTTATACACGAACTTGTAGGGGTAACGCCCACAGCAATATGCAACTAGCGCGTAACTTAGTAGCAAACCCCGAGTGTTAACAAACTTACAGAGTACTCGATACACTTACGGATAATGGTTAAATTTGACTTAAGGATGCCAATGTAATCTATAGGTAAAACTCGACTTTATAGCGCGTAGAAATGTTGTTTGTTTTGACATATGCACTGAGAAAATGTTTTGTTTGTTTAAATTGTAGACGTTCCCTGAAGAAGGTGTGGTCAAACACCGAAATGCATTGGAACACGGATTGTCTTGAATTTTGAAATGAATGAAAAGTGAATAAAGTAACCTTTGGATTTAGAAACTTAAGGAGTACATGGAGTAATATTTTTGGAAAAAGCGTATAGATTGAACTGTTGAAGTAAAACCACGCTGGAGATTCCAGCAAACAAATACTGGTGCCTAGGGTGATACACTTATGAGGCAATAAGTGTGCAGCTAGAAGTTATTTGACATACACTCCAGGAGGGGCGTGATACCCAAGTGCACAGTTGAAATTGGAGTTAACATTTAGGCGGTGCACAACCCGACACACGAAGCTAATTGCCCTTTTGCATTGTGCCACTCGACGCGCCATCCCGGCCACTAGCCACGTGGTCAGCGGCCATCTTGGCGACGAAACCGATGAACTACACAGCGGGTCTGGTTGCTCCAGACTCACCCAAGCTCCTGTGAAAAGGAGCACTCGCTCTGACCTTGCTGGTCCGAGTGTTAAGCATCTTTCGATTCCTGCGTGGCTTGCATTAGCCAAGGCCTGTTTGCTCCGATCAGGTCGCCGGCACAGCCACCAGCGAGAAGCCTGCGTGGGACAGCTCGTGACCGACTCCTGGACGTCCTCGACCCCCGGTGTCCACGTGGCTGCAGAGATAAGCTACCCAACAACGCCTGTTTGCACCCGACATCGCCTGGTTCCAATCTGGTTCCACGGTAGTCACTGGCTAGTGACTTTGAACATTGTCCCCTCTGCTTTCAGGTCTTCACATCTTCAGATCCACCCTTGGATCCACCTGAACTCTTCACATCGAGCCGCCTGCAGCATCTTCAGCTCCAGGCACCATCGACCAGCGTGACGAAACCCGACACTACTTCGACCCTGTGCACCCGCTTCCTGTGGGTGAGGTAACTCAGCTCCGCCGGTGTTCCAACACTGGTACACATCTCAAGGGCCTGTGTCCTAAGTTTCAGCATTCTAGGTCACTCGGAAGGTTCCGATCTATCTAACTTTGTACTTTTTACGCACCATGGACTTTACATTGGAAAGTGCGTGCACTTTGAACACTGCACCCGAGTCCCGCGGGCCTTTCCCGACTTAGTCACTGCTAGTCTCGAATAGCTCCAGCGATTTCCAAGGCCCTAGGCCTGTTCCCTTTCTGATTGGTATCTCTTATACCACTTTCTTAGTATATGGTTTAGGTGGCCCCTAGGGCTCATCCATATGGTGCAACTTTTGTGTATTTTAAACTGTCTTGTGATTTAACGCTTGTGCTTCTGTGCTCATAAAGAGTCCAGGGGATTTTATAGTTAATAAATCAATATATATTTTCAATATATATCTGTGTGGTGTCCCTTTCATTTGGTATTCAAGGGGGTTGTGTATGGTATTACAGCTGGCTTCACATGCCTTTCAGAGTTTAGCCTAAGACTGCTTTGTCCACGTTACCACTAGGATAACTGGTCTACAAGGTTGAATTACAACCAATCATCATAAGGGTTGCTTGGCATGGTACAAAGTGATCACTAGAATTAGTGAGCATTATATACCAGGCCAACTTCTCACATTGGTGAGCAGCGGATGGGGATCTGAGCTTGCTGTTGTTTTACCATTACAATCTTTGAGATTATCATTTGAAAGATCATACAGGTACCTGCTAGGTACATATAAAACAAGACTAGTATACATAGGTTCTACTGAACTTAGTTGTTGTAGAGCAAAGGGAGTAGCACACCCTGACTACAACTACTAGATAGGTTTAGTAGCTAAACACCAGTGTAGGTAGATTGCAACACATCCACCCACACTAGAGCAATGTCTGGAGCAGAGGGTTCCACTGGGAACATCCCTGTTGAGAGTGACCCTCCAAGGGCACCATCCAAATTTGCTATTTTTTACTTTAAGGAATTAAGACAGCTTTGTGTCTTAAGGGGTCTGAGGACAGGGCCTTCCCCTACCACAGACCACCTTAGAGAGATCTTGGATCAGTCTGAGACTCTAAAGACCTCTAAGGCAGACCCCACAGGGGATGCTGAAGGAGGCCATCCTTCAGAGGATGACACTATAGACACCCCTGTCCCTATCATCCTGGTAGATGAGGAAGCCCCCATTACTGGAGCTCCTCAGGTAGATGAGGAGGAAGAGGAAGAAGAGACAGAAGAGGGGGGAGCAGTGAGTCAGATGATGACAGAAATAGTCAGGTGCTGGTCAGTAGATTGAACCAGGCTAACTTAAGCCTATTTGGGACTGAATCTGGTAACAACCCATTCAAACCCCCAGGGGGACTTAACCAGAAGCCTAGGAGGAGAAGGACTCACTCAGGTGACTCTAACAACTCCCATGCTTCTAGAGGCTCTCATGGTCACTCCAGAAGGGAGATGACTAGCCCTCAGAGAAGGGAACATGAGGCCAAAATGAGAGAGGCTGAATTGAGAATCCAGAGACAAGAGTTAGAGGTTGCCCTGGCCCAAGAGAAACTTGCTAGAGCAAGACAGCCTAGAGAGAGTGGGGTAATAGAACCCACTGGTGGCAGCAATATCCACAAGTATAAAGACAGGTCTTTTGATAACAGAAACCTGAGTAAGATTGTGCCCCCCTACAAAGCTGTGGATGATATCCATAAATGGATCACTGCAATGGAGAGAGCCTGCAGAGTACAGCAGATCCCTCAAGAGCAGTGGGCAGCAATCTTGTGGCTCTCCTTTGAAGGTAGAGGCCGAGACAGACTCCTCACAGTTAGTGATGGGGATTCTAGAAACTACCTGGTCCTGAAGAGTGCTCTGATTGAGGGGTTAGGCTTAACCACTGAACAGTACAGGTTAATGTTCAGAGTTACCCAGAAGACACAGACTCAGGACTGGTCTGAATTTGTTGAGTGTGCCACTAAGGCTCTGGAGGGATGGTTGCTGGGAAGCAAGGTTACAGACTATGAAGGATTGTATAATTTGCTGATGAGAGAACAAATTTTAAATAATTGTCAGAACCAGCAGTTGCATCAACATTTGGTTGACTCAGATTTGACCTCTCCCCAAGAATTGGGAAAGAGGGCAGATAAATGGGTAAGAACCAGAGTTAAGCAAAAGAACCAGAACCAGAACCAGGGTGGTGACCAGAAGAAAACAGACCAGAAGGGGGGGGGACTGAAAGCTAAAGACCAGAAGTCTTCAACAGGGCCCCAAAATGATACAGAGGGTGGGTCCCAAACTTCCAAGAAGAAGAAGAAAGAAGGTCAGAAGAAACCCTGGTGTAAAACTTATAAAAACACCTCTCACTGGACAAGTGAGTGTAAAAAGGGTGGAGCCCCCAGCACTGCAGCCCCTAAGGCACCTGCACCCACTAGTACAGCTAGCAGTGCTGGTCCTCAAACCAAGGGGGTAGTGGGTATCACCTTGGGAACTGAAGGAGATTCTGACCTAGTCAGAACCCTTACACAGGCTGTTCTGATTTGTGAAGGGGACATAGATTTGACCCCTGACATAAGTCCCAGTAACCTGGGCAAATACAAACAGACGCCTTTGATTAATAACAAAGTGGCTCAAGCTTACAGGGACACATGTGCCAGTGTCACAATGGTGACACCTAACTTTGTGGACCCTGGACAATACATGCCAGGTGATAATTACCTGGTGACCAATGCCAGCAATGTCACTACTACACATAGTGTGGCACTTGTTAACTTTTCCTGGGGAGGGGTAACTGGCCTAAAAAGAGTTGTGGTTAGTGCTGATCTCCCAGTTGAATGTTTGTTGGGCAATGACCTGGAGAACTCTCTATGGTCAAAAGTTGAGTACAGGACTCATGCAGAGATATTAGGGATATCATCACATGTCCTTGTTGTGACCAGGTCACAGGCCAAAAAGTGCCTCTCTGAACCTCAGGTCTTGGATCCTGGAACAATGGACCAAGCACCTTCCAAGAAGAAGAACAGGAGGGTTAAGGCTGTGCCTTCCCAACTGCCTACAAGTGAGGATCAGGCTTCACAGGAAGCTGGTCTTGAGACCCCTGAAGGAACTGTCTCTGAAGAACTTGAACCTGATCAGGTTGAGTTTCTGGGGACAGGGGGACCTTCTAGGGCAGACTTGGGGCAGGCTCAGTTAACCTGTCCTTCTCTTGAACCCCTCAGACAGCAGGCTGCTGCTGATGCTGCTGGGAATGCTCAAGGTGCCCATAAAGTTTATTGGCATGAAGGACTCCTTTACACAGAGGGTAGAGACCCCAAGCCTGGTGCAACCAGGAGGTTGGTTATACCTCTGCAATTTAGGGGTTTCCTTCTCACCTTAGCCCATGATATTCCTCTAGCAGGACACGTAGGCCAGAATAAGACCTGGGACAGGCTTGTCCCTCACTTTCACTGGCCCCACATGTCTGAAGACACCAAGGAGTTTTGTCACTCCTGTGAAACCTGCCAAGCCAGTGGTAAAGCAGGTGGAACAACAAAGGCCCCCCTGATACCACTACCTGTGGTGGGGGTTCAAGTCAAGTCAAGTCAAAGAATTTATATAGCGCACTACATACCCAGAGGGTCTCAAGGCGCTTAGGGAGGGGAGGAGGGTTACTTGTCAAATATCCACGTTTTAAGTTGCTTTCTGAATGATAGGTGGTTCTGGGTAAGGCGAAGGTAGGTGGGGAGTGAGTTCCATGTTTTAGCTGCCAGGTATGAGAAGGATCTTCCTCCCATAGTGGTCTTGTTGATGCGGGGTACAGTGGCGAGGGCTTGGCTGGAAGAGCGTAGTTGGCGGGAGGGGGTGTAGAAGGACAGTCGTGAGTTGAGGCATTCTGGTCCGATGTCGTAGAGTGATTTGTGTGCGTGGGTCAGCAGTCGGAAAGTGATCCTCTTATCGACGGGCAGCCAGTGGAGGTCTTTCAGGTGGCCAGAGATGTGTTCGTTACGCGGGATGTCTAATATGATCCTGGCTGAGGCGTTTTGGATTCGTTGGAGTCTCTTCTGGATTTTAGCGGTAGTACCTGCGTAAAGGGTGTTTCCGTAGTCCAGTCGGCTCGTGACCAGAGCATGGGTGACTGTTTTTCTGGTTTCGGTGGGGATCCAACGAAATGTTTTTTTGAGCATGCGAAGAATGTTGAAGCAGGATGAGGATACGGCGCTGACTTGTCTGTTCATTGAGAGTGACGAATCCAGGATAGCGCCTAGGTTCCGTGCGTGGTCTGTCGGGATGGGTGCTTTTCCAAGGGCTTCTGGCCACCAAGAGTCGTCCCATGCAGAGGGGGATGTACCTAAGATGAGGACTTCTGTTTTATCTGAGTTCAGTTTCAGACGGCTGTGTTTCATCCATTCGGCAACTTCTTTCATTCCTTCGTGTAGGTTGGTTTTGGCGGTGCTGGGGTCATTGGTGAGAGAAAGGATCAGTTGAGTGTCATCCGCGTAGGAGATGATGTTGAGATTGTGTTGGCGAGCGATGGCCGCAAGGGGGCTCATGTATACGTTGAAGAGGGTGGGACTGAGTGAGGATCCTTGTGGTACGCCACAGATGACTTCAGTGGCCTCGGACTTGAATGGTGGAAGGCGGACTCTCTGGGTTCTTCCGGTGAGGAACGAGGTGATCCATTCAAGTGCTTTTCCTTGTATTCCGATTTTTCTGAGGCGTTGTAAAAGGGTGCTGTGGCAGACTGTGTCGAAGGCTGCAGAGAGGTCGAGGAGGATGAGGGCGACTGTGTCTCCATTGTCCAGTAGAGTTCGAATGTCGTCTGTTGCTGCGATGAGGGCGGTCTCAGTGCTGTGTTTTGCTCGGAAGCCAGATTGTGAGGAGTCGAGGGATTTGTTGGCTTCGAGGAAAGCGGCGAGTTGGTTGTTGACAGCTTTCTCGATGACTTTGGCCGGGAAAGGAAGGAGCGATATGGGGCGGTAATTTTTGAGTTCGGTGGGGTCCGCTGTGGGTTTTTTCAGAAGGGCGGTGAGTTCAGCGTGTTTTGAGCTTTCCGGGAAGGTGGCGGAGTTGAAGGAGCAGTTGATGACGTCTCGGAGGTGCGGTGCTATGACGGAGTTAGCTTTGTTGAAGATGTGGTGAGGACATGGGTCTGTGGGGGATCCTGAGTGGATGGAGTTCATCAGGCGGATGGTGTCCTCGGTGGAGATTGGGTTCCAGTCGTTGAGGGTGTTCAAGGGGGGAGAGTGTTCAGCATATGGTTGGGTGGGTTGGTCTCCGGGTTGGTTGTCGAAGCTGTTGTGGATGTCTGCAATTTTGTTGTGGAAGAATAAAGCTAGGGAGTCGCAGAGGGCTTGAGAGGGGGTGATGTCGTTGGAGTTGGCCGAGGGGTTGGTAAATTCCTTGACGATGTTGAAAAGTTCCTTGCTGTTGTGGGCGTTTGTTAGAAATCAGGCAGAAGCAGGTATTATCTTGAAGTATTTATTTCTGATAATGCAGCACAGCAACTCAGCATCTGGCTGGCAGGCAGGAACAGTGACAACTGACCTGGTGCCTAGCAGCAGTACAGGTTCTAAGAATAGTGGTGAGAACACTGAAAGATGCAATGCATTTAAAGGGACATAACATATAATGACAATGAATATATACAAAATGTAACACATCTCCCTTCCATAAGATAAAGATACAGTAAGATAAAACTTAAGTAACATAATCAGCAAACCTAGAAGGGGGACATCTAGATCGAGATGAAATTTTAACTCTTGAAGAGATGTCATCATTGGAATGCAATTGTACAGAAGGCTCAGAGTTATTCGGGTATGAGGGACATTTGGCAACACGTTTTATGTTCCACAATTTACCATCCTGAGTGATAACACTGTTGGTAAAGACCTTGACAATCTTCATAGGCTTACCAAACTTGTTTGAACACTTTGTGATGAAACCAGGTTTTTTAATCCTGACCCAATCACCAATGGCAAAATTGGGTTCCTTGGCCTTCCATCTGTTGTCATACCATTCTTTAACCTTACGCTGTTTACATTCAACTTTTTGTGCAACATCTTTTAACAAATTATCTGAAAAAGAAACATTAGAACATTTGTCTTTTAACCACCATGGACAAATTGAGGAGGCTGGGTCTCGTCCTTTTAACAAACGGAAGGGACTGACTTCGGTTGTAGAATGGGGAGTTATTCTATATAACCATAATTTTTCTCTTAGCAAATTCTTCCAACTGGACCCAACTTTAATGACATCAGATACAAAACCTTTCAACACTCTGTTAAAACGTTCAACCAAACCATTTTCATGTGGTTCATAAACAGAAACCAAAGAATGTTTAATGTTGAGTTGTTTAAGAAAATTTTCCATCTCTACAGAAGTAAGTTGCACACCGTTATCAGTAACAAGCACTGACGGGGTGCCCTCCCTGGAAAATATCTCCTTGAAGAAATCTATCACAACATTGGTGGAGACAGAAGACACAAACCTGACCTCAGGCCATTTAGAGTGGTAGTCCACCAGAACCAAAGCATAGCGGGAATCAACTGGAAGACACATAAATGGGCCAGAAATATCGAAAGAGATTTTCTTCCAAGGTTCACTTGGCCAGGTGGAACACTTCAAGGGAGGAACATTAACTTTTAACATTTTTTCACTTCCCATACAAACCTCACATTCTCTTACCCTGCGATCTGCCATTCTATCGATACCAGGCCACCAAAAGTAATTCCTTATGAGACGCTTCATAGCTGACATTCCTGGATGCATATTATGTGCTAAATCCAAAATAACCTTCTGTACACCCACAGGAGGAACACATTTGCCAGACTTGAAGATCAAATCATTTTCCAATTCTAGCTCATCCATGACAGAAAACATAGGTAAAACACTATCTGACAAATTCCTTTTGTCAGGCCAACCTTCCAAAATAAACTTCTTTATACTCTGTAAAGTAGCATCCTGTTCATAAGCAAGTTTCCAAGACTGTTCAGAAATGTCATTGAAAGAACCTGACAAAACATCTTCCAACACCATGACAATGTCAGCATCCTCAACTTTCCCTACACAACTACTCTTGCAAGGCATGCGAGACATAAAATCCGCAATGACATTCTTCTTACCAGGAACAAACTCTGGAGTAAAACAGTATTCCTGCAATCTTGAAGTCAGTCTGGCTATGCGAGCAGTAGAACTCCATCCACCACCGGTAGACAGAATATTAACAAGCGGCTTATGGTCAGTCCTCAACAGGAATTTACTGCCCCAAATATAATTGCGAAAGTGTTCTATGGCCCACACACAAGCCAACAATTCTTTTTCAATTACTGCATAACGCCGTTCCGTTTCATTGAGTGTACGTGAAGCAAAACAAACATTCCACTCCTCCTTCCCAGCAATTTGAGATAACACAGCTCCTAATCCATACATACTGGCATCCACAGTGATAATGCACATTTTGTTTATACAAAAAGGTCTAAGGGTAGGGGCTCGTAAGATGTCAGACTTGATAAGCTCAAAAGCTGTTTGCTGTTCTTGTTCCCAAGCAAAAACAGCATTATTTCTGAGAAGTCGTCTTAGAGGTTCCATTTTAGATGCAAAGTTATATACAAATTTACTATAATACTCGCACATTCCTGCAAATGAAAGTAATTGTTCCCTATTCTCAGGAGGAGGTGCATTAGTAATACCATCAACATTCGATTTTTTTGGAACTACCCCATCCCCGGATAAAGTATGTCCGAGATATTCCACAGAATGTTGAAACATTTTACACTTGCTAGCCTTTAATGTAAGACCATTCTCCTCCAACTTCCGACAGACACTACGTAGATGTTGTAAGTGCTCATCATGTGTGGTTGAAAAAATTAAAATGTCGTCCTGAAAACACTTAACAAAGTTATCAAAATCTCTGAACAAATTAAACATCACCCTCTGAAATACTGAAGCCGCCGAAGCTAAGCCGAACGGCATTCTGGTGTACTGGAACAGACCTTGAGGAGTGATAAATGCTGTTAAACATTTTGAGTCATCAGTTAATTGAACCTGGTGGTAGGCTGATCTTAAATCCAAAGTGGAGAAAACTTTCGCCCCTTCTAGCATTGATACCACTTCATTTATATTGGGCAATGGATGACAGTCTACTATGATATTAGTATTCAAAGCTCGAAGGTCCACACACATTCTCAGACTTTTATCCGGTTTCCTGACTAAAACGATGGGCGAAACCCATTCTGCAGACTCTATAGGTTCAATAATTTTCTCTGCAACTAAATCATTAAGCATTTTCTTCAGCTCCTCTCTAACGTTAATGGGCACGCCTCTCAATTTTTGTTTGAGAGGAATCGCATTCTGTTTAAGTTTGATTCTGTGAGAATAATCTTTAACCATGCCCAATTTATCTGAAAACACATCTTTAAACTCAGTTTTGATCAACGTAGTTAAATTGGTTAGTTTATCCTTTTCAACCAAAGCAATGTTACATACTTCTGCATTCTCATCCAACATCACTGGATCCAGTGCACGAGGATTGAGAGTAATCCCAAACTTCCATTGGTCTCTCCAACCCAGTACATTAATACCTTTGAGGGCTATATACAACTTGACACTTACACATCTTCCTTTGAACGTGAGATCTACAACAAAAAAACCTAACATATCAATTTTGCTTTCATTGAAACTTAAAGCACAAATATCAGGTGGTAAAATGTTCTCAAGACAGAGAACCATACTTAATTTGATATTAAAATATTCCTTGGTGATAATTGTCCATGGAGAACCTGAATCAGCCATAAGGTCCAGTTTGATATTCAAGACTTCAACTACACATAAAGGTTTTTTTATACCAAAAGAATCAGTAGGATCATTAACATTCGACATAGCCTCTTTCAAAAAAACCACAAAACCCTTATTATCATCACAATGGTAACCCGCACATTCACACTTACATGCCTTTGAAGATTCTTCCAGCACAGATGCCATCTTTACCTGTGTGTTCGGAACTGATCTTTTCATGTCCTTACACATGTTGGAAAAATGTCCCATCCTACCACATTTCCTACATTCCCTGTTAATAGCAGGGCAACCACCATATGAGGCTATATGAGTTTTACTACCACATCTAAAGCAAACATATGTTTTATCAAACTTTCTTACTGTACCATGAAAATTTGTCCTGCTAGAATTAAAATTGGAACTGGGATGAGACCCTACACTTGAATGAGGCTCTGTGCGTTTGAGTGCACAGACTTCATCCACACACTCAGTTTTATGTTCAACATGTTTTTTAACTGTAGTCATCCACTTCTCAGACTGCTCTAACGATTTAGCAATGGCAATGGCTTCGGACAATTTAGGATCTCCTAACTCCCAAAGTCTTTCTTGTGTTTTCTTGTTTCTGACGTGAACAATAATTTGATCACGTAACATCTCATCACACATAGTGCCAAAATTGCAATGAATGGATAAAGACCTGAGAGCAGTAATAAAATCATCAAACGATTCAGCATCATGTTGTGCTCTAGTATAGAACTTATATCTATTTAAGGCTATATTTGTAACAGGTTTGAACCTTTTCTCTAGTCTCAATAAAGCTTCCTTGTAAACATTAGTACCTTCACCCTCACCTTCAGCAGGTGGAATTTGTGGGAGAGCCCTGAAAACCATTTGTCCCTCTGATCCCAAACAGTGTAATAGAATGCTCTTCTTCCTTTCAGCTCCCATGCGTTCCCCGTCGATTGCCTTCATATAATTAATGAACTCCTCCTTCCAACGTGTCCAAGGCAAAGGAGGATCCCCTTTATTTTGTAAAAATTTGTCCGGTGGATCGAATTGCATGGCCATGACTTACAGAATGTGTGGCTTAATATATCTAGGAAATTCAGCAATACTAAAGAAGTTCAGCGTTGAATAAATGACTAACCACAAAAAAAAAACAATAAAGAAAATAGTAAATGAAGACTCATAGGAGTTTAGGCTGTAGTTAAATGTAAGCTGAAACTAACATGGATCGTAAGTGTCACCAGTTACTTTGGATCAGTTACTTGGATCGATCCAGGAAGTAAAATTCACGAAGAAAATCCTGAAAATAGCATAAACGGCACCATTCCACCACTTACTTGGAGTCAATTCAGAGAAACATCGGTGCAGCAAAAAAAAACTCGAAAATGCGGAGATCGAGTTGAAAAGAAAAACAAAGTTAGCGCTGATCGAGTCGGAAACTCGTTGCCGTGGTAACGGAAATACAAAATGGCCGCACGTTGTTTATTAAATGACGTGGGACGTTCCGTTTTCCTTGCGTCACGACGTCCTGAAGAGCAGTGTTCCTCTCGTGAATGCGCGCATGCGCCTTGTATCAGTATGATTACTCACGTGGTCGAGAAGATGACGCGAAGGAAAGCGTCTTGTTTTGCTTTGAGTAGTCCTCGAGTTCCACGATGACAGAGAGGCTCGCTCTGCAGAAGGCACGTCGAGATCAGGTAAACAAACTCGCGCTTCGCGGATTTTCGGTGAAATAGCAGAAAGCGTCTTCTAAAGTAGTTCTTCTGGGTTCCAGGTTGCTTGAAAATACACAAATGATTTTACTCCACACCTGTGCTGCTTCAAACGTTGATGGAGTAGAAATTGTTTCCTTGTTGACCCTCGTCGCCAATTTTGTTAGAAATCAGGCAGAAGCAGGTATTATCTTGAAGTATTTATTTCTGATAATGCAGCACAGCAACTCAGCATCTGGCTGGCAGGCAGGAACAGTGACAACTGACCTGGTGCCTAGCAGCAGTACAGGTTCTAAGAATAGTGGTGAGAACACTGAAAGATGCAATGCATTTAAAGGGACATAACATATAATGACAATGAATATATACAAAATGTAACAGCGTTGTTGTCTAGTCGATCCTTGAATGCTGTTTTTTTGGCCTTTCGGATTAGTTGGTGGTGTGTGCGGGTGGCGTTTTTGAAGGCGTCCTTGGTGCTGGTGGTTGGGTCTTTTTTCCAGGCCTTTTCAAGGGAGCGGCAGAGTTTCTTGGACTTCTTAAGATCATCGTTGAACCATGAGGCCTTCTTGCTGCCAGGTTTGCTTTGACGTTTTTTCAGTGGTGCTAGGATGTCGGCGGTGTTGGATAACCATAGGGTGAAGTTGGCGGCGGCTTGGTCTGGGTTAGAAGAGTGGGCTGGGGTGTTTAGAAGGAGCGATGAGGAGATCTGGTCGATGGTGATTTTGTTCCAGTTTCTTTGCAGAGTTGGTTGGAGGTGGTTGATGGGTTTCGGCTTGTTGTAGGTGAAGTGAACGCAGCTGTGGTCAGTCCAGAGGAGATCCGTAGTGTGGCTGAAGGAGATATGGTTGCTGGAGGTGAAGATGGGGTCGAGTGTGTGACCTGCGATGTGGGTGGGGGAGGTGACCAGTTGTTTAAGTAAGTCCGAGGTTGGCGAGGTTGTCCAAGAGGGTGGTGGTGTTGCGGTCATTGTTCTTTTCAAGGTGAAAGTTGAGGTCTCCCAGAAGGATGTAATCTTTGGAGGGGAGCGCGTGTGGAGTGATGAAGTCCGTGATGTCTTCACAGAATTTTGCGCGGGGTCCTGGTGGTCTGTAGAGGAGGGTGCCTCTGAGAGTGGTCTTGGGGTCGATGTGGATCTGGAAGTGAAGGTGTTCAGAGTTGGCGAGGTTGACGTCAGAGCTGGTAGAGATGTGGATTGATTTTTTATGGACGATAGCGATTCCTCCTCCTGTGTGGCCGGTACGGTCCTTGCGTGTGATCTTATAATCTTCAGGGATGGCAATGGTGATGTCTGGGGCGGAGGAAGCGTTCATCCATGTTTCTGTTAGGAAGGCGACGTCTGGAGAGATGGTGTCTAGTAGATTCCATAGGTCAATGGCGTGTCTGTGGACCCTTTGAAAGAGTGGGGATTGATATTGTAGGTCCAATGGATCCCCCTACAGCATCTGGGCACAGATTCATACTGGTGGTAGTGGATCATGCCACCAGGTACCCAGAGGCAATTCCACTTAGGACCACAACAGCTCCTGTTGTGGCCAGGGCCTTACTTGGAGTTTTCTCCAGAGTGGGGTTTTCTAAGGAGGTAATATCTGGTAGAGGTGCCAACTTCATGTCAGGATATTTGAAAGCTATGTGGAAGGAATGTGGTGTCAACTACAAGTTCACCACTCCTTATCATCCACAATGCAATGGGCTTGTTGAGAGATTTAACAAGACCCTAAAGGGCATGATTAAAGGATTACCTGAAAAGCTCAGGCGAAGATGGGACATCCTACTGCCCTGCCTTTTGTTTGCTTACAGAGAGGTCCCTCAAAAGGGGGTTTGCTTCAGCCCCTTTGAATTGTTGTTTGGGCACCCTGTAAGAGGACCCCTGTGTCTGGTGAAGGAAGGATGGGAGTTACCTCTCAAAAAGCCTAAGCAAGACATAGTGGACTATGTACTTGGTCTCCGCTCCAGGATGGCAGAGTACATGGAAAAGGCATCCAAAAACCTTGAGGCTAGCCAAGAATTACAGAAAGCTTGGCATGACCAAAAGGCTGTCCTGGTTGAGTTTCAGCCTGGACAGAAGGTATGGGTGTTGGAACCAGTGGCCCCAGCAGCACTCCAAGACAAATGGTCTGGACCCCATACAATTCTGGAGAAGAAGGGAGAAGTTACCTACTTGGTGGACCTAGGAACTCCCAGGAGCCCCCACAGGGTGCTCCATGTCAACAGATTGAAGGCATATGTCAACAGGGAAGACATGGGCTTGCTCATGGCTACAGATGAGGGACAGGAGGAAGAGAGTGACCCTCTCCCAGACCTGCTCACTCAGAACCCTGAGGATGGCTCAGTTGATGGTGTGGCCTTAGGTGGCAGCCTCACTGAACATCAGCAACATGACTGCAGACAAGTTCTACAGGCATACAGGCATATGTTCTCATTGACACCCAGTCAGACTAACTGGTGTACCCATGTGGTGGACACTGGTGACAGTCTTCCTGTAAAGAGCAAGATTTACAGGCAACCTGACCAAGTCAGGGACTGTATAAAGACTGAGGTGCAAAAGATGCTGGAATTAGGTGTTATTGAGCCTTCAGAGAGCCCCTGGGCTAGCCCAGTGGTTCTGGTCCCCAAACATCACACCAAAGATGGCAAGAGAGAGATGAGGTTCTGTGTGGATTACAGAGGACTCAATGCTGTCACCAGGACAGATGCACACCCTATTCCAAGGGCAGATGAGCTCATTGACAAGTTGGCTTCTGCCAAATATTTGAGCACATTTGACTTGACAGCTGGCTACTGGCAAATAAGGTTAGCTGAGGAGTCTAAAATCAAGACAGCATTTTCTACCCCTAGTGGGCATTATCAATTTGTGGTGATGCCCTTTGGTTTGAAAAATGCACCTGCCACCTTCCAAAGGTTGGTGAATCAAGTCCTCACTGGGTTGGATGACTTTTGCGCAGCATATCTGGATGATATTGCTGTCTTTAGCTCCACCTGGGAGGATCATCTGGTCCACCTGAAGGAAGTGCTTGAGGCTCTGCAAAAGGCAGGCCTCACTATCAAGGCAACAAAGTGCCAGATAGGGCAGAGCAAGGTTGTATACCTGGGCCACCTTGTAGGTGGAGGCCAAGTTCAACCACTGGAGAGTAAGATCCAGACCATAAAGGACTGGTCCCCTCCAACTACCCAGACTCAGGTCAGAGCTTTCTTGGGCCTGACTGGGTACTACAGGAAGTTTGTTAAGAACTATGGGTCCATTGTGACTCCTCTTAATGATCTGACATCTCAGAAGATGCCCAAAAAGGTTCAGTGGACAGAAAACTGTCAAAAGGCATTTGATGACCTGAAGAAGGCCATGTGCTCTGCACCTATCCTGAAGAGTCCTGACTACTCAAGAGAGTTCATTGTCCAAACAGATGCTTCTGAGTTGGGAGTGGGAGCAGTGCTTTCACAGCTTAATGTAGATGGCCAGGACCAGCCCATTGCTTTTATTAGCAGAAGGCTGACCCCCAGAGAGAAACGTTGGTCAGCTATTGAGAGGGAGGCCTTTGCTGTGGTGTGGGCCCTGAAGAAGTTGAGACCATACTTATTTGGCACTCACTTCAAGATTCAGACCGACCATAAGCCCCTCTTATGGCTTAATCAGATGAAGGGTGAAAACCCCAAACTACTCAGGTGGTCCATTTCCCTACAGGGGATGAACTTTACAGTGGAGCACCGCCCAGGGACTGACCATGGCAACGCAGATGGTCTCTCCAGGTACTTCCACTTAGAACATGAAGACACAACTGGTCAAGGTTAGTCTAATGTCCCTGCGTTTGGGGGGGTTGTGTAGGAGAATAGGGTCTGCTATCCTATGGTCACCCCACATTTTTGCTTTTTGCTTCACTGGTTTATGACTTAATGTGGCTGTGGGCCTGCTAATCAGACCCACAGCCTGCTGTTCTCTCTCTAAATTACTGCCAATGCACTTTAGGTGCATTACGAATTGGAACTGGTTCACCTTATTGGCCCCTGTAGCAGTGTACCCTAGGTACCCAGGGCATAGGTGTTTCCAAGGCCTACCAGGGGCTGCAGCATGTATTGTGCCACCCCTGGGCTGGCCTCCATATTTGACACAACTGGCTGATCACTCAGCTGGGGTAAGTTGGTGTAATCACCTCTTGCTTAGGTACAGTATGCCTGTGCCTAACCATAAACTGAACACATATGTTCCTATCAGCCACTCCTATGGAAGGCCTCATCAATCCTGGAGGCAGAGTGCTTGGAAATATGTGAAATGGTGCTCTAGCATGGCTGAGCCTGTCTGCAGCTGTCGGTAACCACTCCCTACGCTGTTCCGGGATATTGCCATACCATATACTCTTAAGTGCATTATAATCCTCACGGTTAAATGCTATCTTTGGTTTGGCTTTATCAAAACATGTCGAGTAAGGTGTCATACGAATTGGAATACTATCCCCTCGACAGTTCTGTCGACGGGGATAGCATTCCACCCTTCTAGAGGGACACAACATGTGTGTAGCCTTAACCCCGGTTAAAGTTAACCAGAGCCTCAGCATCA
The DNA here is from genome assembly GCF_964263255.1 of Lissotriton vulgaris. Lineage (NCBI taxonomy): Eukaryota > Metazoa > Chordata > Amphibia > Caudata > Salamandridae > Lissotriton > Lissotriton vulgaris. Next base: position 5,508,867 of record NC_141696.1, on the reverse strand, counting down.
CAAAATGGATGCTGCCACCACAGACACGAGTCTGGCCTCCTGCTGATGACCGAAACTCGGCAGATGGTGGCCTGGACAAAGGGTTTCCTGCCTTGGGAGGTGCGAGCACCACCCCAGACAGGGTTTTGTGTATTGGGTAGTACAGGGCTGAATAGAATCAGACATGCCCGGGGCACACAAGGTGTCCCCGTGCATAGGCCAGTCCAAACCGGTCCTGGGACTTTCCAGACCCAGGCCTGGCGAGGAGCTGGACAAAGGAAAGGGGGTGTAACCGCCCCCCTTCCTGGTTCCTCCCAGAGGAGGGACCTAGTAGGTGAGCCACCCCTCAGATTGGGAATAAGAGTGGGAGCAGTGCCATTGCACAGCAGATCATCCTGAATCAACTTTACACAAAGAAGAAGACTGGACTTCGACATTCTGCTGCACAGAAGACTGAAGAGAATCTCCCTTGTGGCCTAGGAGTGGCCACCCTGTGAATACAGGCACCAACCAACAACTCGATGTTTGCTTTGCCGCCGCCTCCCGCCGGAGCCCGAGCCCAGAGCCTGATAAGAACCAGACTCCCAGACCTCTCAGAGCCCGATCCACAGTCCCTGCAAAGAAGGGACCCGTGGAGGCACCGAGTGACGTGGGACCGGACCTCTTGGAAGACACTCGAAAAGCTGACTGCGCAGCATCTGAGGCATCCTCGACGTTGTGCTTCAGGGACTGAGAACCCCCACCACCGAGCAGCCCTTGCACCGAAGAAGAGCCCTCCAGCATCTCCACGATCTGCGTGGGGCCCTTTTTTTGCATTGTGCCACTCGAAGCGCCATCCCAGCCACTAGCCACGTGGTCAGCGGCCATCTTGGTGATGAAACTGACAAACTACACAGCGGGTCTGGTTGCTTCAGACTCACCCAAGCTCCTGTGAAAAGGAGCACTCGCTCTGACCTTGCTGGTCCGAGTGTTAAGCATCTTTTGATTCCTGCGTGGCTTGCATTAGCCAAGGCCTGTTTGATCCGATCAGGTCACCGACACCGCCAACAGCGAGAAGCCTGCGTGGGACAGCTCGTGACCGACTCCTGGACGTCCTCGACCCCCGGTGTCCACGTGGCTGCAGAGAGAAGCTACCCGACAACGCCTGTTTGCACCCGACATCGCCTGGTTCCAATCTGGTTCCACGGTAGTCACTGGCTAGTGACTTTGAACATTGTCCCCTCTGCTTTCAGGTCTTCACATCTTCAGATCCACCCTTGGATCCACCGGAACTCTTCACATCGAGCCGCCTGCAGCATCTTCAGCTCCAAACACCATCGACCAGCGTGACGAAACCCGACACTACTTCGACCCTGTGCACCCGCTTCCTGTGGGTGAGGTAACTCAGCTCCCCCGGTATTCCTACACTGGTACACATCTCAAGGGCCTGTGTCTTAAGTTTCAGCGTTCTAGGTCACTCGGAAGGTTCCGATCTATCTAACTTTGTACTTTTTACGCACCATGGACTTTACATTGGAAAGTGCGTGCACTTTGAACACTGCACCCGAGTCCCGCGGGCCTTTCCCGACTTAGTCACTGCTAGTCTCGAATAGCTCCAGCGATTCCCAAGGCCCTAGGCCTGTTCCCTTTCTGATTGGTATCTCTTATACCACTTTCTTAGTATATGGTTTAGGTGGCCCCTAGGGCTCATCCATATTGTGCAACTTTTGTGTATTTTAAACTGTCTTGTGATTTAACGCTTGTGCTTGTGTGCTCATAAAGAGTCCAGGGGATTTTATAGTTAATAAATCAATATATATTTTCAATATATATCTGTGTGGTGTCCCTTTCATTTGGTATTCAAGGGGGTTGTGTATGGTATTACAGCTGGCTTCGCATGCCTTTCAGAGTTTAGCCTAAGACTGCTTTGTCCACGTTACCATTAGGTTAACTGGTCTACAAGGTTAAATTACAACCAATCATCATAAGGGTTGCTTGGCATGGTACAAAGTGATCACTAGAATTAGTGAGCATTATATACCAGGCCAACTTCTCACACTGACATTCACCGATAAGAGCACTGAAGGTCTGTGACAGACTTAAAGTCACCCAGAAGAGCAATGAAGGTCTGGACAGACTGACATTCACCCAGAAGAGCACTGAAGGTCTGAACCGACTGACATTCACCCAGAAGAGCACTGAAGGTCTGGACAGACTGACATTTACCCAGAAGAGCACTGAAGGTCTGGACAGACTGACATTCAACTAGAAGAGCACTGAAGGTCTGGACAGACTGACAGTCACCCAGAAGATCAATGAAGGTCTGGACAAACTGACATTCACCCATAAGAGCACTGAAGGTCTGTGACAGACTGAAAGTCACCCGGAAGAGCAATGAAGGTCTGGACAGACTGACATTCACCCAGAAGAGCACTGAAGGCCTGTGACAGACTGACAGTCACCCAGAAGATCAACAAAGGTCTGGACAAACTGACATTCACCCAGAAGAGCACTGAAGATCTGTACAGACTGACATTCACCCAGAAGAGCACTGAAGGTCTGGACAGACTGACATTCACCCAGAAGAGCACTGAAGGCCTGTGACAGACAGACAGTCACCCAGAAGAGCAATGAAGGTCTGGACAGACTGACATTCATGCAGAAGAGCACTGAAGGTCTGGACAGAGTGACATTCACCCAGAAGAGCACTGAAGGCCTGTGACAGACAGACAGTCATCCCGAAGAGCAATGAAGGTCTGGACTGACTGACATTCACCCAGAAGAGCACTGAAGGTCTGGACAGACTGACATTCACCCAGAAGAGCACTGAAGGTCTGGACAGAGTGACATTCACCCATAAGAGCAATGACGGTCTGTGACAGACTGACATTCACCCAGAAGAGCACTGAATGTCTGTGACAGACTGACTGTCACATAGAAGAACACTGAAGGTCTGGACAGACTGACATTCAACCAGAAGAGCACTGAAGGTCTGGACAGACTGACATTCAACCAGAAGAGCACTGAAGGTCTGGACCGACAGACATTCACCCAGAAGAGCACTGAAGGTCTGTGAGACTGACTTTCACCCAGAAGAGCACTGAAGGTCTGGACAGACTGACATTCACCCAGAAGAGCAGTGAAGGTCTGGACAGACTGATATTCACCCAGAAGAGCACTGAAGGTCTGTGACAGACTGACATTCACGCAGAAGAGCACTGAAGGTCTGGACAGACTGACATTCACCCAGAAGAGCACTGAAGGCCTGTGACAGACAGACAGTCATCCCGAAGAGCAATGAAGGTCTGGACAGACTGACATTCACCCAGAAGAGCACTGAAGGTCTGGAGAGACTGACATTAGCCCAGAAGAGCACTGAAGGCCTGTGACAGACAGACAGTCACCCAGAAGAGCAATGAAGGTCTGGACAGACTGACATTCACCCAGAAGAGCACTGAAGGTCTGGACAGACTGACATTCACCCAGAAGAGCACTGAAGGCCTGTGACAGACAGACAGTCACCCAGAAGAGCAATGAATGTCTGGACAGACTGACATTCACCCAGAAGAGCACTGAAGGTCTGGACAGACTGACATTCACCCAGAAGAGCACTGAAGGTCTGGACAGACTGACATTCACCCATAAGAGCAATGAAGGTTTGTGACAGTCTGACATTCACCCAGAAGAGAACTGAATGTCTGTGACAGACTGACTGTCACATAGAAGAACACTGAAGGTCTGGACAGACTGACATTCAACCAGAAGAGCACTGAAGGTCTGGACAGACTGACATTCAACCAGAAGAGCACTGAAGGTCTGGACCGACAGACATTCACTCAGAAGAGCACTGAAGGTCTGTGAGACTGACTTTCACCCAGAAGAGCACTGAATGTCTGGACAGACTGACATTCACCCAGAAGAGAACTGACGGTCTGGACAGAATGACATTCCCCCAGAAGAGCACCGAAGGTCTGTGAGACTGACATTCACTCAGAGGAGCACTGAAGGTCTGGACAGACTGTCATTCACCCAGAAGAGCACTGAAGGTCTGTGACAGACTGACATTCACCCAGAAGAGCACTGAAGGTCTGGACAGACTGCCATTCAACCATAAGAGCACTGAAGGTCTGGACAGACTTACATTCACCCATAAGAGCACTGAAGGTGTGTGACAGACTGAAAGTCACCCAGAAGATCAATGAAGGTCTGGACAGACTGACATTCAACCAGAAGAGCACTGAAGGTCTGGAAAGACTGACATTCACCCAGAAGAGCAATGAAGGTCTGTGAGACTGACATTCACCCAGAAGATCAATGAAGGTCTGTGACAGACTGACATTCACCCAGAAGAGCACTGAATGTCCGGACAGACTGACATTCACCCAGAAGAGCACTGAAGGGCTGTGATACTGACATTCACTCAGAGGAGCACTGAAGGTCTGGACAGACTGTGATTCACCCAGAAGAGCACTGAAGGTCTGCGATAGACTGACATTCACCCAGAAGAGCAATGAAGGTCTGGACAGACTGTCATTCACCCAGAAAGCACTGAAGGTCTGGACAGACTGACATTCACCAAGAAGAGCACTGAATGTCTGTGACAGACTGACAGTCACCTAGAAGAGCACTGAAGGTCTGGACAGACTGACATTCACCCAGAAGAGCACTGAAGGTCTGTGACAGACTGACATTCACCCAGAAGAGCACTGAAGGTCTGGACAGACTGACATATACCCAAAAGACCACTGAAGGTCTGGACAGATTGACAGTAACCCAGAACAGCACTGAAGGTCTGGACAGACTGACATTCACCCAGAAGAGCACTGAAGGTCTGGACCGACAGACATTCACCCAGAAGAGCACTGAAGGTCTGTGAGACTGATATTCACCCAGAAGAGCACTGAATGTCTGGACAGACTGACATTCAACCAGAAGAGCACTGAAGGTCTGGACAGACTGACATTCACCCAGAAGAGCACTGAAGGTCTGTGACAGACTGACAGTCACCCAGAAGAGCAATGAAGGTCTGTGAGACTGACATTCCCCCAGAAGAGCACTGAAGGTCTGTGACAGACTGAAATTCAACCAGAAGAGCACTGAAGGTCTGGACAGACTGACATTCACCCAGAAGAGCACTGAAGGTCTGTGACAGACTGACATTCACCCTGAAGAGCACTGAAGGTCTGGACAGACTGGCATTCACCCAGAAGAGCACTGAAGGGCTGTGACAGACTGACATTAACCCAGAAGAGCACTGAAGGTCTGTGAGACTGACTTTCACCCAGAAGAGCACTGAAGGTCTGGACAGACTGACATTCACCCAGAAGAGCACTGAAGGTCTGTGAGACTGACTTTCACCCAGAAGAGCACTGAAGGTCTGGACAGACTGACATTCACCCAGAAGAGCACTGAAGGTCTGTGACAGACTGACATTCACCCAGAAGAGCACTGAAGGTCTGTGAGACTGACTTTCACCCAGAAGAGCACTGAAGGTCTGGACAGACTGACATTCACCCAGAAGAGCACTGAATGTCTGGACAGACTGACATTCACCCAGAAGAGCACTGAATGTCTGTGACAGACTGACAGTCACCTAGAAGAGCACTGAAGGTCTGGACAGACTGACATTCACCCAGAAGAGCACTGAAGGTCTGTGACAGACTGACATTCACCCAGGAGAGCACTGAAGGTCTGGACAGACTGACATTCACCCAAAAGACCACTGAAGGTCTGGACAGATTGACAGTCACCAAGAACAGCACTGAAGGTCTGGACAGACTGACATTCACCCAGAAGAGCACTGAAGGTTTGGACCGACTGACATTCACCCAGAAGAGCATTGAAGGTCTGTGAGACTGACATTCACCCAGAAGAGCACTGAAGGTCTGGACAGACTGACATTCAACCAGAAGAGCACTGAAGGTCTGGACAGACTGGCATTCACCCATAAGAGCCCTGAAGGTCTGTGACAGACTGACAGTCACCCAGAAGAGCAATGAAGGTCTGTGAGACTGACATTCACCCAGAAGAGCACTGGAGGTCTGTTACAGACTGACATTCACCCAGAAGAGCAATGAAGGTCTGTGAGACTGAAATTCACCCAGAAGAGCAATGAAGGTCTGTGACAGACTGACATTCACTCAGAAGAGCACTGGAGGTCTGTGACAGTCTGACATTCACCCAGAAGAGCACTGAAGGTCTGGACGGACTGAAAGTCACCCGGAAGAGCAATGAAGGTCTGGACAGACTGACATTCACCCAGAAGAGCACTGAAGGCCTGTGACAGACTGACAGTCACCCAGAAGATTAACAAAGGTCTGGACAAACTGACATTCACCCAGAAGAGCACTGAAGATCTGTACAGACTGACATTCACCCAGAAGAGCACTGAAGGTCTGGACAGACTGACATTCACCCAGAAGAGCACTGAAGGCCTGTGACAGACAGACAGTCACCCAGAAGAGCAATGAAGGTCTGGACAGACTGACATTCATGCAGAAGAGCACTGAAGGTCTGGACAGAGTGACATTCACCCAGAAGAGCACTGAAGGCCTGTGACAGACAGACAGTCATCCCGAAGAGCAATGAAGGTCTGGACTGACTGACATTCACCCAGAAGAGCACTGAAGGTCTGGACAGACTGACATTCACCCAGAAGAGCACTGAAGGTCTGGACAGAGTGACATTCACCCATGTAGGAGAGTAGGGTCTGCTATCCTATGGTCACCCCAAATTTTTGCTTTTTGCTTCACTGGTTTCTGACTTAATGTGGCTGTGGGCCTGCTAATCAGACCCACAGCCTGCTGTTCTCTCTCTAAATTACTGCCAATGCACTCTAGGTGCATTACGAATTGGAACTGGTTCACCTTATGAGCCCCTGTAATAGTGCACCCTAGGTGCCCAGGGCATAGGTGTATCCAAGGCCTACCAGGGGCTGCAGCATGTATTGTGCCACCCCTGGGCTGGCCTCCATATTTGACACAACTGGCTGATCACTCAGCTGGGGTAAGTTGGTGTAATCACCTCTTGCTTAGGTACAGTATGCCTGTGCCTAACCATAAACTGAACACATATGTTCCTATCAGCCACTCCTATGGAAGGCCTCATCAATCCTGGAGGCAGAGTGCTTGGAAATATGTGAAATGGTGCTCTAGCATGGCTGAGCCTGTCTGCAGCTGTCGGTAACCACTCCCTACGCTGTTCCGGGATATTGCCATACCATATACTCTTAAGTGCATTATAATCCTCACGGTTAAATGCTATCTTTGGTTTGGCTTTATCAAAACATGTCGAGTAAGGTGTCATACGAATTGGAATACTATCCCCTCGACAGTTCTGTCGACGGGGATAGCATTCCACCCTTCTAGAGGGACACGACATGTGTGTAGCCTTAACCCCGGTTAAAGTTAAACAGAGCCTCAGCATCACAAAATGGATGCTGCCACCACAGACACAAGTCTGGCCTCCTGCTGATGACCGAAACTCGGCAGATGGTGGCCTGGACAAAGGGTTTCCTGCCTTGGGAGGTGCGAGCACCACCCCAGACAGGGTTTTGTGTATTGGGTAGTACAGGGCTGAATAGAATCAGACATGCCCGGGGCACACAAGGTGTCCCCGTGCATAGGCCAGTCCAAACCGGTCCTGGGACTTTCCAGACCCAGGCCTGGCGAGGAGCTGGACAAAGGAAAGGGGGTGTAACCGCCCCCCTTCCTGGTTCCTCCCAGAGGAGGGACCTAGTAGGTGAGCCACCCCTCAGATTGGGAATAAGAGTGGGAGCAGTGCCATTGCACAGCAGATCATCCTGAATCAACTTTACACAAAGAAGAAGACTGGACTTCGACATTCTGCTGCACAGAAGACTGAAGAGAATCTCCCTTGTGGCCTAGGAGTGGCCACCCTGTGAATACAGGCACCAACCAGCAACTCGATGTTTGCTTTGCCGCCGCCTCCCGCCGGAGCCCGAGCCCAGAGCCTGATAAGAACCAGACTCCCAGACCTCTCAGAGCCCGATCCACAGTCCCTGCAAAGAAGGGACCCGTGGAGGCACCGAGTGACGTGGGACCGGACCTCTTGGAAGACACTCGAAAAGCTGACTGCGCAGCATCTGAGGCATCCTCGACGTTGTGCTTCAGGGACTGAGAACCCCCACCACCGAGCAGCCCTTGCACCGAAGAAGAGCCCTCCAGCATCTCCACGATCTGCGTGGGGCCCTTTTTTTGCATTGTGCCACTCGAAGCGCCATCCCAGCCACTAGCCACGTGGTCAGCGGCCATCTTGGTGATGAAACTGACAAACTACACAGCGGGTCTGGTTGCTTCAGACTCACCCAAGCTCCTGTGAAAAGGAGCACTCGCTCTGACCTTGCTGGTCCGAGTGTTAAGCATCTTTTGATTCCTGCGTGGCTTGCATTAGCCAAGGCCTGTTTGATCCGATCAGGTCACCGACACCGCCAACAGCGAGAAGCCTGCGTGGGACAGCTCGTGACCGACTCCTGGACGTCCTCGACCCCCGGTGTCCACGTGGCTGCAGAGAGAAGCTACCCGACAACGCCTGTTTGCACCCGACATCGCCTGGTTCCAATCTGGTTCCACGGTAGTCACTGGCTAGTGACTTTGAACATTGTCCCCTCTGCTTTCAGGTCTTCACATCTTCAGATCCACCCTTGGATCCACCGGAACTCTTCACATCGAGCCGCCTGCAGCATCTTCAGCTCCAAACACCATCGACCAGCGTGACGAAACCCGACACTACTTCGACCCTGTGCACCCGCTTCCTGTGGGTGAGGTAACTCAGCTCCCCCGGTATTCCTACACTGGTACACATCTCAAGGGCCTGTGTCTTAAGTTTCAGCGTTCTAGGTCACTCGGAAGGTTCCGATCTATCTAACTTTGTACTTTTTACGCACCATGGACTTTACATTGGAAAGTGCGTGCACTTTGAACACTGCACCCGAGTCCCGCGGGCCTTTCCCGACTTAGTCACTGCTAGTCTCGAATAGCTCCAGCGATTCCCAAGGCCCTAGGCCTGTTCCCTTTCTGATTGGTATCTCTTATACCACTTTCTTAGTATATGGTTTAGGTGGCCCCTAGGGCTCATCCATATTGTGCAACTTTTGTGTATTTTAAACTGTCTTGTGATTTAACGCTTGTGCTTGTGTGCTCATAAAGAGTCCAGGGGATTTTATAGTTAATAAATCAATATATATTTTCAATATATATCTGTGTGGTGTCCCTTTCATTTGGTATTCAAGGGGGTTGTGTATGGTATTACAGCTGGCTTCGCATGCCTTTCAGAGTTTAGCCTAAGACTGCTTTGTCCACGTTACCATTAGGTTAACTGGTCTACAAGGTTAAATTACAACCAATCATCATAAGGGTTGCTTGGCATGGTACAAAGTGATCACTAGAATTAGTGAGCATTATATACCAGGCCAACTTCTCACACTGACATTCACCGATAAGAGCACTGAAGGTCTGTGACAGACTTAAAGTCACCCAGAAGAGCAATGTGTGTGAAAAGGAGCACCCGCTCTGACTTTGCTGGTCCGAGTGAACAGCATCTTTCAACTTCTGCGTGGCTTGCATTTGCCAAGGCCTGTTTGCTCCGATCAGGTCGCCGACACCGCCAACAGCGAGAAGCCTACGTGGGACAGCTCGTGACCGACTCCTGGACGTCCTCGACCCCGGGTATCCACGTGGCTGCAGAAAGAAGCTACCCGACAACGCCTGTTTGCACCCGACATCGCCTGGTTCCAATCTGGTTCCACGGTAGTCACTGGCTAGTGACTTTGAACATTGTCCCCTCTGCTTTCAGGTCTTCACATCTTCAGATCCACCCTTGGATCCACCGGAACTCTTCTCATCGAGCCGCCTGCAGCATCTTCAGCTCCAAGCACCATCGACCAGCGTGACGAAACCCGACACAACTTCGACCCTGTGCACCCGCTTCCTGTGGGTGAGGTAACTCAGCTCCGCCGGTGCTCCGGCACTAGTACACATCCCAAGGGCCTGTGTTTTAAGTTTCAGCTCCGTAGGTCACTCGGAAGGTTCCTAACTTTCTAACTTTGTGCTTTTTACGCACCATAGACTTTGTATTGAGAAGTGCGTGCACTTTGAACACTGCACCCGAGTCCCGTGGGCCTTTCCCGACTTAGTTAACTCCAGTCTCGAATAGCTCCAGCGATTCCCAAGGCCCTAGGCCTCTTCACTTTCCTCCTGGTATCTCTTATACCACTTTCTTAGTATATGGTTTAGGTGGCCCCTAGGGCTCATCCATATTGTGCAACTTTTGTGTATTTTAAACTGTCTTGTGATTTTACGCTTGTGCTTCTGTGCTCATAAAGAGTCCAGGGGATTTTAATAGTTAATAAATCAATATATATTTTCAATATATATCTGTGTGGTGTCCCTTTCATTTGGTATTCAAGGGGGTTGTTTGCTTACAGAGAGGTCCCTCAAAAGGGGGTTTGCTTCAGCCCCTTTGAATTGTTGTTTGGGCACCCTGTAAGAGGACCCCTGTGTCTGGTGAAGGAAGGATGGGAGTTACCTCTCAAAAAGCCTAAGCAAGACATAGTGGACTATGTACTTGGTCTCCGCTCCAGGATGGCAGAGTACATGGAAAAGGCATCCAAAAACCTTGAGGCTAGCCAAGAATTACAGAAAGCTTGGCATGACCAAAAGGCTGTCCTGGTTGAGTTTCAGCCTGGACAGAAGGTATGGGTGTTGGAACCAGTGGCCCCAGCAGCACTCCAAGACAAATGGTCTGGACCCCATACAATTCTGGAGAAGAAGGGAGAAGTTACCTACTTGGTGGACCTAGGAACTCCCAGGAGCCCCCACAGGGTGCTCCATGTCAACAGATTGAAGGCATATGTCAACAGGGAAGACATGGGCTTGCTCATGGCTACAGATGAGGGACAGGAGGAAGAGAGTGACCCTCTCCCAGACCTGCTCACTCAGAACCCTGAGGATGGCTCAGTTGATGGTGTGGCCTTAGGTGGCAGCCTCACTGAACATCAGCAACATGACTGCAGACAAGTTCTACAGGCATACAGGCATATGTTCTCATTGACACCCAGTCAGACTAACTGGTGTACCCATGTGGTGGACACTGGTGACAGTCTTCCTGTAAAGAGCAAGATTTACAGGCAACCTGACCAAGTCAGGGACTGTATAAAGACTGAGGTGCAAAAGATGCTGGAATTAGGTGTTATTGAGCCTTCAGAGAGCCCCTGGGCTAGCCCAGTGGTTCTGGTCCCCAAACATCACACCAAAGATGGCAAGAGAGAGATGAGGTTCTGTGTGGATTACAGAGGACTCAATGCTGTCACCAGGACAGATGCACACCCTATTCCAAGGGCAGATGAGCTCATTGACAAGTTGGCTTCTGCCAAATATTTGAGCACATTTGACTTGACAGCTGGCTACTGGCAAATAAGGTTAGCTGAGGAGTCTAAAATCAAGACAGCATTTTCTACCCCTAGTGGGCATTATCAATTTGTGGTGATGCCCTTTGGTTTGAAAAATGCACCTGCCACCTTCCAAAGGTTGGTGAATCAAGTCCTCACTGGGTTGGATGACTTTTGCGCAGCATATCTGGATGATATTGCTGTCTTTAGCTCCACCTGGGAGGATCATCTGGTCCACCTGAAGGAAGTGCTTGAGGCTCTGCAAAAGGCAGGCCTCACTATCAAGGCAACAAAGTGCCAGATAGGGCAGAGCAAGGTTGTATACCTGGGCCACCTTGTAGGTGGAGGCCAAGTTCAACCACTGGAGAGTAAGATCCAGACCATAAAGGACTGGTCCCCTCCAACTACCCAGACTCAGGTCAGAGCTTTCTTGGGCCTGACTGGGTACTACAGGAAGTTTGTTAAGAACTATGGGTCCATTGTGACTCCTCTTAATGATCTGACATCTCAGAAGATGCCCAAAAAGGTTCAGTGGACAGAAAACTGTCAAAAGGCATTTGATGACCTGAAGAAGGCCATGTGCTCTGCACCTATCCTGAAGAGTCCTGACTACTCAAGAGAGTTCATTGTCCAAACAGATGCTTCTGAGTTGGGAGTGGGAGCAGTGCTTTCACAGCTTAATGTAGATGGCCAGGACCAGCCCATTGCTTTTATTAGCAGAAGGCTGACCCCCAGAGAGAAACGTTGGTCAGCTATTGAGAGGGAGGCCTTTGCTGTGGTGTGGGCCCTGAAGAAGTTGAGACCATACTTATTTGGCACTCACTTCAAGATTCAGACCGACCATAAGCCCCTCTTATGGCTTAATCAGATGAAGGGTGAAAACCCCAAACTACTCAGGTGGTCCATTTCCCTACAGGGGATGAACTTTACAGTGGAGCACCGCCCAGGGACTGACCATGGCAACGCAGATGGTCTCTCCAGGTACTTCCACTTAGAACATGAAGACACAACTGGTCAAGGTTAGTCTAATGTCCCTGCGTTTGGGGGGGTTGTGTAGGAGAATAGGGTCTGCTATCCTATGGTCACCCCACATTTTTGCTTTTTGCTTCACTGGTTTATGACTTTCACCCAGAAGAGCACTGAAGGTCTGGACAGACTGACATTCACCCAGAAGAGCAGTGAAGGTCTGGACAGACTGATATTCACCCAGAAGAGCACTGAAGGTCTGTGACAGACTGACATTCACGCAGAAGAGCACTGAAGGTCTGGACAGACTGACATTCACCCAGAAGAGCACTGAAGGCCTGTGACAGACAGACAGTCATCCCGAAGAGCAATGAAGGTCTGGACAGACTGACATTCACCCAGAAGAGCACTGAAGGTCTGGAGAGACTGACATTAGCCCAGAAGAGCACTGAAGGCCTGTGACAGACAGACAGTCACCCAGAAGAGCAATGAAGGTCTGGACAGACTGACATTCACCCAGAAGAGCACTGAAGGTCTGGACAGACTGACATTCACCCAGAAGAGCACTGAAGGCCTGTGACAGACAGACAGTCACCCAGAAGAGCAATGAATGTCTGGACAGACTGACATTCACCCAGAAGAGCACTGAAGGTCTGGACAGACTGACATTCACCCAGAAGAGCACTGAAGGTCTGGACAGACTGACATTCACCCATAAGAGCAATGAAGGTTTGTGACAGTCTGACATTCACCCAGAAGAGAACTGAATGTCTGTGACAGACTGACTGTCACATAGAAGAACACTGAAGGTCTGGACAGACTGACATTCAACCAGAAGAGCACTGAAGGTCTGGACAGACTGACATTCAACCAGAAGAGCACTGAAGGTCTGGACCGACAGACATTCACTCAGAAGAGCACTGAAGGTCTGTGAGACTGACTTTCACCCAGAAGAGCACTGAATGTCTGGACAGACTGACATTCACCCAGAAGAGAACTGACGGTCTGGACAGAATGACATTCCCCCAGAAGAGCACCGAAGGTCTGTGAGACTGACATTCACTCAGAGGAGCACTGAAGGTCTGGACAGACTGTCATTCACCCAGAAGAGCACTGAAGGTCTGTGACAGACTGACATTCACCCAGAAGAGCACTGAAGGTCTGGACAGACTGCCATTCAACCATAAGAGCACTGAAGGTCTGGACAGACTTACATTCACCCATAAGAGCACTGAAGGTGTGTGACAGACTGAAAGTCACCCAGAAGATCAATGAAGGTCTGGACAGACTGACATTCAACCAGAAGAGCACTGAAGGTCTGGAAAGACTGACATTCACCCAGAAGAGCAATGAAGGTCTGTGAGACTGACATTCACCCAGAAGATCAATGAAGGTCTGTGACAGACTGACATTCACCCAGAAGAGCACTGAATGTCCGGACAGACTGACATTCACCCAGAAGAGCACTGAAGGGCTGTGATACTGACATTCACTCAGAGGAGCACTGAAGGTCTGGACAGACTGTGATTCACCCAGAAGAGCACTGAAGGTCTGCGATAGACTGACATTCACCCAGAAGAGCAATGAAGGTCTGGACAGACTGTCATTCACCCAGAAAGCACTGAAGGTCTGGACAGACTGACATTCACCAAGAAGAGCACTGAATGTCTGTGACAGACTGACAGTCACCTAGAAGAGCACTGAAGGTCTGGACAGACTGACATTCACCCAGAAGAGCACTGAAGGTCTGTGACAGACTGACATTCACCCAGAAGAGCACTGAAGGTCTGGACAGACTGACATATACCCAAAAGACCACTGAAGGTCTGGACAGATTGACAGTAACCCAGAACAGCACTGAAGGTCTGGACAGACTGACATTCACCCAGAAGAGCACTGAAGGTCTGGACCGACAGACATTCACCCAGAAGAGCACTGAAGGTCTGTGAGACTGATATTCACCCAGAAGAGCACTGAATGTCTGGACAGACTGACATTCAACCAGAAGAGCACTGAAGGTCTGGACAGACTGACATTCACCCAGAAGAGCACTGAAGGTCTGTGACAGACTGACAGTCACCCAGAAGAGCAATGAAGGTCTGTGAGACTGACATTCCCCCAGAAGAGCACTGAAGGTCTGTGACAGACTGAAATTCAACCAGAAGAGCACTGAAGGTCTGGACAGACTGACATTCACCCAGAAGAGCACTGAAGGTCTGTGACAGACTGACATTCACCCTGAAGAGCACTGAAGGTCTGGACAGACTGGCATTCACCCAGAAGAGCACTGAAGGGCTGTGACAGACTGACATTAACCCAGAAGAGCACTGAAGGTCTGTGAGACTGACTTTCACCCAGAAGAGCACTGAAGGTCTGGACAGACTGACATTCACCCAGAAGAGCACTGAAGGTCTGTGAGACTGACTTTCACCCAGAAGAGCACTGAAGGTCTGGACAGACTGACATTCACCCAGAAGAGCACTGAAGGTCTGTGACAGACTGACATTCACCCAGAAGAGCACTGAAGGTCTGTGAGACTGACTTTCACCCAGAAGAGCACTGAAGGTCTGGACAGACTGACATTCACCCAGAAGAGCACTGAATGTCTGGACAGACTGACATTCACCCAGAAGAGCACTGAATGTCTGTGACAGACTGACAGTCACCTAGAAGAGCACTGAAGGTCTGGACAGACTGACATTCACCCAGAAGAGCACTGAAGGTCTGTGACAGACTGACATTCACCCAGGAGAGCACTGAAGGTCTGGACAGACTGACATTCACCCAAAAGACCACTGAAGGTCTGGACAGATTGACAGTCACCAAGAACAGCACTGAAGGTCTGGACAGACTGACATTCACCCAGAAGAGCACTGAAGGTTTGGACCGACTGACATTCACCCAGAAGAGCATTGAAGGTCTGTGAGACTGACATTCACCCAGAAGAGCACTGAAGGTCTGGACAGACTGACATTCAACCAGAAGAGCACTGAAGGTCTGGACAGACTGGCATTCACCCATAAGAGCCCTGAAGGTCTGTGACAGACTGACAGTCACCCAGAAGAGCAATGAAGGTCTGTGAGACTGACATTCACCCAGAAGAGCACTGGAGGTCTGTTACAGACTGACATTCACCCAGAAGAGCAATGAAGGTCTGTGAGACTGAAATTCACCCAGAAGAGCAATGAAGGTCTGTGACAGACTGACATTCACTCAGAAGAGCACTGGAGGTCTGTGACAGTCTGACATTCACCCAGAAGAGCACTGAAGGTCTGGACGGACTGAAAGTCACCCGGAAGAGCAATGAAGGTCTGGACAGACTGACATTCACCCAGAAGAGCACTGAAGGCCTGTGACAGACTGACAGTCACCCAGAAGATTAACAAAGGTCTGGACAAACTGACATTCACCCAGAAGAGCACTGAAGATCTGTACAGACTGACATTCACCCAGAAGAGCACTGAAGGTCTGGACAGACTGACATTCACCCAGAAGAGCACTGAAGGCCTGTGACAGACAGACAGTCACCCAGAAGAGCAATGAAGGTCTGGACAGACTGACATTCATGCAGAAGAGCACTGAAGGTCTGGACAGAGTGACATTCACCCAGAAGAGCACTGAAGGCCTGTGACAGACAGACAGTCATCCCGAAGAGCAATGAAGGTCTGGACTGACTGACATTCACCCAGAAGAGCACTGAAGGTCTGGACAGACTGACATTCACCCAGAAGAGCACTGAAGGTCTGGACAGAGTGACATTCACCCATGTAGGAGAGTAGGGTCTGCTATCCTATGGTCACCCCAAATTTTTGCTTTTTGCTTCACTGGTTTCTGACTTAATGTGGCTGTGGGCCTGCTAATCAGACCCACAGCCTGCTGTTCTCTCTCTAAATTACTGCCAATGCACTCTAGGTGCATTACGAATTGGAACTGGTTCACCTTATGAGCCCCTGTAATAGTGCACCCTAGGTGCCCAGGGCATAGGTGTATCCAAGGCCTACCAGGGGCTGCAGCACGTATTGTGCCACCCCTGGCCTGGCCTCCATCTTTGACACAACTGGCTGATCACTCAGCTGGGGTAAGTCGGTGTAACCACCTCTTACTTAGGTACAGTATGTCTGTGCCTAACCCTAAACTGGACACATATGTTCCTATCAGCCACTCCTATGGAAGGCCTCATCAATCCTGGAGGCAGAGTGCTTGGAAATATGTGAGATGGTGCTCTGGCATGAGCTGAGCCTGTCTGCAGCTGTCGGGAACAACTCCCTAAGCTGTTCCGGGATATTGCCATACCATATACTCTTAAGTGCATTATAATCCTCGCGGTTAAATGCTATCTTTGGTTTGGCTTTATCAAAACATGTCGAGTAAGGTGTCATACGAATTGGAATACTATCCCCTCGCCAATTCTGGCGACGGGGATAGCATTCCACCCTTCTAGAGGGACACGACATGTGTGTAGCCTTAACCCCGGTTAAAGTTAAACAGAGCCTCAGCTTCACAAAATGGACGCTGCCACCACAGACACAAGTCTGGCCTCCTGCTGCTGACCGAAACTCGGCAGATGGTGGCCTGGACAAAGGGTTTCCTGCCTTGGGAGGTGCGAGCACCACCCCAGACAGGATTTTGTGTATTAGGTAGGACAGGGCTGAAAAGAATCAGACATGCCCGGGGCACACAAGGTGTCCCCGTGCATAGGCCAGTCCAAACCGGTTCTGGGGCCTTCCAGCCCCAGTCCTGGCGCGGAGCTGGACAAAGGAAAGGGGGTGTAACCGCCCCCCTTCCTGGTTCCTCCCAGAGGAGGGACCTAGTAGGTGATCCACCCCCAGTTTGGGAATAAGAGGGGGAGCAGTGCCATTGCACAGCAGATCATCCCGAAATCAACTTAAAACTAAGAAGAAGACTGGACTTCGACATTCTGCTGCACAGAAGACTGAAGAAGAATCTCCCTTGTGGCCAAGGAGTGACCACCCTGTGAACACAGGTACCAACCAGCAACTCGACGTCTGCTTTGCCGCCGCCTCCAGCCGGAGACCGAGCCCAGAGCCCGACAAGAACCAGACTTCCAGACCTCTCAGAGCCCGATCCACAGTCCCTGCGAAGAAGGGACCCGTGGAGGCACCGAGTGACGTGGGACCGGACCTCTTGGAAGACACTCGTAAAGCTGACTGCGCAGCTTCTGAGGCATCCTCGACGTTGTGCTTTGGGGATTGAGAACCCCCACCACCGAGCAGCCCTTGCACCGAAGATCAGCCCTCCAGCATCTCCACGATCTGCGTGGGGCCCTTTTGCATTGTGCCACTCGACGCGCCATCCCGGCCACTAGCCACGTGGTCAGCGGCCATCTTGGCGACGAACCCGAAGATTTAAACAGCAGGTCTGGTTGCTCCAGACCTACCCAAGCTCCTGTGAAAAGGAGCACCCGCTCTGACTTTGCTGGTCCGAGTGAACAGCATCTTTCAACTTCTGCGTGGCTTGCATTTGCCAAGGCCTGTTTGCTCCGATCAGGTCGCCGACACCGCCAACAGCGAGAAGCCTACGTGGGACAGCTCGTGACCGACTCCTGGACGTCCTCGACCCCGGGTATCCACGTGGCTGCAGAAAGAAGCTACCTGACAACGCCTGTTTGCACCCGACATCGCCTGGTTCCAATCTGGTTCCACGGTAGTCACTGGCTAGTGACTTTGAACATTGTCCCCTCTGCTTTCAGGTCTTCACATCTTCAGATCCACCCTTGGATCCACCGGAACTCTTCTCATCGAGCCGCCTGCAGCATCTTCAGCTCCAAGCACCATCGACCAGCGTGACGAAACCCGACACAACTTCGACCCTGTGCACCCGCTTCCTGTGGGTGAGGTAACTCAGCTCCGCCGGTGCTCCGGCACTAGTACACATCCCAAGGGCCTGTGTTTTAAGTTTCAGCTCCGTAGGTCACTCGGAAGGTTCCTAACTTTCTAACTTTGTGCTTTTTACGCACCATAGACTTTGTATTGAGAAGTGCGTGCACTTTGAACACTGCACCCGAGTCCCGTGGGCCTTTCCCGACTTAGTTAACTCCAGTCTCGAATAGCTCCAGCGATTCCCAAGGCCCTAGGCCTCTTCACTTTCCTCCTGGTATCTCTTATACCACTTTCTTAGTATATGGTTTAGGTGGCCCCTAGGGCTCATCCATATTGTGCAACTTTTGTGTATTTTAAACTGTCTTGTGATTTTACGCTTGTGCTTCTGTGCTCATAAAGAGTCCAGGGGATTTTAATAGTTAATAAATCAATATATATTTTCAATATATATCTGTGTGGTGTCCCTTTCATTTGGTATTCAAGGGGGTTGTGTATGGTATAACAGCTGGCTTCACATGCCTTTCAGAGTTTAGCCTAAGACTGCTTTGTCCACGTTACCACTAGGATAACTGGTCTACAAGGTTGAATTACAACCATCATCATAAGGGTTGCTTGGCATGGTACAAAGTGATCACTAGAATTAGTGAGCATTATATACCAGGCCAACTTCTCACATTGGTGAGCAGCGGATTGGGATCTGAGCTTGCTGTTGTTTTACCATTACAATCTTTGAGATTATCATTTGAAAGATCATACAGGTACCTGCTAGGTACATATAAAACAAGACTAGTATACTTAAGTTCTACTGAACTTAGTTGTTGTAGAGCAAAGGGAGTAGCACACCCTAGCTACAACTACTAGATAGGTTTAGTAGGTAAACACCAGTGTAGGTAGATTGCAACACATCCACCCACACTAGAGCAATGTCTGGAGCAGAGGGGTCCAGTGGACTTACTCCTGTTGAGAGTGACCCTCCAAGGGCACCATCCAAATTTGCTATTTTTTCCTTTAAGGAATTAAGACAGCTTTGTGTCTTAAGGGGTCTGAAGACAGGGCCTTCCCCTACTACAGACCACCTAAGAGAGCTCTTAGACCAGTCTGAGACTCTAAAGCCCTCTAAGGCAAACCCCACAGGGGATGCTGAAGGAGGCCATCCTTCAGAGGATGACACTGTAGACACCCCTGCCCCTATCATCCTAGTAGATGAGGAAGCCTCCACCACTGGAGCTCCTCAAGTAGATGTAGAGGAAGAGGAAGAAGAAGAGGAGGAGGAGGTGGAAAGCAGTGAGTCAGATGATGACAGAGATAGTCAGGTGCTGGTCAGTAGACTGAACCAGGCTAACTTAAGTCAACTTGGGAATGAATCAGGTAACAACCCATTCAGACCCCCAGGTGGACTTAACCAGGAGCCTAGGAGGAGAAGGATTCACTCAGGTGACTCTGACAACTCCTATGCTTCTAG
Source organism: Lissotriton vulgaris (assembly GCF_964263255.1). Classification (NCBI taxonomy): domain Eukaryota; kingdom Metazoa; phylum Chordata; class Amphibia; order Caudata; family Salamandridae; genus Lissotriton; species Lissotriton vulgaris. Next base: position 5,489,234 of record NC_141696.1, on the reverse strand, counting down.
AGGTTCTCATGGTCACTCCAGAAGGAGGATGACTAGCCCTCAGAGAAGGGAACATGAGACCAAATTGAGAGAATCTCAAATTAGAGAGGCTGAATTGAGAGTCCAGAGACAAGAGTTAGAGATTGCCCTGGCCCAAGAGAAACTTGCTAGAGCAAGACAGCCTAGAGAGAGTGGGGTAATAGAACCCACTGGTGGCAGCAATATCCACAAGGATAAAGACAGGTCTTTTGATAATAGAAACCTGAGTAAGATTGTGCCCCCCTACAAAGCTGGGGATGACATCCATAAATGGATTACTGCAATGGAGAGAGCCTGCAGAGTACAGCAGATCCCTCAGGAGCAGTGGGCAGCAATCTTGTGGCTCTCCTTTGAAGGTAGAGGCCGAGACAGACTCCTCACAGTTAGTGATGGGGATTCTAGAAACTACCTGGTCCTGAAGAGTGCTCTGATTGATGGGTTAGGCTTAACCACTGAACAGTACAGGTTAATGTTCAGAGATACCCAGAAGACACAGACTCAGGACTGGTCTGAATTTGTTGAGTGTGCCACTAAGGGTCTGGAGGGATGGTTGCTGGGAAGCAAGGTTACAGACTATGAAGGATTGTACAATTTGCTGATGAGAGAACAAATTTTAAATAATTGTCAGAACCAGCAGTTGCATCAACATTTGGTTGACTCAGATTTGACCTCTCCCCAAGAATTGGGAAAGAGGGCAGATAAATGGGTAAGAACCAGAGTTAAGCAAAAGAACCAGAACCAGAACCAGGGTGGTGACCAGAAGAAAACAGACCAGAAGGGTGGGGAGCAGAAAGCTAAAGACCAGAAGTCTTCAACAGGGCCCCAAACTGAGACAGAGGGTGGGTCCCAAACTTCCAAGAAGAAGAAGAAAGAAGGTCAGAAGAAACCCTGGTGTAAAACTTGTAAGAACACCTCTCACTGGACAAGTGAGTGTAAAAAGGGTGGAGCCCCCAGCACTGCAGCCCCTAAGGCACCTGCACCCACTAGTACAGTTAGCAGTGTTGGTCCTCAAGCCAAGGGTTTAGTGGGAATCACTTTGGGAACTGAAGGAGATTCTGACCTAGTCAGAACCCTTACACAGGCTGTTCTGGTTTGTGAAGGGGACATAGATTTGACCCCTGACATAAGTCCCAGTAACCTGGGCAAATACAGACAGACACCTTTGATTAACAACAAAGTGGCTCAAGCTTACAGGGACACATGTGCCAGTGTCACTATGGTGACACCTAACTTTGTGGACCCTGGACAATACATGCCAGGCGATGATTACCTGGTGACCAATGCCAGCAATGTCACTACTACACATAGTGTGGCACTTGTTAACTTTTCCTGGGGAGGGGTAACTGGCCTAAAGAAAGTTGTGGTTAGTGCTGATCTCCCAGTAGAATGTTTGTTGGGCAATGACCTGGAGAACTCTCTATGGTCAGAAGTTGAGTACAGGACTCATGCAGAGATGTTAGGGATATCATCACATGTCCTTGCTGTGACCAGGTCACAGGCCAAAAAGTGCCTCTCTGAACCTCAGGTCTTGGATCCTGGAACAATGGACCAAGTACCTCCCAAGAAGAAGAACAGGAGGGTTAAGGCTGCGCCTTCCCAACTGCCTACAAGTGAGGATCAGGCTTCACAGGAAACTGATCTTGAGACCCCTGAGGGAACTGTCCCTGAAGAACTTGAACCTGATCAGGTTGAGTTTCTGGGGACAGGGGGACCTTCTAGGGCAGACTTGGGGCAGGCTCAGTTAACCTGTCCTTCTCTTGAACCCCTCAGACAGCAGGCTGCTGCTGAGGCTGCTGGGAATGCTCAAGGTGCCCATAAAGTATATTGGGACGATGGACTCCTTTATTCAGAGGCTAGAGACCCCAAGCCTGGTGCTACCAGGAGGTTGGTTATACCTCTGCAATTTAGGGGCTTCCTACTCACCTTGGCCCATGATATTCCTTTAGCAGGACACCTAGGCCAGAACAAGACTTGGGACAGGCTTGTCCCTCACTTTCACTGGCCTCACATGTCTGAAGACACCAAGGAGTTTTGTCGCTCCTGTGAAACCTGCCAAGCCAGTGGTAAAGCAGGTGGAACAACAAAGGCCCCCCTGATACCACTACCTGTGGTGGGGGTTCCCTTTGAGAGAGTGGGGATTGATATTGTTGGTCCAATGGATCCCCCTACAGCATCTGGGCACAGATTCATACTGGTGGTAGTGGATCATGCCACCAGGTACCCAGAGGCAATTCCCCTTAGGACCACAACAGCTCCTGTTGTGGCCAGGGCCTTACTTGGAGTTTTCTCCAGAGTGGGGTTTCCTAAGGAGGTAATATCAGATAGAGGTACCAACTTCATGTCTGGATATTTGACAGCTATGTGGAAGGAGTGTGGTGTAAACTACAAGTTCACCACTCCTTATCACCCACAATGCAATGGGCTTGTTGAGAGATTTAACAAGACCCTAAAGGGCATGATTAAAGGATTACCTGAAAAGCTCAGGCGAAGATGGGACATCCTTCTGCCCTGCCTTTTGTTCGCTTACAGAGAGGTCCCTCAAAAGGGGGTTGGCTTCAGCCCCTTTGAATTGTTGTTTGGGCACCCTGTAAGAGGGCCCCTGTGTCTTGTGAAGGAAGGATGGGAGTTACCTCTCAAAAAGCCTAAACAGGACATAGTGGACTATGTACTTGGTCTCCGCTCCAGGATGGCAGAGTACATGGAAAAGGCATCCAAAAACCTTGAGGCTAGCCAAGAATTACAGAAAGCTTGGCATGACCAAAAGGCTGTCCTTGTTGAGTTTCAGCCTGGACAGAAGGTATGGGTGTTGGAGCCAGTGGCCCCAGCAGCACTCCAAGACAAATGGTCTGGACCCCATACAATTCTGGAAAAGAAGGGAGAGGTTACCTACTTGGTGGACCTAGGAACTCCCAGGAGCCCCCACAGGGTGCTCCATGTGAACAGATTGAAGGCATATGTCAGCAGGGCAGACATGGGCTTGCTCATGGCTACAGATGAGGGACAGGAGGAAGAGAGTGACCCTCTCCCAGACCTGCTCACTCAGAACCCTGAGGATGGCTCAGTTGATGGTGTGGCCTTAGGTGGCAGCCTCACTGAACATCAGCAACATGACTGCAGACAAGTTCTACAGGCATACAGGCATATGTTCTCATTGACACCCAGTCAGACTAACTGGTGTACACATGTGGTGGACACTGGTGACAGTCTTCCTGTAAAGAGCAAAATTTACAGGCAACCTGACCACGTCAGGGACTGTATAAAGACTGAGGTGCAAAAGATGCTGGAATTAGGTGTCATTGAGCCTTCAGAGAGCCCCTGGGCTAGCCCAGTGGTTCTGGTCCCCAAACCTCACACCAAAGATGGCAAGAGAGAGATGAGGTTCTGTGTGGATTACAGAGGACTCAATGCTGTCACCAGGACAGATGCACACCCTATTCCAAGGGCAGATGAGCTCATTGACAAGTTGGCTTCTGCCAAATATTTGAGCACATTTGACTTGACAGCTGGCTACTGGCAAATCAGGTTAGCTGAGGAGTCTAAAGCCAAGACAGCATTTTCTACCCCTAGTGGGCATTATCAGTTTGTGGTGATGCCCTTTGGCTTGAAAAATGCACCTGCCACCTTCCAAAGGTTGGTGAACCAAGTCCTCACTGGGTTGGATGACTTTTGTGCAGCTTATCTGGACGATATTGCTGTCTTTAGCTCCACCTGGGAGGATCACCTGATCCACCTGAAGGAAGTGCTTGAGGCTCTGCAGAAGGCAGGCCTCACTATCAAGGCAACAAAGTGCCAGATAGGGCAGAGCAAGGTTGTATACCTGGGCCACCTTGTAGGTGGAGGCCAAGTTCAACCACTGGAGAGTAAGATCCAGACCATCAAGGACTGGTCCCCTCCAACTACCCAGACTCAGGTCAGAGCTTTCTTGGGCCTGACTGGGTACTACAGGAAGTTTGTTAAGAACTATGGGTCCATTGTGACTCCTCTTAATGATCTGACATCCAAGAAGATGCCCAAAAAGGTTCAGTGGACAGAAATCTGTCAAAAGGCATTTGATGACCTGAAGAAGGCCATGTGCTCTGCACCTATCCTGAAGAGTCCTGACTACTCAAGAGAGTTCATTGTCCAAACAGATGCTTCTGAGTTGGGAGTGGGAGCAGTGCTTTCACAGCTTAATGTAGATGGCCAGGACCAGCCCATTGCTTTCATTAGCAGAAGGCTGACCCCCAGAGAGAAACGTTGGCCAGCTATAGAGAGGGAGGCCTTTGCTGTGGTGTGGGCCCTGAAGAAGTTGAGACCATACTTATTTGGCACTCACTTCAAGATTCAGACCGACCATAAGCCCCTCCTATGGCTTAATCAGATGAAGGGTGAAAACCCCAAACTACTCAGGTGGTCCATTTCCCTACAGGGGATGGACTTTACAGTGGAGCACCGCCCAGGGACTGACCATGGCAACGCAGATGGTCTCTCCAGGTACTTCCACTTAGAACATGAAGACACAACTGGTCAAGGTTAGTCTAATGTCCCTGCGTTTGGGGGGGGGTTATGTAGGAGAGTAGGGTCTGCTATCCTATGGTCACCCCAAATTTTTGCTTTTTGCTTCACTGGTTTCTGACTTAATGTGGCTGTGGGCCTGCTAATCAGACCCACAGCCTGCTGTTCTCTCTCTAAATTGATGCCAATGCACTTTAGGTGCATTACGAATTGGAACTGGTTCAGCTTATGAGCCCCTGTAATAGTGCACCCTAGGTGCCCAGGGCATAGGTGTATCCAAGGCCTACCAGGGGCTGCAGCACGTATTGTGCCACCCCTGGCCTGGCCTCCATCTTTGACACAACTGGCTGATCACTCAGCTAGGGTAAGTCGGTGTAACCACCTCTTACTTAGGTACAGTATGTCTGTGCCTAACCCTAAACTGGACACATATGTTCCTATCAGCCACTCCTATGGAAGGCCTCATCAATCCTGGAGGCAGAGTGCTTGGAAATATGTGAGATGGTGCTCTGGCATGAGCTGAGCCTGTCTGCAGCTGTCGGGAACAACTCCCTAAGCTGTTCCGGGATATTGCCATACCATATACTCTTAAGTGCATTATAATCCTCGCGGTTAAATGCTATCTTTGGTTTGGCTTTATCAAAACATGTCGAGTAAGGTGTCATACGAATTGGAATACTATCCCCTCGCCAATTCTGGCGACGGGGATAGCATTCCACCCTTCTAGAGGGACACGACATGTGTGTAGCCTTAACCCCGGTTAAAGTTAAACAGAGCCTCAGCTTCACAAAATGGACGCTGCCACCACAGACACAAGTCTGGCCTCCTGCTGCTGACCGAAACTCGGCAGATGGTGGCCTGGACAAAGGGTTTCCTGCCTTGGGAGGTGCGAGCACCACCCCAGACAGGATTTTGTGTATTAGGTAGGACAGGGCTGAAAAGAATCAGACATGCCCGGGGCACACAAGGTGTCCCCGTGCATAGGCCAGTCCAAACCGGTTCTGGGGCCTTCCAGCCCCAGTCCTGGCGCGGAGCTGGACAAAGGAAAGGGGGTGTAACCGCCCCCCTTCCTGGTTCCTCCCAGAGGAGGGACCTAGTAGGTGATCCACCCCCAGTTTGGGAATAAGAGGGGGAGCAGTGCCATTGCACAGCAGATCATCCCGAAATCAACTTAAAACTAAGAAGAAGACTGGACTTCGACATTCTGCTGCACAGAAGACTGAAGAAGAATCTCCCTTGTGGCCAAGGAGTGACCACCCTGTGAACACAGGTACCAACCAGCAACTCGACGTCTGCTTTGCCGCCGCCTCCCGCTGGAGACCGAGCCCAGAGCCCGACAAGAACCAGACTTCCAGACCTCTCAGAGCCCGATCCACAGTCCCTGCGAAGAAGGGACCCGTGGAGGCACCGAGTGACGTGGGACCGGACCTCTTGGAAGACACTCGTAAAGCTGACTGCGCAGCTTCTGAGGCATCCTCGACGTTGTGCTTTGGGGATTGAGAACCCCCACCACCGAGCAGCCCTTGCACCGAAGATCAGCCCTCCAGCATCTCCACGATCTGCGTGGGGCCCTTTTGCATTGTGCCACTCGACGCGCCATCCCGGCCACTAGCCACGTGGTCAGCGGCCATCTTGGCGACGAACCCGAAGATTTAAACAGCAGGTCTGGTTGCTCCAGACCTACCCAAGATCCTGTGAAAAGGAGCACCCGCTCTGACCTTGCTGGTCCGAGTGAACAGCATCTTTCAACTTCTGCGTGGCTTGCATTTGCCAAGGCCTGTTTGCTCCGATCAGGTCGCCGACACCGCCAACAGCGAGAAGCCTACGTGGGACAGCTCGTGACCGACTCCTGGACGTCCTCGACCCCGGGTATCCACGTGGCTGCAGAAAGAAGCTACCCGACAACGCCTGTTTGCACCCGACATCGCCTGGTTCCAATCTGGTTCCACGGTAGTCACTGGCTAGTGACTTTGAACATTGTCCCCTCTGCTTTCAGGTCTTCACATCTTCAGATCCACCCTTGGATCCACCGGAACTCTTCTCATCGAGCCGCCTGCAGCATCTTCAGCTCCAAGCACCATCGACCAGCGTGACGAAACCCGACACAACTTCGACCCTGTGCACCCGCTTCCTGTGGGTGAGGTAACTCAGCTCCGCCGGTGCTCCGGCACTAGTACACATCCCAAGGGCCTGTGTTTTAAGTTTCAGCTCCGTAGGTCACTCGGAAGGTTCCTAACTTTCTAACTTTGTGCTTTTTACGCACCATAGACTTTGTATTGAGAAGTGCGTGCACTTTGAACACTGCACCCGAGTCCCGTGGGCCTTTCCCGACTTAGTTAACTCCAGTCTCGAATAGCTCCAGCGATTCCCAAGGCCCTAGGCCTCTTCACTTTCCTCCTGGTATCTCTTATACCACTTTCTTAGTATATGGTTTAGGTGGCCCCTAGGGCTCATCCATATTGTGCAACTTTTGTGTATTTTAAACTGTCTTGTGATTTTACGCTTGTGCTTCTGTGCTCATAAAGAGTCCAGGGGATTTTAATAGTTAATAAATCAATATATATTTTCAATATATATCTGTGTGGTGTCCCTTTCATTTGGTATTCAAGGGGGTTGTGTATGGTATAACAGCTGGCTTCACATGCCTTTCAGAGTTTAGCCTAAGACTGCTTTGTCCACGTTACCACTAGGATAACTGGTCTACAAGGTTGAATTACAACCATCATCATAAGGGTTGCTTGGCATGGTACAAAGTGATCACTAGAATTAGTGAGCATTATATACCAGGCCAACTTCTCACAACCCATAAGAGCAATGACGGTCTGTGACAGACTGACATTCACCCAGAAGAGCAATGAAGGTCTGGACAGACTGTCATTCACCCAGAAAGCACTGAAGGTCTGGACAGACTGACATTCACCAAGAAGAGCACTGAATGTCTGTGACAGACTGACAGTCACCTAGAAGAGCACTGAAGGTCTGGACAGACTGACATTCACCCAGAAGAGCACTGAAGGTCTGTGACAGACTGACATTCACCCAGAAGAGCACTGAAGGTCTGGACAGACTGACATATACCCAAAAGACCACTGAAGGTCTGGACAGATTGACAGTAACCCAGAACAGCACTGAAGGTCTGGACAGACTGACATTCACCCAGAAGAGCACTGAAGGTCTGGACCGACAGACATTCACCCAGAAGAGCACTGAAGGTCTGTGAGACTGATATTCACCCAGAAGAGCACTGAATGTCTGGACAGACTGACATTCAACCAGAAGAGCACTGAAGGTCTGGACAGACTGACATTCACCCAGAAGAGCACTGAAGGTCTGTGACAGACTGACAGTCACCCAGAAGAGCAATGAAGGTCTGTGAGACTGACATTCCCCCAGAAGAGCACTGAAGGTCTGTGACAGACTGAAATTCAACCAGAAGAGCACTGAAGGTCTGGACAGACTGACATTCACCCAGAAGAGCACTGAAGGTCTGTGACAGACTGACATTCACCCTGAAGAGCACTGAAGGTCTGGACAGACTGCCATTCACCCAGAAGAGCACTGAAGGGCTGTGACAGACTGACATTCACCCAGAAGAGCACTGAAGGTCTGTGAGACTGACTTTCACCCAGAAGAGCACTGAAGGTCTGGACAGACTGACATTCACCCAGAAGAGCACTGAAGGTCTGTGAGACTGACTTTCACCCAGAAGAGCACTGAAGGTCTGGACAGACTGACATTCACCCAGAAGAGCACTGAAGGTCTGTGACAGACTGACATTCACCCAGAAGAGCACTGAAGGTCTGTGAGACTGACTTTCACCCAGAAGAGCACTGAAGGTCTGGACAGACTGACATTCACCCAGAAGAGCACTGAATGTCTGGACAGACTGACATTCACCCAGAAGAGCACTGAATGTCTGTGACAGACTGACAGTCACCTAGAAGAGCACTGAAGGTCTGGACAGACTGACATTCACCCAGAAGAGCACTGAAGGTCTGTGACAGACTGACATTCACCCAGGAGAGCACTGAAGGTCTGGACAGACTGACATTCACCCAAAAGACCACTGAAGGTCTGGACAGATTGACAGTCACCAAGAACAGCACTGAAGGTCTGGACAGACTGACATTCACCCAGAAGAGCACTGAAGGTTTGGACCGACTGACATTCACCCAGAAGAGCATTGAAGGTCTGTGAGACTGACATTCACCCAGAAGAGCACTGAAGGTCTGGACAGACTGACATTCAACCAGAAGAGCACTGAAGGTCTGGACAGACTGACATTCACCCATAAGAGCCCTGAAGGTCTGTGACAGACTGACAGTCACCCAGAAGAGCAATGAAGGTCTGTGAGACTGACATTCACCCAGAAGAGCACTGGAGGTCTGTTACAGACTGACATTCACCCAGAAGAGCAATGAAGGTCTGTGAGACTGAAATTCACCCAGAAGAGCAATGAAGGTCTGTGACAGACTGACATTCACTCAGAAGAGCACTGGAGGTCTGTGACAGTCTGACATTCACCCAGAAGAGCACTGAAGGTATGTGAGACTGACATTCACCCAGAAGAGCACTGAAGGTCTGGACAGACTGACAGTCACCCAGAAGAGCACTGAAGGTCTGTGAGACTGACATTCACCCAGAAGAGCACTGAAGGTCTGTGATAGACTGACATTTACCCAGAAGTGTACTGAAGGGCTGGACAGACTGACATTCACCCAGAAGAGCACTGAAGGTCTGGACAGACTGACATTCACCCATAAGAGCACTGAAGGTCTGTGACAGACTGGCATTCACCCAGAAGAGCACTGAATGTCTGTGACAGACTGACAGTCACCTAGAAGAACACCGAAGGTCTGGACAGACTGACATTCAACCAGAAGAGCACTGAAGGTCTGGACAGACTGACATTCAACCAGAAGAGCACTGAAGGTCTGGACCGACAGACATTACCCCAGAAGAGCACTGAAGGGCTTTGACAGACTGACATTCACCCAGAAGAGCACTGGAGCTCTGTGAGACTGACTTTCACCCAGAAGAGCACTGAAGGTCTGTGAGACTGACATTCACCCAGAAGAGCACTGAAGGTCTGTGAGACTGACTTTCACCCAGAAGAGCACTGAAGGTCTGGACAGACTGACATTCACCCAGAAGAGCAGTGAAGGTCTGGACAGACTGACATTCACCCAGAAGAGCACTGAATGTCTGTGACAGACTGACATTCACCCAGAAGAGCACTGAAGGTCTGGACAGACTGACATTCACCCAGAAGAGCACTGAAGGTCTGTGACAGACTGACATTCACCCAGAAGAGCACTGAAGGTCTGGACAGTCTGACATTCACCGAGAAGAGCACTGAAGGTCTGTGAGACTGACATTCACCCAGAAGAGCACTGAAGGTCTGTGATAGACTGACATTCACCCAGAAGTGCACTGAAGGTCTGGACAGACTGACATTCACCCAGAAGAGCACTGAAGGTCTGTGACAGACTGACATTCACCCAGAAGAGCACTGAAGGTCTGGACAGACTGACATTCACCCAGAAGAGCACTAAAGGTCTGTGACAGACTGACATTCACCCAGAAGAGCACTGAAGTTCTGGACAGACTGACAGTCACCCAGAAGAGCACTGAAGGTCTGTGAGACTGACATTCACCCAGAAGAGCACTGAAGGTCTGTGATAGACTGACATTCACCCAGAAGTGCACTGAAGGGCTGGACAAACTGACATTCACCCAGAAGAGCACTGAAGGTCTGGACAGACTGACATTCACCTATAAGAGCACTGAAGGTCTGTGACAGACTGGCATTCACCCATAAGAGCACTGAATGTCTGTGACAGACTGACAGTCACCTAGAAGAACACTGAAGGTCTGGACAGACTGACATTCAACCAGAAGAGCACTGAAGGTCTGGACAGACTGACATTCAACCATAAGAGCACTGAAGGTCTGGACCAACAGACATTATCCCAGAAGAGCACTGAAGGGCTGTGACAGACTGACATTCACCCAGAAGAGCACTGGAGCTCTGTGAGACTGACTTTCACCCAGAAGAGCACTGAAGGTCTGTGAGACTGACATTCACCCAGAAGAGCACTGAAGGTCTGTGAGACTGACTTTCACCCAGAAGAGCACTGAAGGTCTGGACAGACTGACATTCACCCAGAAGAGCAGTGAAGGTCTGGACAGACTGACATTCACCCAGAAGAGCACTGAAGGTCTGTGACAGACTGACATTCACCCAGAAGAGCACTGAAGGTCTGGACAGACTGACATTCACCCAGAAGAGCACGGAAGGTCTGGACAGACTGACATTCACCCAGAAGAGCACTGAAGGTCTGGACAGACTGACTTTCACCCAGAAGAGCACTGAAGGTGTGGACAGACTGACATTCACCCAGAAGAGCACTGAAGGTCTGGACAGACTGACATTCACCCAGAAGAGCAGTGAAGGTCTGGACAGACTGACATTCACCCAGAAGAGCACTGAAGGTCTGGACAGACTGACATTCACCCAGAAGAGCAGTGAAGGTCTGGACAGACTGACTTTCACCCAGAAGAGCACTGAAGGTCTGGACAGACTGACATTCACCCAGAAGAGCACTGAAGGTCTGGACAGAGTGACATTCACCCATAAGAGCAATGAAGGTCTGTGACAGACTGACATTCACCCAGAAGAGCACTGAATGTCTGTGACAGACTGACGGTCACATAGAAGAACACTGAAGGTCTGGACAGACTGACATTCAACCAGAAGAGCACTGAAGGTCTGGACAGACTGACATTCAACCAGAAGAGCACTGAAGGTCTGGACCGACAGACATTCACCCAGAAGAGCACTGAAGGTCTGTGAGACTGACTTTCACCCAGAAGAGCACTGAAGGTCTGGACAGACTGACATTCACCCAGAAGAGCAGTGAAGGTCTGGACAGACTGACATTCACCCAGAAGAGCACTGAAGGTCTGTGACAGACTGACATTCACGCAGAAGAGCACTGAAGGTCTGGACAGACTGACATTCACCCAGAAGAGCACTGAAGGCCTGTGACAGACAGACAGTCATCCCGAAGAGCAATGACGGTCTGGACAGACTGACATTCACCCAGAAGAGCACTGAAGGTCTGGAGAGACTGACATTAGCCCAGAAGAGCACTGAAGGCCTGTGACAGACAGACAGTCACCCAGAAGAGCAATGAAGGTCTGGACAGACTGACATTCACCCAGAAGACCACTGAAGGTCTGGACGGACTGACATTCACCCAGAAGAGCACTGAAGGTCTGGACAGAGTGACATTCACCCATAAGAGCAATGAAGGTCTGTGACAGACTGACATTCACCCAGAAGAGCACTGAATGTCTGTGACAGACTGACAGTCACATAGAAGAACACTGAAGGTCTGGACAGACTGACATTCAACCAGAAGAGCACTGAAGGTCTGGACAGACTGACATTCAACCATAAGAGCACTGAAGGTCTGGACCGACAGACATTCACCCAGAAGAGCACTGAAGGTCTGTGAGACTGACTTTCACCCAGAAGAGCACTGAAGGTCTGGACAGACTGACATTCACCCAGAAGAGCAGTGAAGGTCTGGACAGACTGACATTCACCCAGAAGAGCACTGAAGGTCTGTGACAGACTGACATTCACGCAAAAGAGCACTGAAGGTCTGGACAGACTGACATTCACCCAGAAGAGCACTGAAGGCCTGTGACAGACAGACAGTCATCCCGAAGAGCAATGAAGGTCTGGACAGACTGACATTCACCCAGAAGAGCACTGAAGGTCTGGAGAGACTGACATTAGCCCAGAAGAGCACTGAAGGCCAGTGACAGACGGACAGTCACCCAGAAGAGCAATGAAGGTCTGGACAGACTGACATTCACCCAGAAGAGCACTGAAGGTCTGGACAGACTGACATTCACCCAGAAGAGCACTGAAGGCCTGTGACAGACAGACAGTCACCCAGAAGAGCAATGAATGTTTGGACAGACTGACATTCACCCAGAAGAGCACTGAAGGTCTGGACAGACTGACATTCACCCAGAAGAGCACTGAAGGTCTGGACAGACTGACATTCACCCATAAGAGCAATGAAGGTTTGTGACAGTCTGACATTCACCCAGAAGAGAACTGAATGTCTGTGACAGACTGACAGTCACATAGAAGAACACTGAAGGTCTGGACAGACTGACATTCAACCAGAAGAGCACTGAAGGTCTGGACAGACTGACATTCAACCAGAAGAGCACTGAAGGTCTGGACTGACAGACATTCACTCAGAAGAGCACTGAAGGTCTGTGAGACTGACTTTCACCCAGAAGAGCACTGAAGGTCTGGACAGACTGACATTCACCCAGAAGAGAACTGACGGTCTGGACAGAATGACATTCCCCCAGAAGAGCACCGAAGGTCTGTGAGACTGACATTCACTCAGAGGAGCACTGAAGGTCTGGACAGACTGTCATTCACCCAGAAGAGCACTGAAGGTCTGGACAGACTGCCATTCAACCAGAAGAGCACTGAAGGTCTGGACAGACTTACATTCACCCATAAGAGCACTGAAGGTGTGTGACAGACTGAAAGTCACCCAGAAGAGCAATGAAGGTCTGGACCGACTGACATTCACCCAGAAGAGCACTGACGGTCTGTGACAGACTGACAGTCACCCAGAAGATCAATGAAGGTCTGGACAGACTGACATTCAACCAGAAGAGCACTGAAGGTCTGGAAAGACTGACATTCACCCATAAGAGCACTGAAGGTCTGTGACAGACTGACAGTCACCCAGAAGAGCAATGAAGGTCTGTGAGACTGACATTCACCCAGAAGATCACTGAAGGTCTGTGACAGACTGACATTCACCCAGAAGAGCACTGAATGTCCGGACAGACTGACATTCACCCAGAAGAGCACTGAAGGGCTGTGATACTGACATTCACTCAGAGGAGCACTGAAGGTCTGGACAGACTGTGATTCACCCAGAAGAGCACTGAAGGTCTGGACAGACTGACATTCACCCTGAAGAGCACTGAATGTCTGGACAGACTGTCATTCACCCAGAAAGCACTGAAGGTCTGGACAGACTGACATTCACCAAGAAGAACACTGAATGTCTGTGACAGACTGACAGTCACCTAGAAGAGCACTGAAGGTCTGGACAGACTGACATTCACCCAGAAGAGCACTGAAGGTCTGTGACAGACTGACATTCACCCAGAAGAGCACTGAAGGTCTGGAGAGACTGACATATACCCAAAAGACCACTGAAGGTCTGGACAGATTCACAGTAACCCAGAACAGCACTGAAGGTCTGGACAGACTGACATTCACCCAGAAGAGCACTGAAGGTCTGGACCGACAGACAATCACCCAGAAGAGCACTGAAGGTCTGTGAGACTGATATTCACCCAGAAGAGCACTGAATGTCTGGACAGACTGACATTCAACCAGAAGAGCACTGAAGGTCTGGACAGACTGACATTCACCCAGAAGAGCACTGAAGGTCTGTGACAGACTGACAGTCACCCAGAAGAGCAATGAAGGTCTGTGAGACTGACATTCACCCAGAAGAGCACTGAAGGTCTGTGACAGACTGAAATTCAACCAGAAGAGCACTGAAGGTCTGGACAGACTGACATGCACCCAGAAGAGCACTGAAGGTCTGTGATAGACTGACATTCACCCAGAAGTGCACTGAAGGGCTGGACAGACTAACATTCACCCAGAAGAGCACTGAAGGTCTGGACAGACTGACATTCACCCATAAGAGCACTGAAGGTCTGTGACAGACTGGCATTCACCCAGAAGCGTAGACGTAACAGGGGAAACCCAATAAACCCTTGTAGGCTTGGGCAATGGTTATTTCAAGTCGAAAAAATGCTACAAGGGATTTGTTCATCTAATATTAAAACTCAGTTGGGAGTAGTATCAATAGTATCAAACTCCTGTGTAACAAGTATCACATATTTACTGAAATAGAAATCAATCTTATGGAAGGCAAAGGAAACACGGAGAAGTTGTGAAATCTGTTCTTCAAAAATTTTTTTATATAGATTCAGTAAAGTGAATTTCGAGTCAAAATATGGGGAGACATACATAAAAGGCAAAAAAGAAGTGAAAAGGGGTATATATCACTTCACCACATCAATTCACAACTTAAACATCAAACTCCAAACAATTGATAACAACAACCAAAAGAAATCAATTAGTAATGGTTGTATGCATGTGCCCAAGCAACAGTAAAGGAGATGATGTAGCTGTCAAAGCTACATCATCTCCTTTACTGTTGCTTGGGCACATGCATACAACCATTACTAATTGATTTCTTTTGGTTGTTGTTATCAATTGTTTGGAGTTTGATGTTTAAGTTGTGAATTGATGTGGTGAAGTGATATATACCCCTTTTCACTTCTTTTTTGCCTTTTATGTATGTCTCCCCATATTTTGACTCGAAATTCACTTTACTGAATCTATATAAAAAATTTTTTGAAGAACAGATTTCACAACTTCTCCGTGTTTCCTTTGCCTTCCATAAGATTGATTTCTATTTCAGTAAATATGTGATACTTGTTACACAGGAGTTTGATACTATTGATACTACTCCCAACTGAGTTTTAATATTAGATGAACAAATCCCTTGTAGCATTTTTTCGACTTGAAATTCACCCAGAAGAGCACTGAATGTCTGTGACAGACTGACAGTCACCTAGAAGAACACCGAAGGTCTGGACAGACTGACATTCAACCAGAAGAGCACTGAAGGTCTGGACAGACTGACATTCAACCAGAAGAGCACTGAAGGTCTGGACCGACAGACATTACCCCAGAAGAGCCCTGAAGGGCTTTGACAGACTGACATTCACCCAGAAGAGCACTGGAGCTCTGTGAGACTGACTTTCACCCAGAAGAGCACTGAAGGTCTGTGAGACTGACATTCACCCAGAAGAGCACTGAAGGTCTGTGAGACTGACTTTCACCCAGAAGAGCACTGAAGGTCTGGACAGACTGACATTCACCCAGAAGAGCAGTGAAGGTCTGGACAGACTGACATTCACCCAGAAGAGCACTGAATGTCTGTGACAGACTGACATTCAACCAGAAGAGCACTGAAGGTCTGGACAGACTGACATTCACCCAGAAGAGCACTGAAGGTCTGTGACAGACTGACTGTGAGAAGTTGGCCTGGTATATAATGCTCACTAGTTCTAGTGATCACTTTGTACCATGCCAAGCAACCCTTATGATGATGGTTGTAATTCAACCTTGTAGACCAGTTATCCTAGTGGTAACGTGGACAAAGCAGTCTTAGGCTAAACTCTGAAAGGCATGTGAAGCCAGCTGTTATACCATACACAACCCCCTTGAATACCAAATGAAAGGGACACCACACAGATATATATTGAAAATATATATTGATTTATTAACTATTAAAATCCCCTGGACTCTTTATGAGCACAGAAGCACAAGCGTAAAATCACAAGACAGTTTAAAATACACAAAAGTTGCACAATATGGATGAGCCCTAGGGGCCACCTAAACCATATACTAAATAAGTGGTATAAGAGATACCTAAAGGAAAGTGAAGAGGCCTAGGGCCTTGGGAATCGCTGGAGCTATTCGAGACTGGAGTTAACTAAGTCGGGAAAGGCCCACGGGACTCGGGTGCAGTGTTCAAAGTGCACGCACTTCTCAATACAAAGTCTATGGTGCGTAAAAAGCACAAAGTTAGAAAGTTAGGAACCTTCCGAGTGACCTACGGAGCTGAAACTTAAAACACAGGCCCTTGGGATGTGTACCAGTGCAGGAGCACCGGCGGAGCTGAGTTACCTCACCCACAGGAAGCGGGTGCACAGGGTCGAAGATGTGTCGGGTTTCGTCACGCTGGTCGATGGTGCTTGGAGCTGAAGATGCTGCAGGCGGCTCGATGAGAAGAGTTCCGGTGGATCCAAGGGTGGATCTGAAGAGTTGAAGACCTGAAAGCAGAGGGGACAGTGTTCAAAGTCACTAGCCAGTGACTACCGTGGAACCAGAGTGGAACCAGGCGATGTCGGGTGCAAACAGGCGTTGTCGGGTAGCTTCTTTCTGCAGCCACGTGGATACCCGGGGTCGAGGACGTCCAGGAGTCGGTCACGAGCTGTCCCACGTAGGCTTCTCGCTGTTGGCGGTATCGGCGACCTGATCGGAGCAAACAGGCCTTGGCAAATGCAAGCCACGCAGGAGTTGAAAGATGCTGTTCACTCGGACCAGCAAGGTCAGAGCGAGTGCTCCTTTTCACAGGAGCTTGGGTAGGTCTGGAGCAACCAGACCTGCTGTTTAAATCTTCGGGTTCGTCGCCAAGATGGCCGCTGGCCGCGTGGCTAGTGGCCGGGATGGCGCGTCGAGTGGCACAATGCAAAAGGGCCCCACGCAGATCGTGGGGATGCTGGAGGGCTGATCTTCGGTGCAAGGGCTGCTCGGTGGTGGGGGTTCTCAATCCCCAAAGCACAACGTCGAGGATGCCTCAGAAGCTGCGCAGTCAGCTTGTCGGGTGTCTTTCAAGAGGTCCGGTCCCACGTCGCTCGGTGCCTCCACGGGTCCCTTCTTCGCAGGGACTGTGGATCGGGCTCTGAGAGGTCTGGGAGTCTGGTTCTTGTCGGGCTCTGGGCTCGGTCTCCGGCGGGAGGCGGCGGCAAAGCAGACGTCGAGTCGCTGGTTGGTACCTGTGTTCACAGGGTGGTCACTCCTTGGCCACAAGGGAGATTCTTCTTCAGTCTTCTGTGCAGCAGAATGTCGAAGTCCAGTCTTCTTCTTAGTTTTAAGTTGATTTCGGGATGATCTGCTGTGCAATGGCACTGCTCCCCCTCTTATTCCCAAACTGGGGGTGGATCACCTACTAGGTCCCTCCTCTGGGTGGAACCAGGAAGGGGGGCGGTTACACCCCCTTTCCTTTGTCCAGCTCCGCGCCAGGACTGGGGCTGGAAGGCCCCAGAACCGGTTTGGACTGGCCTATGCACGGGGACACCTTGTGTGCCCCGGGCATGTCTGATTCTTTTCAGCCCTGTCCTACCTAATACACAAAATCCTGTCTGGGGTGGTGCTCGCACCTCCCAAGGCAGGAAACCCTTTGTCCAGGCCACCATCTGCCGAGTTTCGGTCAGCAGCAGGAGGCCAGACTTGTGTCTGTGGTGGCAGCGTCCATTTTGTGAAGCTGAGGCTCTGTTTAACTTTAACCGGGGTTAAGGCTACACACATGTCGTGTCCCTCTAGAAGGGTGGAATGCTATCCCCGTCGCCAGAATTGGCGAGGGGATAGTATTCCAATTCGTATGACACCTTACTCGACATGTTTTGATAAAGCCAAACCAAAGATAGCATTTAACCGCGAGGATTATAATGCACTTAAGAGTATATGGTATGGCAATATCCCGGAACAGCTTAGGGAGTTGTTCCCGACAGCTGCAGACAGGCTCAGCTCATGCCAGAGCGCCATCTCACATATTTCCAAGCACTCTGCCTCCAGGATTGATGAGGCCTTCCATAGGAGTGGCTGATAGGAACATATGTGTCCAGTTTAGGGTTAGGCACAGACATACTGTACCTAAGTAAGAGGTGGTTACACCGACTTACCCCAGCTGAGTGATCAGCCAGTTGTGTCAAATATGGAGGCCAGGCCAGGGGTGGCACAATACGTGCTGCAGCCCCTGGTAGGCCTTGGATACACCTATGCCCTGGGCACCTAGGGTGCACTATTACAGGGGCTCATAAGGTGAACCAGTTCCAATTCGTAATGCACCTAAAGTGCATTGGCATCAATTTAGAGAGAGAACAGCAGGCTGTGGGTCTGATTAGCAGGCCCACAGCCACATTAAGTCAGAAACCAGTGAAGCAAAAAGCAAAAATTTGGGGTGACCATAGGATAGCAGACCCTACTCTCCTACATAACCCCCCCCCAAACGCAGGGACATTAGACTAACCTTGACCAGTTGTGTCTTCATGTTCTAAGTGGAAGTACCTGGAGAGACCATCTGCGTTGCCATGGTCAGTCCCTGGGCGGTGCTCCACTGTAAAGTCCATCCCCTGTAGGGAAATGGACCACCTGAGTAGTTTGGGGTTTTCACCCTTCATCTGATTAAGCCATAGGAGGGGCTTATGGTCGGTCTGAATCTTGAAGTGAGTGCCAAATAAGTATGGTCTCAGCTTCTTCAGGGCCCACACCACAGCAAAGGCCTCCCTCTCTATAGCTGACCAACGTTTCTCTCTGGGGGTCAGCCTTCTGCTAATGAAAGCAATGGGCTGGTCCTGGCCATCTACATTAAGCTGTGAAAGCACTGCTCCCACTCCCAACTCAGAAGCATCTGTTTGGACAATGAACTCTCTTGAGTAGTCAGGACTCTTCAGGATAGGTGCAGAGCACATGGCCTTCTTCAGGTCATCAAATGCCTTTTGACAGATTTCTGTCCACTGAACCTTTTTGGGCATCTTCTTGGATGTCAGATCATTAAGAGGAGTCACAATGGACCCATAGTTCTTAACAAACTTCCTGTAGTACCCAGTCAGGCCCAAGAAAGCTCTGACCTGAGTCTGGGTAGTTGGAGGGGACCAGTCCTTGATGGTCTGGATCTTACTCTCCAGTGGTTGAACTTGGCCTCCACCTACAAGGTGGCCCAGGTATACAACCTTGCTCTGCCCTATCTGGCACTTTGTTGCCTTGATAGTGAGGCCTGCCTTCTGCAGAGCCTCAAGCACTTCCTTCAGGTGGATCAGGTGATCCTCCCAGGTGGAGCTAAAGACAGCAATATCATCCAGATAAGCTGCACAAAAGTCATCCAACCCAGTGAGGACTTGGTTCACCAACCTTTGGAAGGTGGCAGGTGCATTTTTCAAACCAAAGGGCATCACCACAAACTGATAATGCCCACTAGGGGTAGAAAATGCTGTCTTGGCTTTAGACTCCTCAGCTAACCTGATTTGCCAGTAGCCAGCTGTCAAGTCAAATGTGCTCAAATATTTGGCAGAAGCCAACTTGTCAATGAGCTCATCTGCCCTTGGAATAGGGTGTGCATCTGTCCTGGTGACAGCATTGAGTCCTCTGTAATCCACACAGAACCTCATCTCTCTCTTGCCATCTTTGGTGTGAGGTTTGGGGACCAGAACCACTGGGCTAGCCCAGGGGCTCTCTGAAGGCTCAATGACACCTAATTCCAGCATCTTTTGCACCTCAGTCTTTATACAGTCCCTGACGTGGTCAGGTTGCCTGTAAATTTTGCTCTTTACAGGAAGACTGTCACCAGTGTCCACCACATGTGTACACCAGTTAGTCTGACTGGGTGTCAATGAGAACATATGCCCGTATGCCTGTAGAACTTGTCTGCAGTCATGTTGCTGATGCT
Source organism: Lissotriton vulgaris (assembly GCF_964263255.1). Classification (NCBI taxonomy): domain Eukaryota; kingdom Metazoa; phylum Chordata; class Amphibia; order Caudata; family Salamandridae; genus Lissotriton; species Lissotriton vulgaris. The sequence goes on along the minus strand of NC_141696.1, from coordinate 5,469,348 downwards.
CAGTGAGGCTGCCACCTAAGGCCACACCATCAACTGAGCCATCCTCAGGGTTCTGAGTGAGCAGGTCTGGGAGAGGGTCACTCTCTTCCTCCTGTCCCTCATCTGTAGCCATGAGCAAGCCCATGTCTGCCCTGCTGACATATGCCTTCAATCTGTTCACATGGAGCACCCTGTGGGGGCTCCTGGGAGTTCCTAGGTCCACCAAGTAGGTAACCTCTCCCTTCTTTTCCAGAATTGTATGGGGTCCAGACCATTTGTCTTGGAGTGCTGCTGGGGCCACTGGCTCCAACACCCATACCTTCTGTCCAGGCTGAAACTCAACAAGGACAGCCTTTTGGTCATGCCAAGCTTTTTGTAATTCTTGGCTAGCCTCAAGGTTTTTGGATGCCTTTTCCATGTACTCTGCCATCCTGGAGCGGAGACCAAGTACATAGTCCACTATGTCCTGTTTAGGCTTTTTGAGAGGTAACTCCCATCCTTCCTTCACAAGACACAGGGGTCCTCTTACAGGGTGCCCAAACAACAATTCAAAGGGGCTGAAGCCAACCCCCTTTTGAGGGACCTCTCTGTAAGCGAACAAAAGGCAGGGCAGAAGGATGTCCCATCTTCGCCTGAGCTTTTCAGGTAATCCTTTAATCATGCCCTTTAGGGTCTTGTTAAACCTTTCAACAAGCCCATTGCATTGTGGGTGATAAGGAGTGGTGAACTTGTAGTTTACACCACATTCCTTCCACATAGCTGTCAAATATCCAGACATGAAGTTAGTACCTCTATCGGATATTACCTCCTTAGGAAACCCCACTCTGGAGAAAACTCCAAGTAAGGCCCTGGCCACAACAGGAGCTGTTGTGGTCCTAAGGGGAATTGCCTCTGGGTACCTGGTGGCATGATCCACTACCACCAGTATGAATCTGTGCCCAGATGCTGTAGGGGGATCCATTGGACCAACAATATCAATCCCCACTCTCTCAAAGGGAACCCCCACCACAGGTAGTGGTATCAGGGGGGCCTTTGTTGTTCCACCTGCTTTACCACTGGCTTGGCAGGTTTCACAGGAGCGACAAAACTCCTTGGTGTCTTCAGACATGTGAGGCCAGTGAAAGTGAGGGACAAGCCTGTCCCAAGTCTTGTTCTGGCCTAGGTGTCCTGCTAAAGGAATATCATGGGCCAAGGTGAGTAGGAAGCCCCTAAATTGCAGAGGTATAACCAACCTCCTGGTAGCACCAGGCTTGGGGTCTCTAGCCTCTGAATAAAGGAGTCCATCATCCCAATATACTTTATGGGCACCTTGAGCATTCCCAGCAGCCTCAGCAGCAGCCTGCTGTCTGAGGGGTTCAAGAGAAGGACAGGTTAACTGAGCCTGCCCCAAGTCTGCCCTAGAAGGTCCCCCTGTCCCCAGAAACTCAACCTGATCAGGTTCAAGTTCTTCAGGGACAGTTCCTTCAGGGGTCTCAAGATCAGTTTCCTGTGAAGCCTGATCCTCACTTGTAGGCAGTTGGGAAGGCGCAGCCTTAACCCTCCTGTTCTTCTTCTTGGGAGGTACTTGGTCCATTGTTCCAGGATCCAAGACCTGAGGTTCAGAGAGGCACTTTTTGGCCTGTGACCTGGTCACAGCAAGGACATGTGATGATATCCCTAACATCTCTGCATGAGTCCTGTACTCAACTTCTGACCATAGAGAGTTCTCCAGGTCATTGCCCAACAAACATTCTACTGGGAGATCAGCACTAACCACAACTTTCTTTAGGCCAGTTACCCCTCCCCAGGAAAAGTTAACAAGTGCCACACTATGTGTAGTAGTGACATTGCTGGCATTGGTCACCAGGTAATCATCGCCTGGCATGTATTGTCCAGGGTCCACAAAGTTAGGTGTCACCATAGTGACACTGGCACATGTGTCCCTGTAAGCTTGAGCCACTTTGTTGTTAATCAAAGGTGTCTGTCTGTATTTGCCCAGGTTACTGGGACTTATGTCAGGGGTCAAATCTATGTCCCCTTCACAAACCAGAACAGCCTGTGTAAGGGTTCTGACTAGGTCAGAATCTCCTTCAGTTCCCAAAGTGATTCCCACTAAACCCTTGGCTTGAGGACCAACACTGCTAACTGTACTAGTGGGTGCAGGTGCCTTAGGGGCTGCAGTGCTGGGGGCTCCACCCTTTTTACACTCACTTGTCCAGTGAGAGGTGTTCTTACAAGTTTTACACCAGGGTTTCTTCTGACCTTCTTTCTTCTTCTTCTTGGAAGTTTGGGACCCACCCTCTGTCTCAGTTTGGGGCCCTGTTGAAGACTTCTGGTCTTTAGCTTTCTGCTCCCCACCCTTCTGGTCTGTTTTCTTCTGGTCACCACCCTGGTTCTGGTTCTGGTTCTTTTGCTTAACTCTGGTTCTTACCCATTTATCTGCCCTCTTTCCCAATTCTTGGGGAGAGGTCAAATCTGAGTCAACCAAATGTTGATGCAACTGCTGGTTCTGACAATTATTTAAAATTTGTTCTCTCATCAGCAAATTGTACAATCCTTCATAGTCTGTAACCTTGCTTCCCAGCAACCATCCCTCCAGAGCCTTAGTGGCACACTCAACAAATTCAGACCAGTCCTGAGTCTGTGTCTTCTGGGTATCTCTGAACATTAACCTGTACTGTTCAGTGGTTAAGCCTAACCCATCAATCAGAGCACTCTTCAGGACCAGGTAGTTTCTAGAATCCCCATCACTAACTGTGAGGAGTCTGTCTCGGCCTCTACCTTCAAAGGAGAGCCACAAGATTGCTGCCCACTGCTCCTGAGGGATCTGCTGTACTCTGCAGGCTCTCTCCATTGCAGTAATCCATTTATGGATGTCATCCCCAGCTTTGTAGGGGGGCACAATCTTACTCAGGTTTCTATTATCAAAAGACCTGTCTTTATCCTTGTGGATATTGCTGCCACCAGTGGGTTCTATTACCCCACTCTCTCTAGGCTGTCTTGCTCTAGCAAGTTTCTCCTTAGCCAGGGCAACCTCTAACTCTTGCCTCTGGATCCTAAGCTCAGCCTCTCTCATCTTGGCCTCATGTTCCCTTCTCTGAGGGCTAGTCATCTCCTTTCTGGAGTGACCATGAGAGCCTCTAGAGACATGGGAGGTATTGGATTCACCTGAGTGATGCCTTCTCCTCCTATGGCCCTGGTTAAGTCCACCTGGGGGTCTGAATGGGTTGTTACCTGATTCATTCCCAAGTTGACTTAAGTTAGCCTGGTTCAGTCTACTGACCAGCACCTGACTATCTCTGTCATCATCTGACTCACTGCTTTCCACCTCCTCCTCCTCTTCTTCTTCCTCTTCCTCTACATCTACTTGAGGAGCTCCAGTGGTGGGGGCTTCCTCATCTACTAGGATGATAGGGGTAGGGGTGTCTACAGTGTCATCCTCTGAAGGATGGCCTCCTTCAGCATTCCCTGTGGGGTTTGCTTTAGAGGTCTTTAGAGCTTCAGACTGATCCAAGAGCTCTCTTAGGTGGTCTGCAGTAGGGGAAGGCCCTGTCTTCAGACCCCTTAAGACACAAAGCTGTCTTAATTCCTTAAAGGGAAAAATAGCAAATTTGGATGGTGCCCTCGGAGGGTCACTCTCAACAGGAGTAAGTCCACTGGACCCCTCTGCTCCAGACATTGCTCTAGTGTGGGTGGATGTGTTGCAATCTACCTACACTGGTGTTTACCTACTAAACCTAACTAGTAGTTGTAGCTAGGGTGTGCTACTCCCTTTGCTCTACAACAACTAAGTTCAGTAGAACTTATGTATACTAGTCTTGTTTTATATGTACCTAGCAGGTACCTGTATGATCTTTCAAATGATAATCTCAAAGATTGTAATGGTAAAACAACAGCAAGCTCAGATCCCAATCCGCTGCTCACCAATGTGAGAAGTTGGCCTGGTATATAATGCTCACTAGTTCTAGTGATCACTTTGTACCATGCCAAGCAACCCTTATGATGATGGTTGTAATTCAACCTTGTAGACCAGTTATCCTAGTGGTAACGTGGACAAAGCAGTCTTAGGCTAAACTCTGAAAGGCATGTGAAGCCAGCTGTTATACCATACACAACCCCCTTGAATACCAAATGAAAGGGACACCACACAGATATATATTGAAAATATATATTGATTTATTAACTATTAAAATCCCCTGGACTCTTTATGAGCACAGAAGCACAAGCGTAAAATCACAAGACAGTTTAAAATACACAAAAGTTGCACAATATGGATGAGCCCTAGGGGCCACCTAAACCATATACTAAATAAGTGGTATAAGAGATACCTAAAGGAAAGTGAAGAGGCCTAGGGCCTTGGGAATCGCTGGAGCTATTCGAGACTGGAGTTAACTAAGTCGGGAAAGGCCCACGGGACTCGGGTGCAGTGTTCAAAGTGCACGCACTTCTCAATACAAAGTCTATGGTGCGTAAAAAGCACAAAGTTAGAAAGTTAGGAACCTTCCGAGTGACCTACGGAGCTGAAACTTAAAACACAGGCCCTTGGGATGTGTACCAGTGCAGGAGCACCGGCGGAGCTGAGTTACCTCACCCACAGGAAGCGGGTGCACAGGGTCGAAGATGTGTCGGGTTTCGTCACGCTGGTCGATGGTGCTTGGAGCTGAAGATGCTGCAGGCGGCTCGATGAGAAGAGTTCCGGTGGATCCAAGGGTGGATCTGAAGAGTTGAAGACCTGAAAGCAGAGGGGACAGTGTTCAAAGTCACTAGCCAGTGACTACCGTGGAACCAGAGTGGAACCAGGCGATGTCGGGTGCAAACAGGCGTTGTCGGGTAGCTTCTTTCTGCAGCCACGTGGATACCCGGGGTCGAGGACGTCCAGGAGTCGGTCACGAGCTGTCCCACGTAGGCTTCTCGCTGTTGGCGGTGTCGGCGACCTGATCGGAGCAAACAGGCCTTGGCAAATGCAAGCCACGCAGGAGTTGAAAGATGCTGTTCACTCGGACCAGCAAGGTCAGAGCGAGTGCTCCTTTTCACAGGAGCTTGGGTAGGTCTGGAGCAACCAGACCTGCTGTTTAAATCTTCGGGTTCGTCGCCAAGATGGCCGCTGGCCGCGTGGCTAGTGGCCGGGATGGCGCGTCGAGTGGCACAATGCAAAAGGGCCCCACGCAGATCGTGGGGATGCTGGAGGGCTGATCTTCGGTGCAAGGGCTGCTCGGTGGTGGGGGTTCTCAATCCCCAAAGCACAACGTCGAGGATGCCTCAGAAGCTGCGCAGTCAGCTTGTCGGGTGTCTTTCAAGAGGTCCGGTCCCACGTCGCTCGGTGCCTCCACGGGTCCCTTCTTCGCAGGGACTGTGGATCGGGCTCTGAGAGGTCTGGGAGTCTGGTTCTTGTCGGGCTCTGGGCTCGGTCTCCGGCGGGAGGCGGCGGCAAAGCAGACGTCGAGTCGCTGGTTGGTACCTGTGTTCACAGGGTGGTCACTCCTTGGCCACAAGGGAGATTCTTCTTCAGTCTTCTGTGCAGCAGAATGTCGAAGTCCAGTCTTCTTCTTAGTTTTAAGTTGATTTCGGGATGATCTGCTGTGCAATGGCACTGCTCCCCCTCTTATTCCCAAACTGGGGGTGGATCACCTACTAGGTCCCTCCTCTGGGTGGAACCAGGAAGGGGGGCGGTTACACCCCCTTTCCTTTGTCCAGCTCCGCGCCAGGACTGGGGCTGGAAGGCCCCAGAACCGGTTTGGACTGGCCTATGCACGGGGACACCTTGTGTGCCCCGGGCATGTCTGATTCTTTTCAGCCCTGTCCTACCTAATACACAAAATCCTGTCTGGGGTGGTGCTCGCACCTCCCAAGGCAGGAAACCCTTTGTCCAGGCCACCATCTGCCGAGTTTCGGTCAGCAGCAGGAGGCCAGACTTGTGTCTGTGGTGGCAGCGTCCATTTTGTGAAGCTGAGGCTCTGTTTAACTTTAACCGGGGTTAAGGCTACACACATGTCGTGTCCCTCTAGAAGGGTGGAATGCTATCCCCGTCGCCAGAATTGGCGAGGGGATAGTATTCCAATTCGTATGACACCTTACTCGACATGTTTTGATAAAGCCAAACCAAAGATAGCATTTAACCGCGAGGATTATAATGCACTTAAGAGTATATGGTATGGCAATATCCCGGAACAGCTTAGGGAGTTGTTCCCGACAGCTGCAGACAGGCTCAGCTCATGCCAGAGCGCCATCTCACATATTTCCAAGCACTCTGCCTCCAGGATTGATGAGGCCTTCCATAGGAGTGGCTGATAGGAACATATGTGTCCAGTTTAGGGTTAGGCACAGACATACTGTACCTAAGTAAGAGGTGGTTACACCGACTTACCCCAGCTGAGTGATCAGCCAGTTGTGTCAAATATGGAGGCCAGGCCAGGGGTGGCACAATACGTGCTGCAGCCCCTGGTAGGCCTTGGATACACCTATGCCCTGGGCACCTAGGGTGCACTATTACAGGGGCTCATAAGGTGAACCAGTTCCAATTCGTAATGCACCTAAAGTGCATTGGCATCAATTTAGAGAGAGAACAGCAGGCTGTGGGTCTGATTAGCAGGCCCACAGCCACATTAAGTCAGAAACCAGTGAAGCAAAAAGCAAAAATTTGGGGTGACCATAGGATAGCAGACCCTACTCTCCTACACTGACATTCACCCAGAAGAGCACTGAAGGTCTGTGAGACTGACTTTCACCCAGAAGAGCACTGAAGGTCTGTGACAGACTGACATTCACCCAGAAGAGCACTGAAGGTCTGGACAGACTGACATTCACCCAGAAGAGCACGGAAGGTCTGGACAGACTGACATTCACCCAGAAGAGCACTGAAGGTCTGGACAGACTGACTTTCACCCAGAAGAGCACTGAAGGTGTGGACAGACTGACATTCCCCCAGAAGAGCACCGAAGGTCTGTGAGACTAACATTAACTCAGAGGAGCACTGAAGGTCTGGACAGACTGTCATTCACCCAGAAGAGCACTGAAGGTCTGTGACAGACTGACATTCACCCAGAAGAGCACTGAAGGTCTGGACAGACTGACATTCACCCAGAAGAGCCCTGAAGGTGTGGTAAATTAAATATTACCCTGTCGGAATTCCTATACTTAAACAAAAGGTCATGCATATAATGAGAGGCAGAGTCCGTGGTGTCCGATTCAAAAGGGCTTTATTTCAGTAACTCGAGTTAAGGGAGAATCGGGTTCCATCACCACTAAGGTTCAGGAAGGGTCGTCATCTGAACTTTATTCACAGAGTACATTATTTATACATTAAACATACATTGCATTGTATAGAGAAGGGGGAGCGCTCCAGGCGGAGCAAGCGAAAGAGAGAGATAAGAGCACATGGGCGTGCAAAAGGGCGTGTAAGAAGGCGTACACGTGGGCATTCACTTGAGGAGTCATAGGTGAGTCATAGGTGGGTGGATACATGGAGGGGGGTCTGCATGGTCAGCTGGAGCTTTTACCCTACTTGTGCGCGCAACCTGGTCATGACGTGCAATTAACGTGTAACTGGGGGAAGCTGGGGGGAGCTGACTTTCGTTCTAGTAGAGGAGCCTTGAGTGTCAGGACGACCTGCACATCTGATATTATCTGATATCTTAAGTTTGGAGGATGTATTGTCTGAAGTATAGGTCGCTCGAGCAAAGGTTGCTCATCACTAAGAGCCAGTGTGTGCATATATTTCTTCGTGCGTTGCGTGGGGGCCATGGGCTTTCTATGGATGCGAGCTCTGTAAATCACTTAAACGGAGACAGAAAGACTGGGCTCTATCTCTGTGGACGGGTTCTGTTTACCTTCTTCACTAGGCAGGAATGTGTTTCTATGGAGCAGAGCAGATAACTGTAAGCAAAATACTGTCTATGCAGGCCGGACTGGGCCCCTCTCGGCTGAGCGGAAAGTATGCGAGAGGTCAGGGATACATAGCCGAGCTGCAGCTTTCAGAGTGTCTGGAGGCAAGGAGCCTGAATTCGGGTCCTAGCTCGGCTGAGCCACAAAACGGGTTCATCTCGACTTTTAAACGTGCACCATGCAAATACATTGGCAACATTGGCAACATAGGCCTCAGGGCAAGATTAACGTTTCTTTCATGGAAGGCTTGGTAACTGACTTTCTAACATGGGACGGAAATGCAGAGTCATTCTTAGTACAGGCATAAGAGGGAAAGTGCATGGGTGACATGAACATACACTAAACGTGGGGTACACGCAGGGGACACATTGGCCACGTAAAATTTCTATTTCCTCATTCCCTCCTTGTCCCCTACTGTGCCCTTCAGGACACATCTATATTCATGAGACCGTATATCTGATCATACAGCATCATTTGTTCGTCTATTTTCTTTTGTATACGTGGATGGGGAATACAGGCAGTGGCACACAGGCCGCTAATCGCCGGGCCACATTGCAGACAAAGACAGCAACCGAATATCATAAGCAGTATAATTCCTAGGAACGACAACAGTGTCCATCCCCATCCCGATATTACACCCCAGAGCCAACTGGACCAAGTCCATGGGTCTTGATGCATCTCGTGAACTATCTTGTGGAGTCTTGTTATTGCTGCGTACACAGATGGCGCATTATTTGGAATAAACACGCAACAACTGGAGCCGATCACTCTACAAGCCCCGCCCCTATCTGCCAGGATGACGTCAAGAACAAGGCGATTCTGAAGAACAACAAGTCGCATGGCAGACTGCTCCTCGGTCAAGTTCGCCAGGGCAGATGTAGTCTCGTTCACTACTGCTTCTAGAGTTCTTGTTAACCTGCTTATGAGTTTACTGTTTTGGGCGGGACCTATGAACCAGAAGTATCCTTTAATAAAATCTGTATATTGCTCCCAAACTGTCTCAGTCTGATCAACTACTGGGGAACCGATCTCCCTCCTGTGTCTAACATGTACTAGTCGTGAATCTCAATGATAATGGGATGGGGCAAGAAAGACGGGTGGCAGCAGGAACGCTATATAACATGTCCCACCCCAGTCGAAGGGCAGACGTACATAGGCTGTCTGACTGCAAATGAAATAGGAATGGCGGGAAACTTTGAAAGTAGACTTTCCTTTATCAGTAAACTCGACTACAGTATTACATTCACTGTGTCCTAAATGCACTGATCCTTTCTTTCTGACGCACAATTCACCTTTTACTGGTAGGACTGATATGAACGGTGGACCTGTATTTTTCTCGGGCTGGACATTCAGAATCATAAAGTTAAGGGAAGCATTTCCTTGCTCGTATACTTCATTTTCTAGATCGGTCCCTTTCCTTTGGGGAAGACCGTCTTCGTCTGGAAAACATGCCTCATTCATGACTGTATTCAAGTTTCCCCATATCCAGACACCCTGAGAAACTGCAGACTTTCTGTCTAGTGATGACATTAAAGCAAACCATGCTCCGCACGAACCATTGTGCTAGAACGGAAAAGGAAAAAGGGCAGAACTCCCTTCGTTTTCTGATAGGGTGGGAGTCGGCCACATACCCAGCAATCTGTTACATTGCTGGTCTGATGAGAATGGTGCAACATTCGAATAAAAGTATTGTTGTGCAGGGCTAGTCGATATGACAGTTCATGGGGGGGCAGATCACTGAATGTATGCTCTGTGGTGTCATTAAAGGAAAAGTGTATATGTGAGGCAATAGGGGGAAAGAAAACATGTAATGCCAAGCTGATACATATTATAGTGATGCACAGAAGAGACATAAAAATCAGAGTTACTATACATCTACTGCATAATATCTTGCAGTACTTTTCTTTCATTTCTCTCTTTTTACTATTCTGGTCTACGATCTTATACATGTCAGGAACCTGTCTAACCGATTCACCACCTAGTGGACTTAAACAATTAAACGCTGTCTGACTTACTAGATCGTAACTTAGACCTATATTCCTGTTGCGGTGTCTTTTCTAGCAAAGGGGGCTTACAGTCTGTACTATCGGGACTGTCTTTAGGCTTGATCAAAGTTTCGGAATCTCCAAAGAATTTCTTGCAGTGTTGGGCATGAAGCCAGCCTTTGCGTCCCTCGACCTTGACGGCAGTCCTCGTGGTGAGCAAAACTAATTTCGGTGTTTTCCAGCGCGGCTCAAGGGGGCTTGATCGATCAAAGTTCCGAATGTACACGTGGTCACCAGGGACGATGGTGTGCTCCTTGACTTGGGTGTTGTCGGGGAAGGCGGCGGCAACCTGTGAACGACAAGAGAGTAGTGCAGACATCAAGGAAGCCAGGTAATCTGTCAGCATGTTACTGTCAACATCAGTTATTTTCATAGGCATAGGCGTACCCCACATATTCAGTGGTCTACCAAAAACCACTTCATAAGGAGATAGGCCTGTTCTGGAATGAGCTACCATACGCATGTAAAAGAGGGCAACCGGCAAGGCTACCATCCAATCCACGCCTTTTTCTGCACAGACTTTTGCTAATTTCGTCTTAAGTGTCTGATTATGGCTTTCGACAAGTCCAGCTGCTTCTGGGTGTCGTACACAATGAAACTTCCATTGATATCTTAACAGAAGGGACACTTGTTTCATTAATTCAGAGGAAAATGGCTGACCATTATCTGAGTACACGACACGGGGCAATCCATACAGTGGGAAAAACTCACGCACCAATTGCCTGGCGGTGGTCACAGCAGTATAATCTGGGACTGGGTACGCTTCTGTCCATCTAGATAGTGCACATACAACTACTAGGACATACTTGTAACCTCTACATCTGTCCATCTGGATATAATCCATCTGGAGGACTTCAAAAGGATGGTCAGGAGGATGAAATCCGCCTTGTTCCACCGGAATGCCTTTGCCTGGATTGAACTGGCAACAGATCATACAGGTGCGTACTTTCTGTTTCGCTGCTGCACGTAGGTGCTTGTTAAACCAAATATTCTGTAAGCTGTCTATCATTGCCTTTTCTCCTAAGTGTGCTGGACTATGTGCCGTGTTTATGATGACTTGTACCATAGAGTCTGGGAGAAACCATGTAGCTTTGCCTTTAGTCATCCAACCCTGGTCAGTCTGGACCCTTCCTTGTTCAGTCCATTTCTGCTGCTTGTGCGGACAGCGTGTCAATTCTTTGTGTCTCTATGACTTCAGCATCAGTGGTCACGGCATATGCGGCCACTAACTCTCCTGTGCTTGTTCTCATGCATGAACTATCTACATAAAGTGTCAGGTCAGGGTCTGGCAGTGCAATATCTGTCAGGTCTTGTCTTGGTTTCGTCACTGTATTTATTACTTCCACACAGTCATGTGGTGCCGTGCCTACTGTCTACTGTGCTGGAGGGCAAGAGTGTAGCAGGGTTGAGAATGTTGCATTGTCTGATCTCTATGTGTGACTGAAATAATGTCAGTTCATATCCTGTCAGTCTATCTACAGTCAAGTGCTGTGTCTGTGTCCTGTTCAAGAGAACTTCCACTGCATGTGGAACCTGTACTGTCAGGGGGTGTCCTAACACTATGGAGTCACTCTGTCTTATAGCTAGGGCTGTTGCTGCAACTGATTTCAGGCACGCAGGCAGAGCCTGGACCACTGGATCCAGTGTACTAGAAAAATAAGCACAAGGCTTGTGTTTTCCTGCTTGATCTTGTGTGAGGACAGATAATGCTGTTCCATCTCGTTCAGTGACAAAAAGCGTAAAAGGTTTGCTGTAACAAGGAGTCGCTAAAACTGGTGCTTGACATAAGGCTCTTTTCAATTCTTCAAATGCCAGTGTATGTTCCTGAGTCCAAGGGAGGACAGTCGAAGACGCTGCCTCCTGTGATGTCAACTGTATGAGGGGTTTGGCTAGATAGGCATACTGTGGAATCCATTGTCTGCAGTACGAAGTGAGGCCAATGAAGGCCCGTACTTCCTTTTGTGTCTTGGGCTGTGAAAGGTTAGCAATTAACTGAATACGTTCTTGTGTCAACTGTCTACCCCTCTTGGACAGCAAGTGTCCAATGTACACCACTTGCTGTGCACAAAATTGCAACTTTGAAGGGGACACTTTGTGCCCCTTGTCTGCCAAGAAGTGTAAAACTGTCAGTGATGCATTTTCGCAGTCTGGTTCTGATCGTGCTGTAATTAGGATGTCGTCTACATACTGGAGCATTGCAGTGTTGGCAGGCATGTGAATACTGTCCAGCTGTCTTTTTAATGCTTGGCTGTAAATGCTAGGACTCTCTGTAAAACCTTGGGGAGCTCTCATAAATTTAAAACTGCGTCCATTTAAACTGAATCCGAAGAGGTACTGACTATCTGGATGAATTGGAACACTAAAAAAGGCATTCTTCAAGTCAAATAAAGTCAGTAAAGAACGTTGCCTCAGAATCAATAGCAGTCAGTAAGGAAGAAATATCTGGGACCACTGGGTATTGAGGGACTACACATTTGTTCAACTCTCGAAGGTCAACAACTAGTCTGTAAACTGGTGGTGCATTAGGGTCTGTTCGTTTAAGAATAGGGATAACAGGTGAATTACATAAATTCGAGTCAGTCTCTACTACCACCCCTTGTGCAATGAGTTCGTCAACAATTTTCAGTAAGGCTACTACGGCATCAGGTGGTAACTTGTATTGTCGGATACGTGGCAGTACTACTCCTGTTTTGAGAGTGACACGGTGTGGTGTAATGTGCATGTAACCTACGTCAGTCGGACCTTGTGCCCATAGGTGCTGTGGTACATTCCGGAGTCTGTGGTCAAAATCCCTCAACACATAATGTCCCTTAAAATCACGTAAGAACAGTCATACTCCTTCCGGAGAACAACATATAACTGCTCCTAGTTCTTTCAATGTCTTTATACCAAGCAAATTTTCTGGACATGACTTAGTAAGCAGCAAGTCTGTGGTACGTGACAATGGACCGATCCCTAGGGAAACTGGTTTCGACACTTCGTTAACAATAGGCTTTCCTGAAAATCCCAGGGAAACATTCTGTGAGCCTGAGAGGGGTGCCCCTGGAACCTCGTCATGGCTGATGGTAGTTCTGCTCGCCCCTGTGTCAATCAGAAATTTTCTGTCTTTTCCCAATACACGACTATGTACATAGGGACCCTTTTGATCTACAGGAACCTCAATAAGGGGCAAGCCAACTTCCCTCTCTAGGCTGTTTCATGAGAACTGTTGGTATTCTGGATAATCCGACTGTGTGTACTGGTACATTTGTTGTGTGGCATGTTGTGTGGCAGGTGGTGGGGGGGGTGGAAAATTCGCTACTGTCTGTTGTGTGTTCTGTGGGGTGCTACTCTGCCTAGGAGGATGCGGTCTTTCTTTTGTCTTGCCTGTAGCTATATTGTGTTTCAGGACAGCACACTCTTTTACAAAGTGACCTGGCTGTTTGCAATAATTACAGTTCCCATTAACAAGTGTCGTGCCCTTTTTGTTCGCATTAGCTGGTACCTCAACCTTCAGTACTCTATTCTTGATCAGGGGTAAGGAATTCTCTACTAATTTGCTCACAAAAAGATGTGGATATGATTCACTACTGGGCTTAAGGCCCCTGTTAATAGAAAAACATTTCTCGAATCTAGAATAGAAACCACTTGTGTCCTCGTCTTGTTTCTGTTTACAGGCTGAAATAGCATCCCAATCTTCCTTTTTAGTAATCAATAATCTCGGCAGAACCTGTATTAGGAGTTCAGGTAGTGCGTTAGCTTTGTCCCCAAGACCTACACCAGGGTGCCGGCCTTTATCCTCTGCTTCCAATTCTGTCCAACTTAACTTTTTCTCTCCCATCTCCCAGTCCTTTTCTTTAAGCTTTTCGTAAATACCAGCAGGCAACAGTACTTTCAATAATTTTATAATGTCAGCGTACGTGTAATCCCCTATGCGGAGAATGTCTTTTAGTTCACAGTGAAACCCCCCTGGGTCTTTATCATGGCAGGGCAACATCTTTTTCATTTCCAGTATTTCTAGTTTCGTCAAGGGTGTGTAAACATACACTCGTTGAAGCTCACCCGCTGTATTTTTAACGGGATGTACCTCTCGTAGGGGGTTCTGTCTGTCTATGTGTAAGTTCTTTCTGTCGTGGTGTGGGGTTGGAATCATGCATGTAGTCAGAGAAGTCAAGTACTTATGTCGTTGGTCCAGAATGACATTAATTTATTCAGTACCTAGGTCTGTCCATCTCTCTAGAAGTATATCGTCCAGTAATTTATACAAGGGACCGGGATCAGAATATTGACTCTCATACAACGTTATTAAATGTTGAACCATGTAAATACCAGCCAAACGCTGTTTGTTCGGCGGAAGGCTCAAAAAGGTTTGGGCCACTATATCACTGCTATATATGTTGGAATTGGACACCCATTGGACCGGACTAATTCCTGTTCGTGTGGGGTGTGGGGGTCTCTCGCTCTCTACCCGTCGTTTCAGTGCTTTTTCAGTAGCTTGGAATAGATTCTCAAGGGAATATCTTTCTTTTATAGAATGTCCCTGTTTACGGTAGTCGAGACACTTGGGCCTGTCAACCTGTCGTGCTTTGCCTACGTAATTTATTTTATCCTTTTCTTCGGTTTCTGGCTCAACATCTTCAGTTGATGACTCATACTGCCCGTCAGACTCTTCCTTGTGTATTTCTATGATTGCCTTTCGTATTTTCCTGTACATACATTCTGTCTGTCCCTGTTTGTCATGCTGTTTGTCATGCCGACCGGCAGCTATGTTGTCACTCCAATCCGTCAGACCTTTCTTTACTTCTTTGTCTGGTTGGTCTTGTTCCCTGATCAGACAGTTAATCATAAAACATAAAATCATGTTCTTAACCTCCATCTTTCTTTGTTCCATGGCCTCTTCTATACTCTCGGGTCCCTCCCCTGTTCTAATGAAATGGTATATTTTATCCAGGTGTTCCTTCATGCCTGGTAATGTGATCAAATAGTCGACGGCATGTCTTAATCTTAGTGAAAACACGAGCATTGCACCCTCTCCTGGTACTGGATCGTATATACAACGTGGGATCGTTACACCTACATACTTAAATGGTGTTGATGTCATTTGTGGCGTTCGTGGTGGCCCTAGCCCTAGCGGTGTTCGTGTCGTTGGCGGTGTTCGTGGCGTTGTCGGTGGCCCCCCTCCCACTGCCCCAGCACCTACGTCGTCTTTCACGACCTGCGGAAGCTGCAACTGTAGGAGCTGATCCTGTGATGGGGCGGAGGGAATTCTGCGTTTACATAGTACGGTGCGAGCTCTTCTAGATAGGAGGAAATAAAAGCTTCAGAGGCTGTCGGCTTCTGTCTACGTACTCTAAAGGGTACTGGTGGTGGCGTATGCGACCTACGGGATTTTTCTGAAGGGGTCACTTTAGCTAGTTCTTCTGAAAGGACGGGATAAATACCTGCAACGAGGGCATTTCTTTCTCTATCAGCTTGTTCTGCCTTGACCCTTTCCCCCTCCTCCCGCAGTTCCTTTTCTTTGGCTTTTTCCACTGCTTGTTTACTTCTCTCTGCTTGGTGGAATTCTTTTTCTGCTCTCCTATGCGCTTCTTTACGCCATAACTAAATGGCATCTTTCTGAGATGGTCTTACTTTCCTTTTCCATAGCGCTTCCTCTACTTTCATAATGCATTCAGAATCCCATGTTCCTGAAGCAGGCCATCTGTACTTCTCCTCTAAATCTTTCGTGTAATCTACCCACAAGTCTAAAAACAATATGGCATCTAGCCCGTGTTTATGATACATAAAATGACCAGGTGTGTCTATAGGTGGGACGGGAACTGACTCTTCGAGTATCCCTTTCCTGGTCCCTATCTGACGTAATTTCGAAAACAGTGGCATGTTGAAACGAACGTAATGAACAACACAATATACACCAAAATAGACTGACTGAAACAACCATTCACACTACAACATTAAAACATTAAAAAAACAGATACAGTTTGACTGATACATGGGGAAAACATGAACTTGAAAACCGTTAACTTTATGCACTGGAATACAGTACAACCATACCGGTCTCATAAAGAGACACGTCTTTACCGTGCCCACCGAAATGGACCCGTCTTTACCGTGCCTGTGTGATCAGACCCGTCTTTACCGAGCTCAAATAAATGAACCCGTCTTGAACTATATGCGTTCCCAATAACGGTACTCACCAGGAAGCAGAACTTGAAGGCCTCGGAAACTCGATACTGCGTGACTGCGGTGCTGCGCATGCGCCTCGGAACAGGTGGGCCTCTGGATACCTCGGACCTTGCTCTCTCACGGCTTGGGCTCTGGTTGGGATGATCCGCAATCCTCACCGCCTCGTGTGGATGCCTGGTCGCAGTCCGTCTCCTCCGTGGGCCTGAGGGAGTAAGCAGGAAGACCCGCTGTCGTGTACACTTTGAAGTCCGTCACGGCTGTAGAAGGGGGCAAGGGCTGGACCTACATCACCGGCGTGTTAGGAGGGGGACTAGTCCCTGTTCGGGCGCCAGATTATGTGGTAAATTAAATATTACCCTGCCGGAATTTCTATACTTAAACAAAAGGTCATGCATATAATGAGAGGCAGAGTCCGTGGTGTCCGATTCAAAAGGGCTTTATTTCAGTAACTCGAGTTAAGGGAGAATCGGGTTCCATCACCACTAAGGTTCAGGAAGGGTCGTCATCTGAACTTTATTCACAGAGTACATTATTTATACATTAAACATACATTGCATTGTATAGAGAAGGCGGAGCGCTCCAGGCGGAGCAAGCGAAAGAGAGAGATAAGAGCACATGGGCGTGCAAAAGGGCGGTTAAGAAGGCGTACACGTGGGCATTCACTTGAGGAGTCATAGGTGAGTCATAGGTGGGTGGATACATGGAGGGGGGTCTGCATGGTCAGCTGGAGCTTTTACCCTACTTGTGCGCGCAACCTGGTCATGACGTGCAATTAACGTGTAACTGGGGGAAGCTGGGGGGAGCTGACTTTTGTTCTAGTAGAGGAGCCTTGAGTGTCAGGACGACCTGCACATCTGATATTATCTGATATCTTAAGTTTGGAGGATGTATTGTCTGAAGTATAGGTCGCTCGAGCAAAGGTTGCTCATCACTAAGAGCCAGTGTGTGCATATATTTCTTCGTGCGTTGCGTGGGGCCATGGGCTTTCTATGGATGCGAGCTCTGTAAATCACTTAAACGGAGACAGAAAGACTGGGCCCTATCTCTGTGGACGGGTTCTGTTTACCTTCTTCACTAGGCAGGAATGTGTTTCTGTGGAGCAGAGCAGATAACTGTAAGCAAAATACTGTCTTGGCAGGCCGGACTGGGCCTCTCTCGGCTGATCGGAAAGTATGCAAGATGTCAGGGATACATAGCCGAGCTGCAGCTTTCAGAGTGTCTGGAGGTAAGGAGCCTGAATTCGGGTCCTAGCTCGGCTGAGCCACAAAACGGGTTCATCCCGACTTTTAAACGTGCACCATGCAAATACATTGGCAACATGGGCAACATAGGCCTCAGGGCAAGATTAACGTTTCTTTCATGGAAGGCTTGGTAACTAACTTTCTAACATGGGACGGAAATGCAGAGGCATTCTTAGTACAGGCATAAGAGGGAAAGTGCATGGGTGACATGAACATACACGAAACGTGGGGTACACGCAGAAGACACATTGGCCACGTAAAATTTCTATTTCCTCAAAGGTCTGGACAGACTGACTTTCACCCAGAAGAGCGCTGAAGGTCTGGACAGACTGACATTCCCCCAGAAGAGCACCGAAGGTCTGTGAGACTGACATTAACTCAGAGGAGCACTGAAAGTCTGTGACAGACTGAAAGTCACCCAGAAGAGCAATGAAGGTCTGGACAGACTGACATTCACCCAGAAGAGCACTGAAGGCCTGTGACAGACTGACAGTCACCCAGAAGATCAATGAAGGTCTGGACAAACTGACATTCACCCAGAAGAGCACTGAAGATCTGGACAGACTGACATTCACCCAGAAGAGCACTGAAGGTCTGGACAGACTGACATTCACCCAGAAGAGCACTGAAGGCCTGTGACAGACTGACATTCACCCAGAAGAGCACTGAAGGCCTGTGATAGACTGACAGTCACCCAGAAGATCAGTGAAGGTCTGGACAAACTGACATTCACCCAGAAGAGCACTGAAGATCTGGACAGACTGACATTCACCCAGAAGAGCACTGAAGGTCTGGGCAGACTGACATTCACCCAGAAGAGCACTGAAGGCCTGTGACAGACTGACATTCACCCAGAAGAGCACTGAAGGCCTGTGACAGACAGACAGTCACCCCGAAGAGCAATGAAGGTCTGGACAGACTGACATTCACCCAGAAGAGCACTGAAGGTCTGGAGAGACTGACATTCACCTAGAAGAGCACTGAAGGGCTGTGTCAGACTAACATTCACCCAGAAGAGCACTGAAGGTCTGGACGGACTGACATTCATCCAGAAGAGCACTGAAGGTCTGGACAGACTGACAGTCACCTAGAAGAGGACTGAAGGCCTGGACAGACTGACATTCACCCAGAAGAGCACTGATGGTCTGGACAGACTGACATTCACCCAGAAGAGCACTGAAGGTCTGTGACAGACTGACATTCACCCAGAAGAGCACTGAAGGTCTGGACAGACTGACATTCACCCAGAAGAGCAATGAAGGTCTGGACAGACTGACATTCACCCAGAAGAGCACTGAAGGTCTGTGACAGACTGACATTCACCCAGAAGAGCACTGAAGGTCTGTGACCGACTGACAGTCACCCAGAAGAGCAATGAAGGTCTGTGACAGACTGACATTCACCCAGAAGAGCAATGAAGGTCTGGACAGACTGACATTCACCCAGAAGAGCACTGAAGGTCTGGACCGACTGACAGTCACCCAGAAGAGCACTGAAGGTCTGGACAGACTGACATTCACCCATAAGAGCACTGAAGGTCTGGACCGACTGACAGTCACCCAGAAGAGCACTGAAGGTCTGGACAGACTGACAGTCACCCAGAAGAGCACTGAAGGTCTGGACAGACTGACATTCACCCAGAAGAGCACTGAAGGTCTGTGACAGACTGACTGTAGGAGAGTAGGGTCTGCTATCCTATGGTCACCCCAGATTTTTGCTTTTTGCTTCACTGGTTTATGACTAAATGTGGCTGTGGGCCTGCTAATCAGACCCACAGCCTGCTGTTCTCTCTCTAAATTACTGCCAATGCACTCTAGGTGCATTACGAATTGGAACTGGTTCACCTTATTGGCCCCTGTAACAGTGTACCCTAGGTACCCAGGGCATAGGTGTTTCCAAGGCCTACCAGGGGCTGCAGCATGTATTGTGCCACCCCTGGCCTGGCCTCCATATTTGACACAATTGGCTGATCACTCAGCTGGGGCAAGTCGGTGTAATCACCACTTGCTTAGAAATAGTATCCCTATATCTAACCTTAAACTGGACACATATGTTCCTATCAGCCACTCCTATGGAAGGCGTCACCAATCCTGGAGGCAGAGTGCTTGGAAATATGTGAGATGGTGCTCTAGCATGAGCTGAGCCTGTCTGCAGCTGTCGGGAACAACTCCCTTAGCTGTTCCGGGATAATGCCATGCCATATACTCTTAAGTGCATTATAATCCTCGCGGTTATATGCTAACTTTGGTTTGGCTTTATCAAAACATGTCGAGTAATATGTCATACGATTTGGAATACTATCCCCTCGACAGTTCTGTCGACGGGGATAGCATTCCACCCTTCTAAAGGGACACGACATGTGTGTATCCTTAACCCCGGTTAAAGTTAACCAGAGCCTCAGCATCACAAAATGGATGATGCCACCACAGACACAAGTCTGGCCTCCTGCTGCTGACCGAAACTCGGCAGATGGTGGCCTGGACAAAGGGTTTCCTGCCTTGGGAGGTGCAAGCACCACCCCAGACAGGGTTTTGTGTATTGGGTAGGACAGGGCTGAATAGATTGAGACATGCCCGGGGCACACAAGGTGTCCTCGTGCATAAGCCAGTCCAAACCGGTCCTGGGACTTTCCAGACCCAGGCCTGGCGAGGAGCTGGACAAAGGAAAGGGGGTGTAACCGCCCCCCTTCCTGGTCCCACCCAGAGGAGGGACCTAGCAGCTGATCCACCCCTCAGATTGGGAATAAGAGTGGGAGCAGTGCCAGAGCACCACAGATCATCCTGAATCAACTTTAAACGAAGAAGACGACTGGACTTCGACATTCTGCTGCGCAGAAGACTGAAGAGAATCTCCCTTGTGGCCTAGGAGTGGCCACCCTGTGAACACAGGCACCAACCAGCAACTCGACGTCTGCTTTGCCGCCGCCTCCCGCCGGAGCCCGAGCCCAAAGCCTGACAAGACCCAGACTCCCAGACTTTTCACTGCCCGATCCACAGTCCCTGCAAAGAAGGGACCCGTGGAGGCACCGAGTGACATGGGACCGGACCTCTTGGAAGACACCCGAAAAGGCATCCTCGACGTTGTGCTTTGGGGACTGAGAACCCCCACCACCGAGCAGCCCTTGCACCGAAGAAGAGCCCTCCAGCATCTCGACGATCTGCGTGGGGCCCTTTTGCATTGTGCCACTTGACGCACCATCCCGGCCACTAGCCACGTGGTCAGCGGCCATCTTGGTGATGAAACCGACTAACTACACTGCGGGTATGGTTCCTCCAGACTTGCCCTCGCTCCTGTAAAAGGGAGCCCCCGCTCTGACCTTGCTGGTCCGAGTAATAAGCCTTTTTTGATTCCTGCGTGGCTTGCCTTAGCCAAGGACTGTTTGCTCCGATCAAGTTGCCGACACCGCCAACAGCGAGAAGCCTGTGTGGGACAGCTGGTGACCGACTCCTGGACGTCCTCGTCCCCTGGTGTCCACGTGGCTGCAGAGAGAAGCTACACCTCAACGCCTGTTTGCACCCAACATCGCCTGGTTCCAATCTGGTTCCACGGTAGTCACTGGCTAGTGACTTTGAACATTGTCCCCTCTGCTTTCAGGTCTTCACAACTTCAGATGCACCTTTGGATCCACCGGAACTCTTCACATCGAGCCGCCTGCAGCATCTTCAGCTCCAAGCACCATCGACCAGCGTGACGAAACCCGACACTACTTCGACCCTATGCACCCGCTTCCTGTGGGTGAGGTAACACAGCAACGCCGGTGTTCCCACACTGGTACACACCTCTAGGGCCTGTGTCTTAAGTTTCAGCTTTCTAGGTCACTCGGATGGTTCCTAACTAACTAACTTTGTAACTTTTACGCACCATAGACTTAACATTGGTGAGTGCGTGCACTTTAAACACTGCACCCGAGTCCCGCGTAAGTATGGGCGGAAAATCCGTTCCGCTCGCGGATTTTGCGGATTTTCGGTAAATTCGCAATCCGCGAGATTCGCGAATTTCCCGCAAAATCCGCAAATCCGCGAGCAGCGGATTTTATGGCTTGCTCGCACTGTTCGCGTGAGTTCGCGGCTTCCCAGTTTAACTTCGCGCCCCGCGAATAAGCGCTAAATTGCAGAAATACGATCTTAGCAAAACTGAAACTACTTACCAGGTTCAAAAGTTCAAGCTCATCATTAGTAGCCATTTCCTGTAGTGCTTCCTGAGGGGCCCCTCCAGAGTTCAGTTGCCTACTTGCAACTATTATGTGACCCTGCTCTGACCCTCAGAATAGTTACACATATGCCACAAAGGTCCTGAATTACAGCTAAGGGAGACAAGCAGGAGCCAGGCTGGAAGTTCAAATCCAGTGACACATTAATCAGCCCCTAATTCATTATTGTCAGTTGGGGCAGGGCAGGTGTTGTAACTAATTTTGCAACAATGAAAGCACTTAGCAAGTGCAAAAGATCACTAATCAGGAAGCACCCAGAAGAGCACTGAAGGTCTGGACAGACTGACATTCACCCAGAAGATCACTGAAGGTCTGGACAGACTGACATTCACCCAGAAGAGCACTGGAGGTCTGTGACAGACTGACATTCACCCAGAAGAGCACTGAAGGTCTGGACAGACTGACATTTACCCAGAAGAGCAATGAAGGTCTGGACAGACTGACATTCACCCAGAAGAGCACTGAAGGTCTGGACAGACTGACATTCACCCAGAAAAGCACTGAAGGTCTGTGACAGACTGATATTCACCCAGAAGAGCAATGAAGATATGTGACAGACTGACATTCACCCAGAAGAGCAATGAAGGTCTGGACAGACTGACATTCACCCAGAAGAGCACTGAAGGTCTGGACCGACTGACATTCACCCAGAAGAGCACTGAAGGTCTGGACAGACTGACATTTACCCAGAAGAGCACTGAAGGTCTGGACAGACTGACATTCAACCAGAAGAGCACTGAAGGTCTGGACAGACTGACATTCACCCAGAAGAGCACTGAAGGTCTGGACAGACTGACATTCACCCAGAAGAGCACTGAAGGTCTGGACAGACTGACATTCACCCAGAAGAGCACTGAAGGTCTGGACAGACTGACAGTTACCCAGAAGAGCACTGAAGGTGTGGACAGACTGACAGTTACACAGAAGAGCCCTGAAGGTCTGGACAGACTGACATTCACACAGAAAAGCCCTGAAGGTCTGTACAGACTGACATTCACCCAGAAGAGCACTGAAGGTCTGGACAGACGGATGCTCTAGTTTGACAACCGAAGCCCCGCTCTCCCTGGAGTATGAGCTTGAGTTCAGATTGCACAAAAGGCCCCGTTCATTTGACCATTTTGAACACCATTGCAATAAGGCCAGTGTGACTTCAGTCACGCTCCTTTAATAGTCTTTTCCTCTCGCCTCAGCCCAACAATTGAATGAAAATTGAAACTGAAGTATGGATTGGTTATGTGTTTCTTCTAGGGCTAATATTGAGTGGTGCACATTCGTTTTGCTGTTGGTGAGGAAATACAAAGATATCAACATAAGGACTTTTCAAAGTTTGTTGATTTCAACAGCTTTGGGAAAATGCAGATATTTCCACCAAATCAGTTGTAGAGCTATAATTATATAATTATCTTGGGAATCACTTTTCCCAACGAGAAGGCTTCCATAAAAACATTTTTGGCATAGAGGTCGCCAGCTAAAGTAGGTTTCTAATGGATACAGCTCTGTATATTTCATACATGAACTCTCCCTGACAACAGAGTGGATTTCAAAATATTTTTGTAGCAGTGTGACGTCCTAAACAAAGACTTGTGACTCAATGGAAAGAGACATATATTAGGTATAAAGGACACTCGGCCGTTGGTGACATCAGGTCTTTTTTCCATGTCTCTATTGACTAAGGTTCCCAAGCAACCAATATCTCCTCAGTCCATTTTTTAATCTTTTTACTTCAGATTTGGGCGCATGTCCAACTCAATGTCTTTGGACTTCAGGGCCGGCGCCACCGCTCTCCATTTATGGATCCGCAGTGGGGGGAGATTTATAATTTTTTCATTAACCCGTTTACCGCGGCGGACATTCCACTGCGGTGCGGACGTTCTAGAGCGCGGACGGGGCTGCGTCGGCCAACGGTCGTGTGCAGCACCTGCAAGGTAGTGCTCGCATCGGCCGTTGGCTGACGAATGCACGAAACAGGTTATACACAACGGAGCAAGACAGCTTACTGTGCTGTACTGTGTGAAAGGGGGAGGGCAGGACTGTGCCATATCTATCAAGAGATGCTGCATTCCTGTCCTCTTCTTGCACTGGCACACTCAGTGGCACCTATCACCAATGTAGGCACCCTTGCATCATGGTGCTTGGATTCCTGCTTTACAGGAGGGGTTATTTTGTGCAGGAAAGGACGCCTTCCTGCACAAAAAAACTATTCTTAGAGGCAATTTCCCCTTTTTCAGCGTGCTGCAGAACTTTTGGAAATAGGGATCAATGAGGAGAAAGGATGATATTTCTCCTTGTTACACCTCTGATGGGACGGTGCTCACTTCTGATGCTTTCCTAGTTCTATCAGAGCTGGTAAGCCTGGGAATCCGCCAGAACGTATCAGTGGATACATGGAACGCCCAAGTCCCACTCGTGTAATGCTGCCACGACACGGGAAACAGAGGGCAGCGACTTTTGCGGCCTTTCATTACACTAGATTTACTAATCTGTGCAGTGCCACACTGTAGTGTAGTTCCTATATTCCCAATAGGCTCTGCGCATTGAAATAATATATCCTATAGATTAGACATGGTACTGAGGTCGACTAGGTCTCTATCAAATATACTAAACTTAATTGTGTGTGTGCCAGCTAACTCAGAGGTCAGTAGAAACTTTCCCAAATACACAAGAAGGGAACCGCATAAACATGACAACTTTGTTTCCCAAGAATAAGAATATATCTCTCAGAGTCGCGGAAACAATAGATAAGTATTTCACTCAGTCAATCGTGCATGCTTCGTTTCACCAGAGGTGCAGAGAAATAGAGAGACGGGCAAAAAGGTTTATTGAACAGTCTTCTTTCTCATGCAAGAGAAGTGAACTGCTACAATCGTTATGCAGACTGTAAAGTATAATGCGTACAGCTTAAACAGTAATATGAAATAGTACTGTAAGAGCATTGTATGGTTTTTAAGCCATATAAAAATACATACATAAATACACAGGCTGAAATACTCAACTGGTGCTTCTGAAATACGCCTACCCCAATGTACCTAACCTAAGTCTAGTACGCGGGAAGAAGTAAGTTATTGTGTAGCATAGGTTTACTTGTTTTTGCCAAGAATCTACCAAAGGTTTCTCTAGGTTCTAATCAGCTCCATACCTTGGTTACAGTGAAGGAGGTCTGGTATCTCAGTCTCAGGACTTGATTTCCCAACACTCCGCAAGGGGAGCTTGGAAACACTGGAGCTGGATTCTCGTCAAGAGAAGGACAGCCTCTTGATCAGTGCATCCCTCTCGTGTAATGCTGCCACCATACAGTGCAACAGACAGCCGCGACTTGCACTGCCTCTCATTACACTAGATTTACTGAGCTGTGCGGTGCTGCGCAGGGTGGCCGCGCGTGGCTCGGTACATTTGAATCTAGGTCTTGCGTCGACCTGCGTCTCCATGCTGGAGCAAAGCAAAACATTGCTAAATCTGCACCTAAGAGTGGATTCAGCATCCTGGGTACCGTCATATTGCCTCAACTGTTCTTTCAGATCAGGTCAGACTTAACTTTATTTATTTTGGGTCGCAACGCAAGCTTAGTAACAACATTCATTATATGAATCGATTTCAACCAAAACGGAAATAAGAGCAATTGCTTCCATGACATTCTGAGCGGCTTCGATTTCAGAAGAGAAAAAGGTTATTAATCATCATCAGTCATTGATAATCAAAAATATACAAAAGGCATTAATAATTTAAAAGCAAAAGTATTTTTTCTGCCATACATTATAAGTAAAATATGACATACATCCTGATTTTAAACAGGGGTGAGCATACCTGGCATAACCCAGTGGAATTACATGTAATTACCACAAAATGACTCATGAGTATGAGTAATCACGTGAGAGGCGTAATCCACCATTTAGTGCTATTTTCTTAGCTCACGGTGCACTTTGCCACTGGATTCAAGCAAGCCGGCCTGAAAACAGCTGGAATGCCAGAAACCGGTCCTCGGAAGCTTGTTTCCGGTCCAGGGAAGGCATGGCTTGGCAGTTCGGGCTGGACTGTTCCCATGAGGCACAGGGTCAGACTGATTTGCTTATAGCCATGTCTGAACTGGGGTGGCAGAGTGGGCTAAAGAACGGTGATGGATTAAACCCAGATCTTTTGACTGGGTGTGAGTGTTTGATTGGTTCAGATGCTCCGTCCATTACCACCCCCTTTTGTACCGCTGTAAAAGCGATCCTCTCCACGAGTCTGGAACTTCCCCCAGGAGCCAACATTCGGAGTACAGATGGGTCAGGTTTGTGGTCCAAAAGTCAATGTTTGCCTTGAATAAGTGCCCGGGAAGCCCATTGGGGCCCGGTGCGGCGTTTTGTCTGATGTTTTTTAAGATTTTGGAGACCAGCGATTTTCCCAGTGGGGCCGTCATCTCGATGGTAGGATCAAGGTAGTCTCCAGCAATAGGTGTTATGTTTTGCATATTTGGCGGGACCATCATTAGTATATAGTGCTTTAACATGGGCGAACCAAATAGAGGCTTCAAGGGCATTTTCTCTATGATTTGGGCCTCTTCCCATGTTGCATATATAGGTCCAAAACTCCTGTGATTTTCCCTGGCTCAGCAAATCAAATATAATTAACCATTGTGCTTCACAGTGGGCACGTTTTGCAGCCCATACCTTTTTTGCATGACTTTTTTTTAGCTTCCTGTAGTTGGTTCTTGTTTTGTTTTGTCCCGCTTTTGTGGAACCGGTTACGTTCCTTGTTTAGTGTTTTGGCGCTTATTTTGATTTCTATATTGTGACCATATTTAGGGGGGGACGCCTGTGCGACACACTATTCTGATTCCCGCAAAGTATCACCGCCAGGGTCTCTGATGTGGCATTCCAGCTTTCTATTGCACCATTTTTTTGTTCACTCGATGGCCAGCCTGTCCACTGATTTACCCAGCTGTTAAATCTGGTTATGGTGGTTTGTTCCCATTTGATCCTTCTGGGCAGCTTTATTAGTTCTTCTCCATCGGCCGCTCCGATGTATTCAAGCTTGTGGCGTTGGTCCACTATGAGGTTCAAAGTGACAGTTAAGGCAGCATGATCGCTGTCACTGCGCGGTTGGACTGAAAAGTTTGACATTAAAAGTTGGAGTTTGCCGCTTAATATTATATAATCGACCGTGGTTTGGTTATTGAAAGTGGGGCCGACCATCTGCCCCGGACTGTTCTTTAAGAAGACTGAGTGGGCCATCGCCAGGTTATAGGATTTTAGTAGATCATTTAGTGCGTCAGTGGCCCCTGCCTGATGGCTGCGTGTAGTCGAAACCCCTATATTGTGAGTATTAAAATCACCAAGAATGATACATTCAAGGCCCGCGAATTGAAGCAGTAAGCACTCGATGTGATGTGTCAACATGGCCGGGTTAGATGAAGGCCCATGGGGGTTGTGGTAAAGGTTAATTAATAGTATTGAAAAATTACTATTTGCCAGGCGACAGCCTTTCAGGATGCCTGCCTGGAGGAAGTCCGGTAGGTTGGAGATTTCTGCAAATTCCAAATTTAGTGCATGTTTAATGTAGACACATATCCCTCCCGAGGGTCTACCGAAGATGTTAAGCTTTTTTGCTGGTTTTCCATACTCGGCGTATCCTCTCAGGGAGAGAGGGTGGATTTGCCAAGTCTCTTGTGTACAGATTATGTCTGCTTCCTCCATAAATGACAGCGCCTTTTGTTTGAGAAGCAACCGCCTAAGGCCAGCAACGTTCCAAGACATGACTTTCAGACTCACTGGAGACCATTCCTTCTCTGTGCGTTTTAGGACTATGTTTTTCATGCGTCGTGGAAAGTGGCCCCCGGCGTTAAGGCGAGATCCATTAGGTCTTGGAGTTTAAAGCAAGTGAGAGCCAGGACCAGTCTTTATTCACGGGTCCCAGTGTTGCGCATTTGCGTGTCCCCTGGATTAAATCCCTGGTGATCTTAATTGGGGTTCTGGTGGGGTGACCGGAGTTTATGCCACCTGTGTGCCCCTGGAGTGTGGACGCCAATTCTGGTGCATCGTTGTAGAGCGCATGCAGGCGTGGAAGCTCTCCAGCTGATTGGGCCATGTTTCCCTTCCAGGGGTGCGCAGAGTGTGTTTTTAAGATCAAAGGATATTTTTGTGAACACTTGGGGTTTATCCTTATGCCCCAGCTTTCCAGTAGCTTGTGCTGGCTTTTCAAAGCCTCTGCCATGGCCGAGCTCATGAAGGTTAACTCCGTAGTTTCGTTTATCTCTTTCGCATCTGGCGGTAGGAAGGAGATGGTTTCAATGTCTGTGGTTTTTATTCCCTCCAGTCCTGGGATGTTTGCACTAAGGATCAGAAGATTGCTACGATTGAGGATGTCCCACCTCCCCTGCGAGACATACTCTGGATATAGCCTTATATCCCGATCCTGAGATTGGGAGTGACTTAAATCACCAACGGAGACCGCAGCCTGAGCGCCAGTTTGTATTGGCTGTGAAAGGCCAGATAAGAGGGCATCTGCCTGCCTTATTGCCCCAGTAGCTCGATGAGGGGCCGTCGTAAGTGGGAAGCTGGGAAACCCGTTATTAAACCAAGTGTTTTCAATGCCCTTTGTATCTGAAACAGCCCGTGACACTTGAAGCGCACCGTGCATTGTCAACGTAGATGAAACAGCGGCCAAAGAATGATTTGATCGAGCATCATATTCAATAATGCGAAGTTGAGTCGCTTCCACGGCGTTTTGATTTTGTGGGTCATTTACAGGATTTGTGGTTGATACTGGTGGGGGTGGCCGGAGCGCCACCAGAGAGGCAGCCAACCCTTGGTTTGTTATTGGGTTAGACAAATGGAGAACTTCATGCTTTGGGACCGGGCTTTCTGTTATTGAGGAGAAAGCTTCTGGATCAGTTGTTTCCGATGGCTCTTTGTGACCTTGCGTCTGGCGACCGGGCTGCAGCCATTCCCGTATGGATTTATATTTAATCGCCTTGTTCAGTTTTTTTTATTTTTTCTTATTTTTCCTCGATAAGTTCTTTTTGGGGTCTGAACTGGACGATGTGGGAGTCTGCTGCCGTTCAAAGTTTTGGTTTGTAGTTGGTGCGGAATCTCTGGTGTTTGCGTTATTCGTTGGTGTGGGCCCAACCCTAGCAGATTGATTTTCAATTATTGTTACTGTGCCGTCTAGTAAAGAGATTTTTAAGCTTTCTTTTATGGAGGGATCAGACGCTGATGCCTTTGTGTTTGACTCCTTGTTCTTGCTAGCTTCTATTTTAAGATCTTCGATTAGAGTAGTCATGATATGCGGGAGTTTGTCTAAGTTTTTTAAAATTGGACCGCAGCTGCAAGGCTCAGGCATGAGATTTGAACTCTCCTGAGCTCTACGAATCAGGGAGTTCAAGTGATCCAGTTTGGCATCAACCCCTGAAATTAAATTTGCCACTATTTGTAAAATGTTAATCTGGCCATCAAGCTTATCGGCGTGCATGATTGCTGCTCCAGTCATAGAAATAAGGGTCTCATTGATCAGTGTTAGATGGTCTACAAACAATGGGGGGGTGACCTCCCTTCCGCGTGTCGAAGGTGAAAGCTGAGAGGTTTTGTCTTGATTCGGCGGGCTCCAGGTCAACAAAGATCGGGGATTGGGACTGCCCGGCCGGTGGTTCAGTGATTACTCCCCCTTCGTCATGGGCCTTGCAGCTCCCAGACACATCAAGTGTGTACTCTCTGTTTGCTGATGCACTGCAGCGGGGACCGATGCCAACGCTAGCCGTCAGGGCCTCATATGATGACTTGTTGAGTTGAGGGTTTTTTAATGCTTGTTGGGACAGGGTTGTTGATCTGTCATGCTCGGGCCTCAATACTGCCCTATCAGCTGACGCTAGCTTGAGCAAATCTGCCCCCTGAAGAGTGATTATTATTGGTGATAAGGGGGGCCCTGGTGCCAGCCCCGCGGTGGGTCTCGGGCTCTGTGCAGGAGATTTGGTGGATGATGAGCAGCTCGGAGGCCTGAAAGGTGCTGCAGAGTGTGAGAAGTTGGCTTGATATATAATGCTCACTAATTCTTAGTGATCACTTTGTACCATGCCAAGCAACCCTTATGATGATGGTTGTAATTCAACCTTGTAGACCAGTTATCCTAGTGGTAACGTGGACAAAGCAGTCTTAGGCTAAACTCTGAAAGGCATGTGAAGCCAGCCGTTATACCATACACAACCCCCTTGAATACCAAATGAAAGGGACACCACACAGATATATATTGAAAATATATATTGATTTATTAACTATTAAAATCCCCTGGACTCTTTATGAGCACAGAAGCACAAGCGTTAAATCACAAGACAGTTTAAAATACACAAAAGTTGCACAATATGGATGAGCCCTAGGGGCCACCTAAACCATATACTAAGAAAGTGGTATAAGAGATACCAATCGAAAAGGAAGTAGGCCTAGGGCCTTGGGAATCGCTGGAGCTGATCGGGACTAGCAGTGACTAAGTCGGGAAAGGCCCGCGGGACTCGGGTGCAGTGCTTAAAGTGCACGCATTCACCAATGCAATGTCTATAGCGCGTAAAAGTTACAAAGTTAGTTAGTTAGGAACCTTCAGAGTGACCTAGAGGAGTAAAACTTTAGACACAGGCACTAGAGGTGTGTACCAGTGTGGGAACACTGGCATTGATTAGTTACCTCACCCACAGGAAGCGGGTGCACAGGTGCGAAGTAGTGTTGGGTTTCGTCACGCACGTCGATGGTGCTTGGAGCTGAAGATGCTGCAGGCGGCTCGATGTGAAGAGTTCCGGTGGATCCAAGGGGGGATCTGAAGTGATGAAGACCTGAAAGCAGAGGGGACAATGTTCAAAGTCACTAGCCAGTGACTACTGTGGAACCAGATTGGAACCAGGCGATGTCGGGTGCAAACAGGCGTTGAGGTGTAGCTTCTCTCTTTTCTCTGCAGCCACGTGGACACGAAGAGGTTGAGGATGTCCAGGAGGCGATCACAGGCTGTCCCACAAAGGCTCTAGTTGATGGCGGTGTCGGCAACTTGATTGGAACAAACAGGCCTTGGCTAATGCAAGCCATGCAGGAATCGAAAAAGGCTTATCACTCGGACCAGCAAGGTCAGAGCGGGTGCTCCCTTTTACAGGAGTGAGGGCAAGTCTGGAGCAACCAGACCCGCAGTGTAGTTTGTCGGTTTCGTCGCCAAGATGGCCGCTGACCACATAGCAAGTGGCCTGGATGGCGCATCGAGTGGCACAATGCAAAAGGGCCCCACTCAGATCGTGGAGATGCTGGGGGGCTGATCTTCGGTGCAAGGGCTGCTCGGTGGTAGGAGTTCTAAATCCCCAAAGCACAGCGTCAAGGGTGCCTTGGGTGCTGCGCAGTTAGCTTCTCGGGGGTCTTTCAAGAGGTCCGGTCCCAAGTCCTTTCGGTGCCTCCACGGGTCCCTTCTTTGCAGGGACTGTGGATCGGGCTGTGGAAAGTCTGGGAGTCTGGGTCTTGTCAGGCTCTGGGCTCGGGCTCCGGCGGGAGGCGGCGGGAAAGCAGATGTTGAGTTGCTGGATGGTGCCTGTGTTCACAGGGTGGCCACTCATAGGCCACAAGGGAGATTCTCTTCAGTCTTCTGAGCAGCAGAATGTCGAAGTCCGGTGTCTTCTTAGTTTAAAGTTGATTTCAGGATGATCTGAGGTGCAATGGCACTGCTCCCACTCTTATTCCCAATCTGAGGGGTGGATCACCTGCTAGGTACCTCCTCTGGGAGGAACCAGGAAGGGGGGCGGTTACACCCCCTTTCCTTTGTCCAGATCCTCGCCAGGCCTGGGTCTGGAAAGTCCCAGGACCGGTTTGGACTGGCTTATGCACGAGGACACCTTGTGTGCCCCGGGCATGTCTGATTCTATTCAGCCCTGTCCTACCCAATACACAAAACCCTGTCTGGAGTGGTGCTCGCACCTCCCAAGGCAGGAAACCCTTTGTCCAGGCCTTCCTCGCTGGAAGGACTCCCAGCAGCAGGAGGTCAGACTTGTTTCTGTGGTGGCAGCATCCATTTTGTGATGCGGAGGCTCTGGTTAACTTTAACCGTGGTTAAGGCTAGGTACATGTCGTGTCCCTCTAGAAGGGTGGAATGCTATCCCCGTCGACAGAACTGTCGAGGGGATAGTATTCCAAATCGTATGACACCTTACTCGACATGTTTTGATAAAGCCAAACCAAAGTTAGCATATAAAGGCAAGGATTATAATGCACTTAAGAGTATATGGTATGGCATTATCCCGGAACAGCTAAGGGAGTTGTTCCCGACAGCTGCAGACAGGCTCATCTCATGCTACAGCACCATCTCACATGAAACCACGCACTCTGACCCTAGGATTGCAGGGGCCTTCCATAGGAATGGCTTATAGGTTAACATGTGTCTAGTTAAGGTTAGATATAGGGATACTATATCTAAGCAAGAGGTGATTACACCAACTTACCCCAGCTGAGTGATCAGCCAGTTGTGTCAAATATGGAGGCCAGGCCAGGGGTGGCACAATACATGCTGCAGCCCCTGGTAGGCCTTGGATGCACCTATGCCCTGGGTACCTATGGTACACTGTTACAGGGGCCTATAAGGTGAACCAGTACCCAAATTGTAATGCACCTAGAGTACATTGGCATTAATTTAGAGAGAGAACAGCAGGCTGTGGGTCTGATTAGCAGGCCCACAGCCACATTAAGTCATAAACCAGTGAAGCAAAAAGCAAAAATTTGGGGTGACCATAGGATAGCAGACCCTACTCTCCTACACAGAGCATGTAACCAAAGGTAGCAAGAAAGATCTTATGTCTCTGTTCCCAGAGAGCCCAGAGGCGGCTGTGATAGCACCGGGATGGAGGTTCAAATTGGCTGTGGTGTGACACTTCCCCTCTTCCCCTATTTGCGATGATACAGTATTCGATGACACTGACAGTGCTGGGGGGACCACAAATGAGCCTGGGAGTGTTGGTGTGGCTCCGGTGGCTCCAGATGAGTTCGCGGGGGCCCCCTCCAAAAGCACTGACCCGGGTGGAGCTCCCCCACTCCCGGGGGGTAGAAGAGTTTTGCCTTCCGTCTTCGAGACAATCTATGTGGGTTAGGCTTTGCCTGTATCTGGGCCTGTAATAAGGAAGAGTTTCTGATCCTCATTATTTCTCCTGTGATTTATTGCTGTATTTATTTTTTTCCCTGCTGCGTTTGCGTTGGATACTTGTGGGGTAGTAGGGCGCTAAGGGAGAGGGCTACGATCCCGCGCTCCTCTAAGAGAGATCCCGAAGGTGGGCCAGCTCACTGCCTTCCCTCAGATCGTGGTCCTCACACGCTCTACTTCCCCTATAGTTCAAGGCTATTCTCAATAAGTGTGAGGCCCGGGTGGACGAACTGAGCAGTGTCGGTGGCAGCGTTGTTATCGCAGCGCTCAAAGCTCAACACAGCGCTCACGCCTGCCGACCGCACTTTAGCTCTAACGTTTAACGACAAGGATGATTTCGTGATTATATAAGTGGTGTTTCATGCATGATCATTCTCTCTGCATATTTACACGTATATCTACAGTTTTGAATTTGTGCGATTAAGATATCATTGACACTATGTCGAATATACTTGCTACCCGGGTTGGCTGCATTGCACAAAATGTATATACATGAATTTTGTAAATATGTACATATATGAACACTGTGTACATAGTATACCCTTTTAGTCTCTGAACAGATTCAAAACTGTAGATATACGTGTAAATATGCAGAGAGAATGATCATGCATGAAACACCACTTATATATATCTATCACTATAAAATGGCCGCCAAGTTGATTCTGGACACTAGTTACCTAACTTTTAGTCCCTTGTTGGTGTCTAATGCCAATGTATTGACTTCCTGTCTCAGAATGCAATTGTGTGACCAAGACAGCTTTTGCTGTCGAAACGCGTTACTTTGCTGTAATAAACTGTGGTTCAATTATTCCCTAGTGCGAGCTTTTCTGTGAAGAAAATAGTTGTGGAGAACTATTACATTATTATGTAAAAACATAATATAATTAATCAAATCCACATTATTAAAAACATTTACACACATCACAAAATCAAATATCTAATTAACATTCAGCAACTAACAAAATGAATTAGAATTTTTGTTAAATAATTCCCTAAGTAATACAAAATAATCTACATAATTAATAATCAAATTAACATTATAAAATAGATACTCAAGTAAAAAAATATTTAAAACACATTTCGCTCTAATTCACTACAAGCCCAAACACCCACCAATAAAAAATGTATGCAAATAACATCAAAAGTCTTTTAAATCTACTCCCAGAACACAAAATACACTATAAATGAACACACTTAACATAAAAAAGATACAATTATGAACAGTTTAAAAAAAAATTAAAATACTTAAAAAATCGAAATTCTTATCTTCCATATTCTGTCCCATGATATTCTTGATATCACAATATTTTTGTCAACTGATATTTTTTAAACTAAATTTTGGTGGAATACCTAACCAGTTATGAAAATCTGGAGACAAACACCTTAATGAATTACACTAGATCTGAGAGCATGGAGCATATTCATGGGCAAGGTAACCGTTGGGACAGAAAAGTCCAATGCATGGTAAGAGACATGTAGCTCTGCCCTTTGTGCCCCTTTGTCATAGGCAAAGTCGGATCATGCGTGTGCATCATGACATAGGCCTCTCTCATGGATTGCCGTTTTGTTGAACCGGGAGGGTAGCCCAAAGAACGCCCCAATAGTACGGGTAGGCTACTTTCATTCATTCATGTCCTCAAAAGCTGCTTTCCCCACCCGTTCACCCTCACACAGGACCCCCATAACATTTGTCTCAAGGATTATCCCAACATTTACTTTAATTGCCCTCACAAAGGAGACAACAAACTACAAGTGAACCAGCCCCTACTAATGATTCAGTTCCCCTCAATGTCCTATCAATATTTTAGCTAGTGTCATTCTCAATGTTAGATCAGCAATTAAAAATACCTTTGGTATCTATGATGTCACCACATAGAGTCCATCACAAAGGTACGGTTCAATAAAACCTCTGCACCTTCACTTCATTTACAACACTGCGGTCAAGAAGAGAGCTGGACAGAGGGAGCAGTATTCCATTCCATACGTCGATCGTACTGAAAGAGTTACATGGTCCATCATTTGTCTCATCAGTCACTCATCAGTCACTCAGTATCTGATACTCATGGCAGTCACCCAAGTGGTGTAACAAAAGCTTCAGCATCCCCTGCGGTGCGGGGGCCCGAGCTCCAGGTGCCCCCTCTGGCACTGGCAGGTCCATAGCCTGAGAGCTCCAGACTGAGTCCGGAGTGTGGGGGCCTCCTGCACGTACTTTGCAAGGAGGCCCCCTCAAGTTTCGTTACCCCACTGCAGTCACCTACTCATGCCTGCCTCATAATTGAGGTGACTTACCATTCTCGTAAAGAATGCCATACCACCTCACTTTTCTGAGCTTCTCGATCTTAGAAAAAATCCAAACCAATTTAGATAAGTAGAGGAAATGTAGTGAGTGGTTGATGGTAATTGCAGGTGCAGTGCCATGGATTTACAGGTCTTCACAGCAAAATAAAAGAAATACCTTCCTCCAGACGTGGTCTTGCAGGTCGTGGGATGCTGGTCAGGGCCCGTTGAGCAGAGCTGAGATATCGGTTGCGAGTGTAGAGGAGGGGCCGCGGTTGAGGTATGCAGGTCTGGTATTGTGGAGGGCTCTGTAGGCGTGCGTGAGGTGCTTGAAGGTAATTCTTTTGTTGCTACGTAGCCAGTGAAAGTCTTTCAGGTGGCCGGTGATGTGGCTTCGGAGTGGGATGCTCAGGAGGACTCTTGCGGAGGCATTCTGGATGTTTTGCAGTTTCTTTAGGAATTTCTGGGTTGTGCCGGCGTAGAGTGTGTTGCAGTATTCGAGTATGCTGCTGCCGAGCGTGTGGGTGACTGTTTTCCTGGACTTGGTGTGAATCCACTTAAAAATCTTATGAAGTAGGTGGAGCGTGCGGAAGCAGGAGGACAAAACAGCGTTGGTTTGGGGGTTCATTGAGAGCGAGGGGTCCAGGATGATGCCAAGGTTTCATGTGTGGTCTGTGGGTGTGGGGGGGTTCTGAGCACTGCGGGCCACCCGGAGTCATCCCAGGCATAGGGAGTGGTTAATATTGGGTCTTCTCAAAAAGGTAGAAGGTGATACAGTGGTAGTCGGTGCAATCACAAGGTATGATGGCTTCGATTTTGCAATGATTACATCTAAAGCGGCTCCTTTGTTATGAGTCTGGGTATTGCATGCTTGGTTAAGGTTGATGTTCTGGAGGAAGGTTCTAAAGCTGTTTACGAGTGGATCGCTAGGGTTGTTCCAGTGGATTTGTGGCTGCAGAAACACCCTGGGGAGAAATCTGAATCTTTGGCAGAGCAGCAAAACTCTTTGTCGAATCGGCTGGGTAGGGTAGTCCTTGTCCTCCGGAGGTTCTTGAAGCCAACAGCTTCCTAATTCCCAGGTCTAAGTAGATGTTAAAAGTAGTACTCTTCGACACCAGCCAATGGCCCAGGAACTTGGGGACAGCACTAGAGGGTCAAGACTCACTTCAGCAGAACCCTGCAACAGGTTCCAGGGAAGATCCAGTTGAAACGGGTCAGATGAGCAATTGCCCCTATACCATGAATAGGAGGTCAGCTTAAAGGCATTTGGAGTCCACTTCGCTGTCCTGGCTGCAAAAGGGAGAGGAGGTTCAGTTGTCCAAGGTTACAGACTGCATATCCAATTCTCTTCTCTTCCAAGTGCAGAAAGTGTTCTGAGGAGGGCACTGTGGAAGCCACATTTATACCTGGCACCAGCCTGTGGATAGGTATGGCTCCTGGTAGGGAAGGCTTCTGGTCCCTGTCCTACCAATGGGGAGAAGTTACCAGGGGTATCCCTGAACACTTCTGCAGCATTTACTGTGTGTTGTAATGTAAATAATCCCATAATGCCCCTCTCTACCTAAACCCAAGATGGCAGTATATGTCTTCCATTTTGCAAGGCTCATGAGCGCACCGCAGAAGGTGGCCATAGAATTGAGCAGCTCCTGCTCTAAACCAGTTCTGGGGGATGTAACCCTCCCACTGGAATCAGTGCTTACCTGCCTAGGGGGGAAAAGGGGAGGGGCAGTCCAGGTGTTAGCTACATCTGCCTGTGAGAGGGTAGGCTTCTTTGAAGTTATTCAAGTTCATGGGCCCGGCTCACAGACTATCCTGTCAAGGAAACAACAACACCTCCCACATCCTACGTGATTTCTCTCTTGTCTTGCAGCAAGTTCACAGCCCATCAAAGGGGATATTCAGCTGCCAGGTGATAGTTGGAATGTATGCAAATGGGCTTCTAGAGGTTTTAGGCAGGAGAAAGCTATCTTTTCAAAAGTACCTTTTCATTAATATTTATTACAATTATATCTTATTGTTATGTTGAATTTGAATATAAATTAATAGTCTGAATTATATTTCTGTTTCCTACCCAAAATTAGCATTATTTTATTTAATAACACAACCGAGTGCTTTCCTGTGGAACAGCCAGACATGGTACAGTGAAAATAGCTTTTGAGGCTTTTTCACTGTATGAAAATGTGTAATATTAAACTTTTGCATGTCCTAATTTTAAAAACCATGCATCTTGCCTTATGGGCAATAAGGCTTACTTAGGAGAGGCAAGTTATTCATAGGGACTGCGAGGACAAGCAACCTACGAACAGCCTCAGCTGTGTCCTCTTCCCGGATCCTGCCCCCCGCCTGCAGCCTCATTACCGCTCGGGGCCCCCGCTTCGCGGGAGCCGCTCTCAGCGGTAGGACTTTGGTGTTGCTTTTGGGCATTTTGGAACTGTAGGGACTGCGAGGACCAGCAACCTACGAACAGCCTCAGCTGTTTCCTCTTCCCGGATCCCGCCCCCCCGCCTGCAGCCTCATTACCGCTCAGGGCCCCCACTTCGCAGGAGCCGCTCGCAGTGGTAGGACTTTGGTGTTGCTTTTGGGCATGTTGGAACTGTAGGGACTGCTCCGTGTTGTGAGCGACAAAGGACCGCTGTGCTGTTGGCCATACCTGTGGATTCTGCTGCTGTCTCCGTGAGGGCTGTAGGCGGCAAGAGACGCCCTCGACCATCTGGCTGTCTCCTTCAGGTCTCCCCCGCTGCCGCTGCATTTTCCATCACTGCGAGCGGCCGCCGAGGGGGGAGACCAGAAGCCCCACCACTCCCCGCGGCTGACCTCACCTGACCCCGCCCACCTAAGGATTTCGCGCCAGGAGGCGCTTCAAATCGGGGAGAGAGGTGCTGAGGAGCGTGTGCTCCGTGTTGTGAGCGACAAAGGACCGCTGTGCTGTTGGCCATACCTGTGGATTCTGCTGCTGTCTCCGTGAGGGCTGTAGGCGGCAAGAGACGCCCTCGACCATCTGGCTGTCTCCTTCAGGTCTCCCCCGCTGCCGCTGCATTTTCCATCACTGCGAGCGGCCGCCGAGGGGGGAGACCACAAGCCCCACCACTCCCCGCGGCTGACCTCACCTGACCCCGCCCACCTAAGGATTTCGCGCCAGGAGGCGCTTCAAATCGGGGAGAGAGGTGCTGAGGAGCGTGTGCTCCGTGTTGTGAGCGACAAAGGACCGCTGTGCTGTTGGCCATACCTGTGGATTCTGCTGCTGTCTCCGTGAGGGCTGTAGGCGGCAAGAGACGCCCTCGACCATCTGGCTGTCTCCTTCAGGTCTCCCCCGCTGCCGCTGCATTTTCCATCACTGCGAGCGGCCGCCGAGGGGGGAGACCACAAGCCCCACCACTCCCCGCGGCTGACCTCACCTGACCCCGCCCACCTAAGGATTTCGCCAGGAGGCGCTTCAAATCGGGGAGAGAGGTGCTGAGGAGCGTGTGCTCCGTGTTGTGAGCGACAAAGGACCGCTGTGCTGTTGGCCATACCTGTGGATTCTGCTGCTGTCTCCTTGAGGGCTGTAGGCGGCAAGAGACGCCCTCGACCATCTGGCTGTCTCCTTCAGGTCTCCCCCGCTGCCGCTGCATTTTCCATCACTGCGAGCGGCCGCCGAGGGGGGAGACCACAAGCCCCACCACTCCCCGCGGCTGACCTCACCTGACCCCGCCCACCTAAGGATTTCGCGCCAGGAGGCGCTTCAAATCGGGGAGAGAGGTCCCGCGTCGCGGGACGCGCGCGGGCGTGCGCCGGGCTAAGCCCGGGCAAAGGGCGGGCCCTCTGTGGCCCTCAGTGACCGAGGTAGGCCGGGCTGGGCCCGGTCCCTTATATTTCATTTTTTACACTGTTATTACCGGTTTGC
The DNA here is from genome assembly GCF_964263255.1 of Lissotriton vulgaris. Taxonomy (NCBI): domain Eukaryota; kingdom Metazoa; phylum Chordata; class Amphibia; order Caudata; family Salamandridae; genus Lissotriton; species Lissotriton vulgaris. The sequence continues at coordinate 5,430,567 of NC_141696.1, read as the reverse complement.
ATCTGTGCCCACTTGAGTAGGAGGGTAATTTGATGCAAGTACTGTGATAGCTATACTGCACCCTGGTCCTATCTGCTCCGCCAGGGACTGACTTTATTCCAGACTTTTATACGTTTTATATTGCTACATTTCTTTTTATTACTGTGGAAAATGTCTAAAACTCTACGATCAGGAAGGGTAGTGGGAGAAAAACCTGCCCGAAAATTAACTACCATCCGCACAAGAAACAAGTCAGTAAACAACCCACCTTTGAAAGGACAATGTCAGTTATCTGAACTCTGGGATCTATCTGGTATAAAAAAACCTAAATGTGCGACTCTAGATAATCCAGATACTAAAGCCCTGGAAGTACACTTACCAACTACCTCTGAGCCCCGATCTCCCCAGGTCCAGCAGGGGGCCCCCCAAACTATGGTAGGGGGGTCTCCCTTTCGGGACCCTACAGACGGGAAGCTGATGATTGTAAGTGAGCCAGTGCACATACCATCAATCCCTCAGTTACCCATGAATGACAGGCCGGGGGATGACCTGTCTGCATTATCCATTGATCTGGAACTATGGGGACGCTACGTAAGCCCTGCTAAAGTGGAATCTCTGGAGCAATTTAAAGTTCAGGGGGGAGCCACCCCATCAGGGTTAATGCTGTATAGTAGCACCCCGTCGCTAAATAGACATGAAATATCTGACTTGCTAAACTCCTCCAAGAGCCCCGACCTCAATCTCCTGGATAATATTTGCACTGCGGAAGCACGAGAAAAGCCGATCTCTGAGTCCATGATCGCGCTGGAACAACTTCTTGCTTCAATTTTGCTGCTTCTAGGGAAATTTGTAGGCAGCTCGGACTGTATCCTTGAATCAGTTACCCAAATCCTAAAGTTATTGCTGCAGAAAGTGCCGGATTCGAGTAAGGCCTCTCCCCCTAAGCCTGAACAATCTGTATCTGAGGGGAAATTCAAAGTCATTAGAAGCGAATCAGATAGGAAAAATGAAGTGCCTTCTATGGTCCCTCATAAGGAGGTGTCTCATACTGCAGCATCTAACTGTATCAAGAATATAGTCCTGGAGATAGAGGAGGAGGATAAAGTCTTGCCTGGCCCCAAAACGGTCCAGGAGTTATTTCCTATCTTTGTCCCAGATTGCGGAAAAGATCTCCAGGCCGATAAATCTGAGGTCAATGAAGAAAAGAGAAAATATGGCAAACAAAAAAGTACCAAAGCCAGTAAGAGGAAACCAATTCGAAAATATAGAAAGAAGAAGCAACGGAGGATCATTTTCCAAAAATGCACAGAGGCAAGGGAGAATGAAATAAGGAACGGGGAATCCTTATCTACTTCCTTAAAAGTGGACATGGATGTGAACTTAACCACTTCAACCTCAGTGGAGGAGGAAAATGAACAAGGTAGCCTGCCTTCCCAGGAAGATTTACCACAAATTGGGGGCTCTCTCCCAGGCTCTCCTTCTCGGAGTGCACTAGGAGGACCAATTTTTTATCCATCCGGGACTTTAAACCCTTTGGCCCCCCCCTTTGTGGTTACAATTGATTCTGAAAATTCTCGCCCTCCGGCCCGGCCTGTAAGTATGTCAAAGGCCCCTGTGGATGTGCGTGTACTAGATTTTGTTCCATTATTTGATACTGACCTCTTATTAAATAGAGCCTGGCTTCTCAAGCGTTTCAGTGAGGCTGAATGTCTCTACCACATTCAGTCTAGAGACATAGAACTGGTGACTCTGTTGGGTGGAAGTCGGGTTTTGAGTATTCGGGTGAAATTTTATTCCCCTATCATAACAAATTTGATACTAGAACAGGCTGAAAATTTTCAACGCTTAGGTATTGATATTCTCCCTATCTCTACCCCAGGCAAGCCAAACTCTTTCGATAAGCAGGGGTTGAGGGGTGGTGAGCAAAACGGGGTAACCTCTCCGCTGAGAGACCTGAACATTTGGGTTTCCAGGGGAAAACGCTCAGTATCGCACGTGAAGCCTCTTCCACTAGTTGAGAATTCCACACTCAATGATGACAATAACCGGTGGAATTGGCTCCATAGTGCATTATCAACAAAAAATAAGGATAACCCCAAATTGTTCCACCATCTTTAACCCAGCCTTAAACATAATTTCCTGGAACGCGGCCGGATTCCATAGCAGCCCGGAGAAAATGACCTTTTTATCCACTCTGGAGGCTGATATATTGTGCATCCAGGAAACATGGTGCATAGATAGGTTAACGCCTTTAAAAGATTTCTATGTTTTGGAAGTTCCGGCTGCGCCCTCTAAGAAAGGGCATGCTAGGGGGGGGCTCGCCTGTTTACTGTCAAATAAGTTTCAATGGAGATTTTCCCATTATATTGATTCCAGCAGACTCTTCCACACAATAACATTAGAAAATATGTTCTATGACAATGTAAAATACCCCATGGTAATTTTTAATGTGTATATTCCGCCTGAGGAATGTTTTAATGACAAATTGCAGCGGGTTCTCCAGTATATGGAAAAGATAAAAAATTCACCTCCTTTTCCTGTAATTTTGCTTATTGGTGATTTGAATTGTAAAGTTTCTAACGCTAGTCTCAAACTCTTCAGGGATAAAGTTAAGGAGGAAGTACATTGCATCCCCCAGACGCTTTTCCCTGAAAACTTAAGGACAAATAAAAGGGGGAAGATCTTGTTAAAAGAACTAGCGATCGGGGATGGTATTATCTTAAATGGAAGATTTCCATCTGACGTCCCCGCAAATTATACCCACAAATCCCCCTTTGGGTCATCAATTTTGGACTATGCTATCGCCAGCTACAGTCTGTTTCCCCAGATTCTTGACTTAAAGATCACACCCACGACTCTGAGCGACCATAGTATATTGTTACTATCAATTTCGTTAAATTCTTTGAATACGGCATCCTGGTCGCTAAACAGCAAGGAGGCTACCTTCCACTCTACATCTGGAAGATGCTTCTGGAATAATGCTGCCATTAATGGGGTGCAGGAGCTACTGACCGATACCCTTAGGGAAATAGAAGAGTGGAACGGAAATGAAATAGTTTGTTTTGAGGAATTCATGTTAAAGATTCTATTGAATGCTAAAAAAACTGTCCCCCCTAGGAAAAAAGGAGAGGTAGTTCCTTTGACCCTGCGTAACCTGAATAGGGAATTAAATAAACTAATCCGTGCACAGTACGTTGAAAGGGTACCGGAACGTGGGAAAGATATCGCTAGGTTAAGAAGAAAGAGAAGCAGACTCAAGCTAAAAATTAAAAGGGACAGGGAGGATGAAGTATGGATTAAATTAAGGGAATCTGCTGCATATGGCAACATTAAAGATTTTTGGGCAATAATTGGGAAAGGATGTGGTACACGCCACTCCCCTACTACCATAGCTATACCAGAAGATCTATGGTCCTCTCATATCCGAGAATTATATGCAGGGAACGGGACCACAGGTGTGGATAACTTCATGTATGCTGCCCCTGATGACTCGATCTTCTTTCCCTCTGAGAAGGAAATCGAGTTGGCTATAAAAAATATGCGATCCTCTGGGGCCATGGGACCGGATGAGCTTCCGATGACGGTCCTAAAACAAGACCCTTTAACCTGGAGCAAAATCTTGTACCCCCTGTTTAGGGCATGCCATCTTTCCAAATGTGTCCCTGCATCGTGGAGAGGAAGCATTCTGGTCCCTATCTTCAAAAAGGGGGCAAGGGACAGCCCCAGTAACTACCGCATGATTGCGCTCCTCGACTCCATCGGAAAGGTCTTTGCGAAATGCCTCCTGAGTTCTCTTTCTGATTGGGTCGAGGAGCGCAACATCTTGCCGTTGGAACAGACTGGTTTCCGAAGGGAACATGGCACTCTGGACAACCTGACTGCCCTTCAGGTTATTACTGATAAATATGTCCAGGTGAGAGGGGGTGTTGTATACGCCGCCTTCATTGATTTCTCCACAGCGTTCGATAAAGTAGATCGGGGAACGCTGTGGAGAAAATTGGCGACGCTGGGTGTCCCTACTCCCCTGTTGGAATTGGTGCGGGCTCTGCACACTGAGACCTGGTGCAGGGTCTTAATGGGGGGCGAAAGGGGGCTTTCGGCCAAAATACCATCTCAGAATGGCCTCAAACAGGGCTGCTTATTGGCGCCCCTGTTGTTTTCCCTATATACAACTGACCTCCCTGCTGCTGTGTCCCACAGTGAGGGGATCGCACCGCTGATAGGAGGGGTGCCAATAGCCTGTCTGATGTATGCCGATGATGTGTTATTGCTTGACTTAACTCCTGTGGGTCTGGCAAATCGGCTCCAGGCTCTTCAGGACTTTGCTGGGGAGCATCATATGAAGATTAATATTAATAAAAGTAAAGTGATGTGTATTGCTGGTAGGAAGAAATGCCGCTCGACAAATTTTGGTTGGGCTATTGGAGGGCATAGATTGGAGGTCGTAACTTGTTATACCTTTTTAGGGAAAATATTCTCGGCCAATATGAGCGAGAATCTCCATATAGAGCATTGCTCTCGCAAAGCTCTTGCCCATGGCAATGGGTTAAAGTCCCTATACCTGGCAACGGGGAAAAGACATTTTTCTAGCCTTTTAGAAGTATTTAGAGCTAAAATCCCCGCAACCATCTTGTATGGTATAGAAATAATAGAGATAAAATATTGGGACTTTTGCCACAAGACTGAGGGAAAACTCCTAAGATCCCTCTCGACTCTTAACAATGCCTGTCCACTGGCCGCCTGCAGGCTGGATTTTGGACTCAGGAGCGCCTGGGTTCAGGGGCTGTGCGCCTTAATAAGGTGGGTAGCCAGTGTGGCCAGAGCAAGAGAAGGAACCCTGCGAGTTTTACTCAAAAATGAACTTTTGGGCAATTTTAAGGAGTTCTCTAAGCTCGTTAGTAATTTTAGAGGGGCTGTGAAAATCCTTAGACTGGATGAAAGTGCTCTTTTCTCCTACTCTCCCACGCAGTTAAAGCAGGTCCTTAAGGAGGCTTCGTGGGAGTATTGTTTTCTGTCCGACAAAAAAACAGTTGGAGATAAAAGGAATGTGGAGCCGCTCATCTCCTCCTATAGGTTGAAACAGCCTCAACCGTATGCCCTGTGGAACTTACCACATGGGATACGTAGGTTTTGGTTTTTATTACGTTATGACTTAATCCCTCTTAACGTGTTGCTGTCCAAATGGCATGGCACTTCACCGTTGTGCAATTTATGTAAATTGAATAACCAGGACTGTATGCATGTACTTTTGATTTGCCCTATGTTACGTACCTTGCGCAATCGATGGCTTAAAGTAATCTGTCTACGCCTCAGCATTGTCACTTTACAAGATTTTCTTCATGCACTTTATTGCCCACCAAATGAAATGTTTTGTGCTTATGTTTTTAATTTTTTTAAAGGATTTTTAGCTATTTATTAATTTTTCTGGAAAATTGTGCCGGCCCGGCCTTGTGGGACTGATGGCCTGCAGTGTAGCTATTACGGTTCGAATACTATGTTTTTATAATTCTTGTACTTTTGATGACTGTGTTGCTTTGTCTGTACATGTTTATGTGGCCCTCTTTGAGAGCCAAAACATAATAAATAAATTTGAAAAAAAATTTGAGGACCAGCAGCCTACGAACAGCCTCAGCTGTGTCCTCTTCCCGGATCCCGCCCCCCCGCCTGCAGCCTCATTACCGCTCGCGGCCCCCACTTCGCGGGAGCCGTTCGCAGCGGTAGGACTTTGGTGTTGCTTTTGGGCATTTTGGAACTGTAGGGACTGCGAGGACCAGCAGCCTACGAACAGCCTCAGCTGTGTCCTCTTCCCGGATCCCGCCCCCGCCTGTTTAGGTATATAGGTGCTCCCCGTTTCCGCTTCGCGGAACTGGCCCGGGCAGGTACCGGGCAAAGCCCGGGCCAAGGGCGGGCTCGTTTAAGCCTGTTAAAGACCGTTTAAGGCCGGGCGGGGCCCCTCCTCTTTTGTTTGTCAACTTGCAATCAAATGCATGTATGTAAGTAGGTTGTGGTAAACCCGTAATATTGTAGCACCCTAGGTGACATTGTCATTGTTACGAAAATGTCTACCGGTGAGAGCAGGAGTAAAACTGCATTGGGAGGGCCACAGTTAATAGGTACCCTGGATAATTTCATCATACAGGCCAACTCTGTCATAGACCAAGGAATGAACTTAATGGAACGCAGGGTATCGCAGGATTTAGCTTTAGCCAAGAGATCATCAATGGGCCATATTGCATCCGCACGCACTCCCGAACATGCAAGTAGATTGAATCTTACACAGACACAAGCGGTAATGCATGATATCCCCAGTGATCCATTAGACCAACAAACATTGGCCCCCACAGACTCCCTGACTTTGATCTCCTCGGAAGATATTCCTGAAACTTCATTAGTGGATGTGCAAGAGGGTACAAATAGTAGACAACTGCGGGAGAGACGGCGGGGAGCAATCCCAAAACGCAAACGAGATAATAATAAAGCCCCATGTACTAGAAAAACCAAGGTTGCTAATGCTGGGTGTGTCAGTGATAATTGTAGCAAGGAAGGGGATCGAGGTCATGTCCCCAAGACTATGCAGGTTACAGTCCAGGTAGATACATCTAATGAAATTCATGCCCATAGATCCACAATTGATACTGTAACAAATAATCCGGTTGAAATGGATGAAGCGGATGGTCCGCTAGTAAATACATTAAGGAAGCTACTTAAGACTTTCCTTACACCCCTGTAAATTAGGTTGTAATCTATCGAAAAACAGCTTCATGATTTGGAGAAGGGTATAAGTACTTCAATAAGTGCCAGGGAGGGAATGGGGCCCCTAGAAGCGACATTGGTTAGTAAACCCCGAGTTCAGATATCAAGCAAGTGTTCGCAACCGGCAAAAAAACTAAATTCCAATCCCCCAAAGGTCTTGGGGAACAATTTAACAGAAAATTTTTCGTTACCCACTGACCGTCAAAGCCAAAAATCGGTCCTAATATTTCCACCCTAAATCTCAATAAGGACCCAGTAGAAAGGGCATTAAAAGGCGACCATATTATTAATCTTCCACCTGAAGTTTGCCCTTATGTTGTGGCCCTGACAGGGGTTCCAGAATTGGATAAATCAACCACGGAACCCGTTTGGGCATTGAGAAACAAGGTTTCCCACTGGCTCAACACCAACCGTCCCCTACCGCCAAACGTAATGAGTAAAATTCTAATGGTACGTAGGGTACCTTGGGTGGGGTGTAATAGGAAAACTCTCTATGGGGACTGTGTGATTGTGAATTTTGAGGATCCACGTACTGTGAATTACATCTGTTCGTGGGATCCCCAAGATAATGGAAGTGCCATAGCAACCAGACCGCTCTCATATTTCTATATCCCGAAGGAGCAATTTGACTGTAGAGGGAAATGGACTAGGATTACCCACCGCACAAGAGATGGGATGAAATATAGGGGCCATGGGTATATTAATAACAGGCGTGGGCCCCTGCCGCCAACAGGTTTAGCTGTCTAGAATCAGTAGATTGACTACAGCAGTCCAAGGGGGAAATTACTGGTAGTTATAGGGAGCCTTGCTGGCAAAATTTAAAAACCAAATACGACACTAAAGTTGGTGGGGTTAAAGCGGGAAATTATGACCACGGCAATACTAACACCCGTGACCCTTTAGGAGACCATGGTCATTCTTATGTTGATTCCGGTGGGGCTCGGTTGTGGGCAAGCTGCGTACAGAGAGATATTGTGTCCACTGACGTTAATCACCGGGAGAGGCGAATGAATATGGAGGGTTTGGATTTGGGCACTACAATGGTGCCATGTGATAATAATGTAGATGTGTGTCCAAACCTTCCAGTCGAGAGGGGTTCACCTAGTAATCCATGCATAGAATTCATGGCTGGGAGGGGCGATTTATTAAACCAGCATCGACATATTAATTGCAATAGCCCAGCACAAACTATGAAAATAATATCTTGGAATATTGCAGGGCTTGGGAAAAATGTGAGTGATCCCGAGTGGTCTAACTGTATAGAGACAAGCACACTTTGCTTTTTTCAAGAAACCTGGTCACTTAATAGCCTCCATAGAGTAGGATGTAAGAGCTTTGGAATTATTGCAATACCATCTGCAAGAGGTAGACCCTCAGGGGGCCTTATTATTTGGGTAAGTGTTGCCCTGAAAATAAATATTGAAGTCATGTATGCCAACTCTATGGACATTTTGGCACTCAAGGTCAGTGCACATGATGGGAAGGTGCTATACCTAATTAATGTTTATAACCGACCCTCCGCATCATCAAAAGAGTCCGAGACCCTGGGGGAGTGGAACTCTTTTCAATAGAATGGCGGACAAACAACCAGTAATAACAGCCGGGGACTTGAATTGTAGCTACGAGCCAATCCTAGGCCTAGAAGATGTATTTGAGGAGGAGGATAGAGCGTATAACATCCCTTCGTTAGATACTGTAGATCCTGTACGTTGTTCAGTCATGGCTGTCCAATTAACGAAGCTGTGTGCGGAACACGGCTTAAGGGCATGTAATGGCCGTTTTCCTGCAGACGTGGCTAAAAGACCTACCTTTGTGAGAAATAATACAAAAAGTAACCTTGATTTTATAATTGTTTCTCTAGATATTTGGCAATACATGGCTGACTTGGAGGTCAGGGATAGGAGAGTGATCATTATCCATTGGACCTATTATTTGACTTCAGTTTGCTAAACGGGGTTGGTATTGGACGCTCCATGGATAATCTGACTGTAAGGAGCGAGGAAAATTTAGTGAGTAACAATAGGCGTGCACTAAAGTGGTCGCACATATTGGAGCATGGCGAGACTTTGGTGGAAATTTACCAACTTTTCGCCAATATGTTTTCAGCCTATGTAACTGTTCCATTGGAGGCCATAAATCCTGTCAATTTCATGGCTACACACAATGAATTTTTTGCTTTACTAAAAACAGTACTCACAAAAATGCCCAAAAAAGCCCACCAAAAGTTAACCAATGTGTCTCATAGTAAGCCATGGTACGGCAAAACATGTAGACAAGCAAAAACTGCCTTTTTAACGGCAGTAAAAACAAAAACTTCAGTTGAAATTCGGCAGGTGAGAAAGGATTACAAGCAAACCCTGAAGGATGAAAGAAGAGCCTGGGAAGAAGCTAGTTGGGCTGATCCGTTGGTAGCTGCCAAGACAAAGGATAATGTCGCCTTCTGGAGATTGGTGGCAAATGGGAACCATGTAGGAAAAGTAGCAAAAGATGTATACTTAGATGAATTCACCTGGGTTACCCATTTTTCTGAGCTATTTAAAAAATCTGATCTTGTTAATGCTAATAGGGAGGACGTCCTGCAGTTTATTCCTCTTGAGGCCAAACTTGAATTTAGCTTAGAGGAAACAGAAGCAGCCATCAATATTGTCAAAAATGGCAAAGCGCCAGGCCTTGATAAAATTCCAGATGACTTGTACAAACATGAGCTAAGCATTTGGGCACCCTATATTAATTATCTATGCAACATACTGAAATCTGGAGTCGATTTTCCAGATAGTTGGAGGCGTGCGGAGATTGTTTTAATTTTTAAAAAGGGAGAACGGTCTGATCCATCCAATTATCGTCCAATCAGCTTAATGGACATATTACGGAAAATCGACTCTAGACACATTTTAGCTAGAGTGAATATTTAGATGGAGGCCTATTCGATACTTACCAAGTTCCAGGCTGCATTTAGAAATGGTGTCAGTACGGTGGACCAGGTCTTTAGACTTTGCTGTCTCTATTGGAAATACGTGCACATAAGGAAGGGCCACCTTTATGTTGCCTTCGTAGATCTTAGAGCGACGTTCGACCTGGTCCCACGAGATCTCCTTTGGGACTCTTTGCGTGCACAAGGGTTACCGTCTCCCCTGCTGGATCAAATAATAAAGCTGCATGCTAACAACTATGCAAAGGTACGATGGGGTTAAACGGGGAACTCACACAGAATATACCAATTCAACGTGGGGTTAGACAGGGATGTGTGTTGGCCCCAACTTTATTTTCTCTGTATGTGAAGGACATCCCCGCACACCTGTTGGGTAGTACTAATGATTCCCCCAGACTAAATGGTGCGAAGGTACCAGCGCTGCTATTTGCGGACGATACCATACTGACTTCGCAAACTCCCAGAGGTCTCCAGGCACTTCAAACAGTATTGTGACAAAAAGGGGTTGGAGATAAATGCTAAAAAAACTAAATATATGGCCCTAAATCCCCATAAATCACAAATGGCGAACTTGGTACTCAACGGCCAGAAACTAGAATCAGTCCAGAGTTTTATCTACTTGGGGATCTCCATTGATTCCAAATTTACATGGAAGACCGAGGTGGAGAAGAGCAAATTGATGTTTACACAGAACACAATTCCAGTTATAAAAAGCACGGCGAAAGCACCGGCAAAGCAGTAACACCAGCGTTGGAAATATTCAAATTCAAGGCCCAATCTGCAGCATTGTATGGGGCGGAAATTTGGGGCCAATGTCCAAGAATGCTTTTGCTATTAACGAAAATAAATTCTTGAGAAATCTTGTGAAGATGCCAAACGGCACCCCTTTAGTTCCATCGATGATGGACTTGAATGTAAAACGTACGGATCATTTTACCATCCTACGGCCCCTAACTTTTTGGGTGAGGCTCTGGTCTGTACTAGAACTTGTAGATTATAAGAATGGTTTAATTGAACTAATGAATCTGGACGTGTTAAACGCTAACCCCTGGCTCAAGCATGTTCGTTTCTGGTTTAAGCACATTGGTTTGCCTGAATATTGGGACGCAGCGGAAAATTTACCCCAAAATGCTAAAAGAGTACTGAAGACTGTTTTTTGGGGTTATATTGCACATACCCTGGCTAACAAGCACATGGGTGGAACATTAACTAACAAATTCTTGACTTTCAAGGAAAGTCCTTGTTTTGAGAGTTTTCTTGATGAAATCGAACCACCCTTAGCCAAAAGTTTATTTATGAAATTCAGGTATGGCAATCCTATGCATAACTTAACTTTGACCAGATGGGCCGGGGAAGGTAATGCTGAGCCAAATGCTATAATCCCAAGCGATGTTTGCACTCTGTGCTCGGACAACTCTAAGGAAGACGATCAACATATTCTATTCTTCTGTTCGGCCTATGTGTCAGCAAGGAGAAAATGAACCAAGCCTCTGTGTAATCTTCAAGGTGTAAGTGGAACTTGCAGGGAGGCTCTTAGGATTGTCAAATCTGATCCTAGGAGAACGATTGTTTTTTGTATTAGTAGATTTCTACTTTCCATAAAATGTATTCGCGAAAGGAATGGTTGTAAACTGTAAAACTGTTGTAGTATACACGACATCTTGACCCCAATATCCCTTCTGAACATGTTTTAAACTATGTAATTTATAGTTCTTCACATTATATGGCCCCTGTCTCTCCTCCGCTTTGCATTTTATATTGTGTATAGATTTTATAGCAAGCAATTGTGAAAATGATTTCATTATGCATTGATGATTCATGTATCTTTTATGGCTCAAATGGGGCCGAAATAAAGATGAAAGTGAATTGAATATTTAGATGAAAGGCTTTGACCTGTCAAAAGTGGTTATTCTGACAAGTCTAACAGCCTGATTCATGAACGGGCTGTTTTGCGAGGCTCAAATAGCGAATCATAAGGAATCGCTATTTGAGACTCGCAAAACGGTAATCATGTAGGAATCACAATATTAATTGCGATTCCCACTGATTCCTTATTTGCGATTAGCTAATTGCTAATCGCAAATAAGGAATAACTCGCCATTCATTCCTATGGGCCAAAAGGCCCATAGGAATGAATGGGGAGTATTCCTTATTTGCGATTAGCAATTTGCTACTCGCAAATAAGATAGCGATTTAAAGGGTGCCAGGGGTGTCCAAAGGACACCCTGTAGCACCCCTTAAATGCAAATTGAAACAGGTGTTGCGCACACACATGTCCAAAGGACATGTGTGTGTGCAACATGCAACTTAGAAAAATGCTTTTAAAAGCATTTTTCTAAGTTTTTGCTATTTACCGAGAGGTCTGACCTCTCGGTAAATAGCGGCCCAAAATTGCATTTTCGCAATTTTCAAATGCTTCATGAATTGCATTTAAGGAATCTCAAATAGAGATTCCTTAAATGTAATTCCTCGCAATTTAGCGATTTACAGCCTTATTCATGAAGGCTAAATCGGCTCGCAAAGGGCCGGATTCTGAGAATCCGGCCCTTTGCGAGTGCGATTTTTGCATTTGGGATTCAGCATCCCAAATGCAAAAATCGGTAATTGCTAAATCGCTAAATTGCGAGGAATTACACTTAAATGCAATTCATGAAGCATTTGAAAATTGCGAAAATGCAATTTTGGGCCGCTATTTACCGAGAGGTCAGACCTCTCGGTAAATAGCAAAAACTTAGAAAAATGCTTTTAAAAGCATTTTTCTAAGTTGCATGTTGCACACACACATGTCCTTTGGACATGTGTGTGCGCAACACCTGTTTCAATTGGCATTTAAGGGGTGCTACAGGGTGTCCTTTGGACACCCCTGGCACCCTTTAAATCGCTATCTTATTTGCGAGTAGCAAATTGCTAATCGCAAATAAGGAATACTCCCCATGCATTCCTATGGGCCTTTTGGCCCATAGGAATGAATGGCGAGTTATTCCTTATTTGCGATTAGCAATTAGCTAATCGCAAATAAGGAATCAGTGGGAATCGCAATTAATATTGCGATTCCTACATGATTACCGTTTTGCGAGTCTCAAATAGCGATTCCTTATGATTCGCTATTTGAGCCTCGCAAAACGGCCCGATCATGAATCAGGCTGTTAGCAATTACCGATTTTTGCATTTGGGATGCTGAATCCCAAATGCAAAAATCGCACTCGCAAAGGGCCGGATTCTCAGAATCCGGCCCTTTGCGAGCCGATTTAGCCTTCATGAATAAGGCTGTAAGTAGCAGTTAAACTGGCGCAGCCAGGCTACGGATGGAGCCTGCGGTTGTGTTTGCACTGTCGCTGCAGAGGGTCACACGATGGGTGCTGAGCTCCGCTGGTCACATATAACCTACAGGCCCTCTGAACACTTTGTACCATATATCAGGGCAGTGGTTTCCAAACTTTTTAGAACCACACCCTCGTTTTAGAATGACAAACCTTTGCGACCCACCGAGGATTAATAGACATGAGACAGGGCGATTTTTAAATGTAACTAAAGCATCTCGTGGAAGTGTATTGTCATTAACAGGCAGCACATTTTGCATTGAAATGTCCACTGAATTTGAACAGACGAACAGTTTTACTGAAAAAATGTATTTATTCCTCTGACTTTCGAGAACAACCAAAAATCATTGCATGACCCACCCTTGGGCTGCGACCTGCAGCTTGTAAAACACTGTAGGTGGGAATCAAAGGTAATTGAAATATACCAATTAGGTGTGTGCTAACTTCTTAATCATGAAAGGGGGCCACTTTCCACTGGTTAGTAGAGATAGCTTCTAGGGTAAGCAAAAGTGTCAAGGAGAAAATCTGGAGGTAAACAACACAAAAGGGGGTCATTTCAAACATGGAGCCTCTTGGCTTCTCTGAATGTGTAAGAATTCTACACTGCCTAGACGGACACTGACCAGACTTGGTTTATTCCTTGAATTATGAGATCCACCTTTACAATTTTAACAGTCATTATATTCATCCCGCAGACTAAATAATTTCCCAATGAAAGTGATTTCTGCAAAAAATATATAATAGATAAATAAAAGTCCCCCTTACTTACATCAGTTCACTGATTGGTGGAACATGATGAAAGTTGAAGCATGGAGCATGTTCTAGTAAAGCCAACATGTGTTTCATCACTTGAACATGAACCAGTGATTTCATCAGAGCATCATTAATATGGACTCAAGACAAGACTGAAATGGAGGATCCTCGAATGAGAAGTGTGAGAAGTTGGCCTGGTATATGATGCTCACTAGTTCTAGTGATCACCCTGTACCATGCCAAGCAACCCTTATGATGATTGGTTGTAAGTCAACCTTATAGACCAGTTATCCTAGTGGTAACGTGGACAAAGCAGTCTTAGGCTAAACTCTGAAAGGCATGTGAAGCCAGCTGTATTACCATACACAACCCCCTTGAATACCAAATGAAAGGACACCACACAGATATATATTGAAAATATATATAGATTTGTTAACTGCAAATATCCCCTGAACTCTTTATGAGCACAGAAGCACAAGCGTTAAACACAAGACAGTTTAAAATATACAAAAGTTGCGCAATATGGATGAGCCCTAGGGGCCACCTAAACCATATACTAAGAAAGTGGTATAAGAGATACCAATCGAAAAGGAAACAGGCCTAGGGCCTTGGGAATCGCTGGAGCTGATCGGGACTAGCAGTGACTAAGTTGTGAAAGGCCCGCAGGACTCGGGTGCTGTGTTTAAAGTGCACGCACTCACCAATGTTAAGTCCATGGTGTGTAAAAGTTACAAAGTTAGTTAGTTAGGAACCTTCTGAGTGACCTAGAAAGCTGAAACTTAAGACACAGGCCCTAGAGGTGTGTACCAGTGTGGGAACACCGGCATTGCTGAGTTACCTCACCCACAGGACGCGGGTGCATAGGGTCGAAGTAGTGTCGGGTTTCGTCACGCTGGTCGATGATGCTTGGAGCTGAAGATGCTGCAGGCGGCTCGATGTGAAGAGTTCTGGTGGATCCAAGGGTGGATCTGAAGATGTGAAGACCTGAAAGCAGAGGGGACAATGTTCAAAGTCATTAGCCGGTGACTACCGTGGAACCAGATTGGAACCAGGCGATGTCGGGTGCAAACAGGCGATGAGGTGTAGCTTCTCTCTGCAGCCACGTGGACACGAGGGGTTGAGGACGTCCAGGGTTCGATCACGAGCTGTCACACACAGGTTTCTCGCTGTTGGCGGTGTCGGCAACTTGATTGAAGAAAACAGGCCTTGGCTAAAGCAAACCACGCAGGAATCAAAAAAGGCTTATCACTCGGAGCAGCAAGGTCAGAGCGGGTGCTCCCTTTTACAGGAGCGAGGGCAAGTCTGGAGCAACCAGACCCGCAGTGTAGTTTGTCGGTTTCGTCGCCAAGATGGCCGCTGACCACGCTGACCACGTGGCTAGCTGATTAATAGAATGCGAGAGATCGGCGTGACAGACACAGTCTTGGCATGGGTAAAATCTTTCCTGTCTAACAGGTCCCAGACTGTGTCTCTGGGTCCCTATCTATCCAGCGAAAAACCCACTATATCAGGAGTTCCCCAGGGGTCCATATTAAGTCCTCTCTTTTTTAACATTTCTCGCTGTGATAGAATCTCATGGGATCCTCGTCACGTCATACGCTGACGACACACAACTTGTCGTCACTATTGACAAAAAGTGTACAGACGCAGACTTGCGATTCCGAACTTGTCTTTCTGATGTATTTCAGTGGCTGAACAAAAACCACTTGAGGTGCAACAGTGCCAAGACTGAAATCATACCGCTGGGTAAAGATCTATCTTTCTGCCCAAAAGACTGGTGGCCCAAAGGATCAGAGGCCCCACCCAGTGCAGTATCTTCCGCACGGAATCTGGGCGTGCAATTTGATTCATCCCTTTCTTTTGATGACCACGTCAGGATCACTGCTGGACGCTGCTTTGGACTGATTAAATCCTTAAAAAAATTCTTCGATTTCCTCCCCATTGCAGCTAGAAAATCAGTCGTGGTAGCCCTAATACTCTCCCGACTTGATTACTGCAATGGCTTAATGGCTGGAGTGAAAAAGTCCACCCTTAGAAAGTTACAGAGTATACAATATGCAGCTGCTAGACTGGTCCTAAAATTCCCCAAAAGGTCATCAGCTTCAGCAGCACTAAATTCCCTTCACTGGTTGCCATTACATAAAAGAATTCTTTTTAAACTTCTACTCACTGTCTTCAAATCCATGAAAAACACAGGGCCTCACTACCTTGCTAACCGCTTCACGTGTTATAACCCCCCGCGATGCCTGAGATCCTCAAATCTCATCACAATCCCAAGATTAAAATATAAAACCAGGGGTGGGAAAACCTTTACAGTTTTGGCAGCAAGGGCATGGAACAATTTACCCATCAACCTCAGACTAATTGAAAAGGAGAGTCTCTTCAGGAAACTCCTTAAGACATGGGTGTACCAACAACCAGACACCTCTGTACTGGCAGCCATCTAGACCTAGTTTTACACCATGTATCACCTTTCACCTTCTACTACTCGCATGCTCAGCGCCAAGATGCTCCTTCCGGAGCGAAAGTTTGCGCTTTATAAGTACCCATAAATATCAAATATCAAATAGTGCCCGGGATGGCGCATCGAGTGGCACGATGCAAAAGGGCCCTGTTAGACGGACCGGGAGGGTCGGCCGAGTATAAGGGGAGAGGTCTCCAGGGAGAGCCGTCTCCAGCGATCGTACAGACAAGTAACTTCCCCCCCACAGACGGACACCACACCAGGATAAGGTTAAACAATACTTTATCAGCAATTCTTCAAGTACGGTCAAATGATACAAGGAGGTCTGGACTCAGGGGTCCCCTCGGTTCGGGTCTCTGGTTGGGAAAAGGGGTAGCGGGACAGTCTTGTTACCAATTGGGTGGATGGATAGCTCTCAATCCTCGAGCTCGGCGTTCTAGATGATCGGGCCGCGGCCGAGCCAGCAGGTCCCGAGATGGTTGAAGGTAGCGACGGTCCGCGGCGGAGCCGGCAGGTCCCGATGAAGATGGTGGTTACAAACGGTCCGCGGCCACGCCAGCAGGTCCCGACGACGACGAAGGATTATGAAGGTTGCGGCAGCGCCAGCAGGCAGGACGATAGTTCGCAAGGCAGGGCTACGGCAGCGCCAGTAGTCCGTCAAGGATGAGTTCTTCTCTGCGTCTCTCGACTCCAGGATACAACTGCCTTCCTGCTCTGGAGCTGCCCCAGTTATAGGGCTGGTGCCCTTTGATGTCCGGACCCTCGCACTTGGAGGTCGGGGGGTCCAGGATGAGGGAGTCCAGACACCCAGCAGGGGGGTGGAGCCAGCGCCCGGGGAGGCTGGGGGCGAGCGGTACCTGGCGGGGGAGAGCCATCGACACCTCTTTCTCCCATTGACCTGCCAAGTAGTCCGCTCACCTCCTGGGTGGATGGTGGTGCCGGGATGTCTGAGGCCTGGCCAGGCCCAGGGTTAGGGTCGATCGGAGGCCACGCGGCCTCGTGGTGCAGTGTCCAAGATGGCGCCCAGGTCGGACGCGAGGGCCAGTAGGGGATCGGGCCCAAGAGGTCGAGATGTTCAGAGGCAGGGGTCCCGGAGGGGACGGAAAACGTGGAGTGGTGGTGTGTAACACTTGAGGGACCGGGCTCGGGCCTGGTCGGGCAGAGGGGGAGCGGGCCCTTCATGTGGCCTGTCCAACATGCGTCCCCCCCAGCTGAAGGCGGGGAGAGTTACCCATCCTCTTGGGGACTCTCCTCGTCGAGGCGGAAAAAGCGTGACAGGCCATCCGCGTTGGCGTGGTCTTGTCCAGGTCGATGTTCCACAGTGAAGTCCATCCCTTGTAGGGAGATGGACCAACGTAGTAGTTTTGGGTTCTCCCCCCGCATCTGCATCAGCCACTGCAGGGGTCGATGATCGGTCTGTACCAGAAAGTGTGTGCCAAAGAGATAGGGCCGGAGCTTTTTGAGGGCCCATACCACGGCGAAGGCCTCCCTCTCGATGGTGCTCCAGCGTTGTTCTCGGGGCAGGAGTCGCCTGCTGATGAAGGCCACTGGCTGATCAAGGCCTTCGGGGTTCAATTGAGACAGGACCGCCCCAATGCCGTGGTCGGAGGCATCCGTCTGGACGACGAATTCCCGGCTGTAGTCGGGGGCCTGGAGCACAGGGGCGGAGCACATGGCGGCCTTCAGTTGTTCGAAGGCTGCTTGACAATCTGGGGTCCAGTTGACCTTCTTTGGTTGATTTTTGGATGTGAGTTCTGTGAGGGGCCCCACTATGCTACCATAGTCCTTCACGAACCGTCGGTAATAGCCCGTGAGTCCCAGAAAGGCGCGTACCTCGGTCTGGGTGATGGGGGGCTGCCAGGACTGGATGGCGGCGATCTTGAGCTGCAGAGGGGCCACCAGGCCGCTTCCCACCTGGTGTCCGAGGTAGGTCACGGACCCCTGACCAATCTGGCATTTGCTGGCCTTGATCGTGAGGCCAGCTCGCTGAAGGGCCTGTAGCACCTCTCGGAGGTGGTGGAGGTGGTCGGACCAGTGGTGGCTGTATACAGCGATGTCGTCTAGGTAGGCGGCACTGAATCCTTCGAGTCCTGCCAAGACCTGATTAACGAGTCGCTGAAACGTTGCTGGGGCATTCTTCATGCCGAAGGGCATGACCTTGAAATGATAATGGCCGTCAGGGGTGGAAAACGCAGATCGTTCTTGGGCCCGGGGTGTGAGGCCGATCTGCCAGTAGCCCGCCGTCAGGTCGAAAATGCTGAGGTAGCGGGCAGCTCCCATGCGGTCGATTAGTTCATCTGCCCGGGGGATGGGATGTGCGTCTGTTCTGGTGACCGCATTCAAGCCCCGGTAGTCGACGCAGAACCGGAGTTCCGGTGTGGTGCCGGGGGCGGCTGCTTTGGGGACCAGTACTACTGGGCTGGCCCAGGGGCTGTCCGAGGGCTCAATGACCCCGAGCGTGAGCATCTTGGTCACCTCTTCTTGGATGCAGGCCCGTACCCGATCTGGTACGCGGTAGGCCCGGTGGCGGATAGGGGGGCTGTCCCCCGTGTCCACGTCGTGCACACACCAGGAGGTGACACCTGGGGTGAGGGAGAACAGGCTGGCGAACTGCAGCAGAAGGTCTCGACATTCTTGGCGTTGTTCCAGGGTGAGGGCCTCCGAGAGTCGGACCCCGTCCACGGAGCCGTCTTTCTCCCGAGTCCGTAGGAGGTCAGGGAGGGGTTCGGAGTCTTCTTCGGCTCCATTGTCTGTGGCCATCAGGAGGCTGAGTTCTGAACGCACGAAATGGGGTTTCAGTCTATTAGCGTGGAGGACCCGGAGGGGGTTCCGTGAAGATTCCATATCGATGAGATAGGTGACAGGGCCCTTGCGCTCGACTACTTTGAAGGGCCCCGTCCACTTGTCTTGCAGGGCGCATGGTTCGGTGGGGGACATTACCCATACTTGTTGGCCGGGTTCAAATTCGATGGAGGAGGCATTTTGGTCATACCACTTTTTCATGTCCTCTTGACTGGCCTCCAAGTTTGCTTTCGCTATCTCCCTGAATCGTCGGGTCTGGTTGCGGAGGGTTAGGAGGTATTTGAAGACATCTGGAGGGTTCTTTAGAGGGGGCATTTCCCAGCCTTCCTTGACTAGGCTGAGCGGCCCCCGTACCGGGTGTCCATACAACAGTTCAAACGGGCTGAAGCCGAGGGACTTCTGGGGGACTTCTCGATATGCGAAGAGGAGGCACGGCAGTAGCACATCCCACTGGCGACGGAGGGGCTCTTCCAACCCCCCAATCATCCCTTTGAGCGTGCGGTTGAACCGCTCAACGAGTCCGTTTCCTTGAGGGTGATAGGGGGTTGTGAATCGGTAGGTGACCCCACACTGTTGCCAGAGGGACTTCATGTATTTTGAAATAAAGTTCGTGCCTCTGTCGCTGACGACTTCTCGGGGGAAGCCCACACGGGAGAAGATCCCCATCAGGGCCCGGCCGACTACCGGGGCTGTCACAGTTCGCAGGGGAACAGCCTCGGGGTAGCGGGTGGCGTGGTCCACCAGTACCAGGATGAACCGATGTCCTTGTGCTGTACGGGGGTCCAGGGGCCCCACAATGTCTATCCCGACCCTCTCGAACGGGGTGGTGACCACTGGAAATGGTTGCAGGGGGGCTTTCAGTTTGCGGCCGCTCTTTCCACTGGCTTGGCACGTGGGGCAAGATCGGCAATGCTGGAGTACATCATTCCTCATCTTGGGCCAGAAGAAGTGGGTCACTAGGCGGCTGTAGGTTTTATCCTGACCCAGGTGCCCAGCCAGGGGGACATCGTGGGCCAGATTCAGCAAGAAGTCTCTAAAACGGAGGGGCACTACTAGCACTCGACTGGCCCCCAACTCCGTGATCCTTTGTTCACTGTATAGCAGATCATTGTCCCAATAGACCCAATGTGTTCCGGAGGTATCCCCTGCGCTCTGGGCGAGGGCTTGTTGGCGGAGTCCCTCGAGGGAGGGACAGGTCTTCTGCTCTTGGCGAAACTGCTCCTGTGTGGGCCCCCCCTCTTGATGCCACTGGTCGAGGCCAGAGAGGTCCGGAGGTTGAGCTGGTTCTGGGGGGACGGCACGGTCGGCGTCTTCTACTGGAGCGACCGGGGGAGGAGGTGCCGGCCATTCAGGTTCCTCGGGTCGGAGATTGGCCCGGGCGGCCATGGACCGGGTGGTGACGCACGCCCAGTCCGGGATGCCTAACATCCCCAGGTGTTCTCTTCGTTCTACGGCTGCCCACAGAGAGTTTTCAAGGTCATTCCCCAGGAGGCAGTCTACGGGAGCATCATCTCGGACCGTCACCTTCAACATGCCGGAGACTCCTCCCCATTCGAAAGGGACGCAGGCCATCCGACACAGACTCTCCGAGTTATCGGCTGAACGGACAGGGCAGAGAATATTTGGTAGGAACTGTTCTGGGGTCACCAGGTGACAGCGGACGGCTGTTACACTGGCCCCGGTGTCACGGAGGGCTTCGGCCCGGCGTCCATTGATGCTCACCCATTGACTGTACTTCCGGGTGTTAGCGGGTAGGGGGACCCGCGGGACCATGTCTTTCCCCCCTAAGCAGGCTAGAGCCATGGCGGCTGGCTCCCATTCTTGATGTTCTTGCTCATATTCTTCTTGTTCCTCGGAGATCTGTTCTTCCCCCAGGGCAGCAGCAGCCACCTGGCGGGGTCTCGGGCTCTGGTTCTGTGGGCAATTTGGGTCGTTTGCGTAGTGGCCGACTCGCTGGCATCGGTGACACGTGACATTGGCCCTATATCCCGGTCGTGCCGGGGTGCTGCCCCGGTTGGCCGGGGGGGTGGTGCTGGCAGCGGGGGCGGCCAGAGCGCTGTCTCTTCCTCGCCCTTGGCCCCCTCCTCCTCCTCCTCGGGGACGGTGCTGACCGTGGTGGTTCCGGTTCTGTTCATAGGACCCATTTCGGCCCACTCTGGTGATTTCCCACCGGTCAGCCTCGGCTGCGAGCTGCCGTGGATCAGTCAATTTGCTGTCGAGGAGGTGCTGCCGGAGCTCGATGAAGCAATTGTTTGACAGATGCTCCCATACCATGAGATTGAAGAGCTGTTCGTAAGTTGTGACATTGCTTCCTTTGATCCAACCCTCGAAGGCTCTGCTGAAATAGTTCACGTACTCCACCCAAGTTGTACCCGGGATGCGGGTGCAGTCTCTGAACCTCTGGCGGTACATCTCGGGTGTGAGCCCATAGCGGGTGAGGAGGGCCGCTTTCATGTGGTCATAGGAGGTCATCAGATGGTCCGGGAGCTGTAGCAGGGCATCGCGGCCCTCATTGAGGAATCTCCCCCATAGACCGGCTCCCCAGTCGCTTCGATCGATCCGGTGGGAGGTCATAGCTATTTCGTAGGCCTTGAACCATTGTTGGATGTCGTCCTCTCGGAAGTATTCTCGAACGACATCCTTGGGGATGTGTACCTTCTTATCTGTCGCCCCCGGGGTGCGGGGTTGCTCGGTCGCCCCTGATTCCTTGTTCTGCTTGCGTAAGTCTATCTCACCTAATTTGCGCTCATGTTCATATGCCAGTCTTTTTTCCTCGAGCTCTCTTTGTCTCTGTTTTTCCTCTCTTTCTTCTCGGAGCCTCAGATGTTCTAAGTTCAGTTTTTGTTCAGCCAACTTGAGTTCACCGTCCATTTTAAGCCGGGCCATTTCTAGTTCATGTAGTCTTGTTCTTTCTCGTTCCTGGATCTCGTCTTGCGAGAGGCCCGTTCTTCGCTCCTCGGGAGCCGTGGTGTCTTTTTCTACTGCTGCGATATTTTGGTCCGGGGGTCTGACGGCCCCGGTTTCTGCCCAGGACTCCAGGGCATGCTTGAAATCGTCTTTGGTACTTAGACCGGTGGTAGCGATACCTAGTTCAATGCAGAATTGTTTTAGTTCACGATGGCTGTATTCTTCCAATTTCTCCATCTGAAATTTCTCGGTGGATCCGCTTTCTTTGGTTGTCATCGTGATTTCGTCGTGGGGTGAGCTACTCTCTGTACGATTATGCGGTGATTCGGATCGCGCCGCTGGCCACCAATGTTAGACGGACCGGGAGGGTCGGCCGAGTATAAGGGGAGAGGTCTCCAGGGAGAGCCGTCTCCAGCGATCGTACAGACAAGTAACTTCCCCCCCACAGACGGACACCACACCAGGATAAGGTTAAACGATACTTTATCAGCAATTCTTCAAGTACGGTCAAATGATACAAGGAGGTCTGGACTCAGGGGTCCCCTCGGTTCGGGTCTCTGGTTGGGAAAAGGGGTAGCGGGACAGTCTTGTTACCAATTGGGTGGATGGATAGCTCTCAATCCTCGAGCTCGGCGTTCTAGATGATCGGGCCGCGGCCGAGCCAGCAGGTCCCGAGATGGTTGAAGGTAGCGACGGTCCGCGGCGGAGCCGGCAGGTCCCGATGAAGATGGTGGTTACAAACGGTCCGCGGCCACGCCAGCAGGTCCCGACGACGACGAAGGATTATGAAGGTTGCGGCAGCGCCAGCAGGCAGGACGATAGTTCGCAAGGCAGGGCTACGGCAGCGCCAGTAGTCCGTCAAGGATGAGTTCTTCTCTGCGTCTCTCGACTCCAGGATACAACTGCCTTCCTGCTCTGGAGCTGCCCCAGTTATAGGGCTGGTGCCCTTTGATGTCCGGACCCTCGCACTTGGAGGTCGGGGGTTCCAGGATGAGGGAGTCCAGACACCCAGCAGGGGGGTGGAGCCAGCGCCCGGGGAGGCTGGGGGCGAGCGGTACCTGGCGGGGGAGAGCCATCGACACCTCTTTCTCTCATTGACCTGCCAAGTAGTCCGCTCACCTCCTGGGTGGATGGTGGTGCCGGGATGTCTGAGGCCTGGCCAGGCCCAGGGTTAGGGTCGATCGGAGGCCACGCGGCCTCGTGGTGCAGTGTCCAAGATGGCGCCCAGGTCGGACGCGAGGGCCAGTAGGGGATCGGGCCCAAGAGGTCGAGATGTTCAGAGGCAGGGGTCCCGGAGGGGACGGAAAACGTGGAGTGGTGGTGTGTAACACTTGAGGGACCAGGCTCGGGCCTGGTCGGGCAGAGGGGGAGCGGGCCCTTCATGTGGCCTGTCCAACAGGCCCCACGCAGATCGTGGAGATGCTGGGGGGCTGATCTTCGGTGCAAGGGCTGCTCGGTGGTGGGGGTTCTCAGTCCCCAAAGCACAACGTCGAGGATGCCTCAGAAGCTGCGCAGTCAGCTTTTTGGGTGTCTTCCAAGAAGTCCGGTCCCACGTCTCTCGGTGCCTCCATGGGTCCCTTCTTTGCAGGGACTGTGGATCAGGCTGTGAGAAGTCTGGGAGTCTGGGTCTTGTCAGGCTCTGGGCTCGGGCTCCGGCGGGAGGCGGCGGCAAAGCAGACGTCGAGTTGCTGGTTGGTGCCTGTGTTCACAGGGTGGCCACTCCTAGGCCACAAGGGAGATTCTCTTCAGTCTTCTGAGCAGCAGAATGTCGAAGTCCAGTCGTCTTCTTCGTTTACAGTTGATTCAGGATGATCTGAGGTGCTCTGGCACTGCTCCCACTCTTATTCCCAATCTGAGGGGTGGATCACCTACTAGGTCCCTCCTCTGGGAGGAACCAGGAAGGGGGGCGGTTACACCCCCTTTCCTTTGTCCAGCTCCTCGCCAGGCCTGGGTCTGGAAAGTCCCAGGACCGGTTTGGACTGGCTTATGCACGGGGACACCTTGTGTGCCCCCGGCATGTCTCAATCTATTCAGCCCTGTCCTACCCAATACACAAAATCCTGTCTGGGGTGGTGCTCGCACCTCCCAAGGCAGGAAACCCGTTGTCCAAGCCTCCCTCGCTGGAAGGACTCCCAGCAGCAGGAGGTCAGACTTGTGTCTGTGGTGGCAGCATCCATTTTTTGATGCTGAGGCTCTCGTTAACTTTAACCGGGGTTAAGGCTACGCACATGTTGTGTCCCTCTAGAAGGGTGGAATGCTATCCCCGTCAACAGAACTGTTGAGGGGATAGTATTCCAAATCGTATGACACCTTACTCGACATGTTTTGATAAAGCCAAACCAAAGTAGGCATATAACCGCGAGGATTATAATGCACTTGAGAGTATATGGTATGGCAATATCCCGGAACAGCTAAGGGAGTGGTTCCCGACAGCTGCAGACATGCTCAGCTCATGCTAGAGCACCATCTCACATATTTCCAAGCACTCTGCCTCCAGGATTGATGAGGCCTTCCATAGGAGTGGCTGATATGAACATATGTGTCCAGTTTAAGGTTAGATATAGGGATACTATATCTAAGCAAGAGGTGATTACACCAACTTACCCCAGCTGAGTGATCAGCCAGTTGTGTCAAATATGGAGGCCAGGCCAGGGGTGGCACAATACATGCTGCAGCCCCTGGCAGGCCTTGGATGCACCTATGCCCTGGGTACCTAGGGTACACTGTTACAGGGGCCAATAAGGTGAACCAGTTCCAATTTGTAATGCACCTAGAGTGCATTGGCAGTAATTTAGACATAGAACAGCAGGCTGTGGGTCTGATTAGCAGGCCCACAGCCACATTAAGTCATAAACCAGTGAAGCAAAAAGCAAAAATTTGGGGTGACGATAGGATAGCAGACCCTTCTCTCCTACACAACCCCCCCCCCCCAAACGCAGGGACATTAGACTAACCTTGACCAGTTGTGTCTTCATGTTCTAAGTGAAAGTACCTGGAGAGACCATCTGCGTTGCCATGGTCAGTCCCTGGGCGGTGTTCCACTGTAAAGTCCACCCCCTGTAGGGAAATGGACCACCTGAGTAGTTTGGGGTTTTCACCCTTCATCTGATTAAGCCATAAGAGGGGCTTATGGTCGGTCTGAATCTTGAAGTGAGTGCCAAACAAGTATGGTCTCAACTTCTTCAGGGCCCACACCACAGCAAAGGCCTCCCTCTCAATTGCTGACCAACGTTTTTCTCTGGGGGTCAGCCTTCAGCTAATAAAAGCAATGGGCTGGTCTTGACCATCTACATTAAGCTGTGAAAGCACTGCTCCCACTCCCAACTCAGAGACATCTGTTTGGACAATGAACTCTCTTGAGTAGTCAGGACTCTTCAGGATAGGTGCAGAGCACATGGCCTTCTTCAGGTCATCAAATGCCTTTTGACAGTTTTCTGTCCACTGAACCTTTCTGGGCATCTTCTTGGGTGTCAGATCATTAAGAGGAGTCACAATGGACCCATAGTTCTTAACAAACTTCCTGTAGTACCCAGTCAGGCCCAAGAAAGCTCTGACCTGAGTCTGGGTAGTTGGAGGGGACCAGTCCTTGATGGTCTGGATCTTACTCTCCAGTGGTTGAACTTGGCCTCCACCTACAAGGTGGCCCAGGTACACAACCTTGCTCTGTATTAATCCGTATTAATAATAACACTATAAGCGCAAAGTACCCCTCTTGCCATTCGATAAAATTATCTCTGTGTAAAGGAGTCCTTCATCCCAATAAACTTTATGGGCACCTTGAGCATTCCCAGCAGCCTCAGCAGCAGCCTGCTGTCTGAGGGGTTCAAGAGAAGGACAGGTTAACTGAGCCTGCCCCAAGTCTGCCCTAGAAGGTCCCCCTGTCCCCAGAAACTCAACCTGATCAGGTTCAAGTTCTTCAGGGACAGTTCCTTCAGGGGTCTCAAGATCAGTTTCCTGTGAAGCCTGATCCTCACTTGTAGGCAGTTGGGAAGGCACAGCCTTAACCCTCCTATTCTTTCTCTTGGAAGGTGCTTGGTCCATTGTTCCAGGATCCAAGACCTGAGGTTCAGAGAGGCACTTTTTGGCCTGTGACCTGGTCACAACAAGGACATGTGATGATATCCCTAACATCTCTGCATGAGTCCTGTACTCAACTTCTGACCATAGAGAGTTCTCCAGGTCATTGCCCAACAAACATTCAACTGGGAGATCAGCACTAACCACAACTCTTTTTAGGCCAGTTACCCCTCCCCAGGAAAAGTTAACAATTGCCACATTATGGGTAGTAGTGACATTGCTGGCATTGGTCACCAGGTAATTATCACCTGGCATGTACTGTCCAGGGTCCACAAAGTTAGGTGTCACCATAGTGACACTGGCACATGTGTCCCTGTAAGCTTGAGCCACTTTGTTATTAATCAAAGGCGTCTGTCTGTATTTGCCCAGATTACTGGGACTTATGGTAGGGGCCAAATCTATGTCCCCCTCACAAATCAGAACAGCCTGTGTAAGGGTTCTGGCTAGGTCAGAATCTCCTTCAGTTCCCAAGGTGATACCCACTACCCCCTTGGTTTGTGGACCAGCACTGCTAGCTGTACTAGTGGGTGCAGGTGCCTTAGGGGCTGCAGTGTTGGGGGCTCCACCCTTTTTACACTCACTTGTCCAGTGAGAGGTGTTTTTACAAGTACTATACCAGGGTTTTCTTTGACCTTCTTTCTTCTTCTTCTTAGAAGTTTGGGACCCACCCTCTGTATCATTTTGGGGCCCTGTTGAAGACTTCTGGTCTTTAGCTTTCTGCTCCCCACCCTTCTGGTCTGTTTTCTTCTGGTCACCACCCTGGTTCTGGTTCTGGTTCTTTTGCTTAACTCTGGTTCTTACCCATTTATCTGCCCTCTTTCCCAATTCTTGGGGAGAGGTCAAATCTGAGTCAACCAAATGTTCATGCAACTGCTGGTTCTGACAATTATTTAAAATGTGTTCTCTCATCAGCAAATTGTACAATCCTTCATAGTCTGTAACCTTGCTTCCCAGCAACCATCCCTCCAGACCCTTAGTGGCACACTCGACAAATTCAGACCAGTCCTGAGTCTGTGTCTTCTGGGTATCTCTGAACATTAACCTGTACTGTTCAGTGGTTAAGCCTAACCCATCAATCAGAGCACTCTTCAGGACCAGGTAGTTTCTAGAATCCCCATCACTAACTGTGAGGAGTCTGTCTCGGCCTCTACCTTCAAAGGAGAGCCACAAGATTGCTGCCCACTGCTCCTGAGGGATCTGCTGTACTCTGCAGGCTCTCTCCATTTCAGTAATCCATTTATGGATATCATCCCCAGCTTTGTAGGGGGGCACAATCTTACTCAGGTTTCTGTTATCAAAAGACCTGTCTTTATCCTTGTAGATAATGCTGCCACCAGTGCGTTCTATTACCCCACTCTCTCTAGGCTGTCTTGCTCTAGCAAGTTTCTCTTGGGCCAGGGCAACTTCTAATTCTTGTCTCTGGATCCTAAGCTCAGCCTCTCTCATTTTGGCCTCATGTTCCCTTCTCTGAGGGCTAGTAATCTCCCTTCTGGAGTGACCATGAGAACCTCTAGAAGCCTGGGAGGTATTGGAGTCACCTGAGTGATTCCTCCTCCTCCTACGCTCCTGGTTAAGTCCACTTGGGTGTCTGGGCAAGGTCAGCCTTGCTTCAGTCCCAAATACACTTAAGTTAGCCTGGTTAAGCCTGCTGACTAGCACCTGGCTATTTCTGCCATCATCAGAATCACTGCTCCCCCCTTCTGTCTCCTCTTCTTCTTCCTCCTCCTCATCTACCCGAGGAGCTCCAGTGACTTGGTCACCCTCATCTACCTGGACTATGGGGACAGGGGCGTCTGCATTGTCATCTTCAGTGGGAGAGCCTCCTTCAACATTCCCTGTGGGGTTTGCTTTAGAGGTCTTTAGAGTCTCAGACTGGTCTAAGATCTCTCTAAGGTGGTCTGTAGTAGGGGATGGCCCTGTCTTCAGACCCCTTAAGGCACAAAGCTGTCTTAGTTCCTTAAAGGAAAAGATAGCAAATTCGGATGGTGCCCTTGGAGGGTCACTCTCAACAGGAGTAAGTCCACTGGACCCCTCTGCTCCAGACATTGCTCTAGTCTGGGTGGATATGTTGCAATCTACCTACACTTGTGTTTACCTACTAAACCTATCTAGTAGTTGTAGTCAGGGTGTGCTACTCCCTTTGCTCTACAACAACTAAGTTCAGTAGAACTTAAGTATACTAGTCTTGTTTTATATGTACCTAGCAGGTACCTGTATGATCTTTCACATGATAATCTCAAAGATTGTAATGGTAAAACAACAGCAAGCTCAGATCCCAATCCGCTGCTCACCAATGTGAGAAGTTGGCCTGGTATATGATGCTCACTAGTTCTAGTGATCACCCTGTACCATGCCAAGCAACCCTTATGATGATCGGTTGTAAGTCAACCTTATAGACCAGATATCCTAGTGGTAACGTGGACAAAGCACTCTTAGGCTAAACTCTGAAAGGGATGTGAAGCCAGCTGTATTACCATACACAATCCCCTTGAATACCAAATGAAAGGACACCACACAGATATATATTGAAAATATATATATATTTATTAACTACAAATATCCCCTGAACTCTTTATGAGCACAGAAGCAGAAGCGTTAAACAAAACACAGTTTAAAATACACAAAAGTTGCACAATATGGATGAGCCCTAGGGGCCACCTAAACCATATACTAAGAAAGTAGTATAAGAGATACCAATCGAAAAGGAAACAGGCCTAGGGCCTTGGGAATCGCTGGAGCTGATCGGGACTAGCAGTTACTAAGTCGGGAAAGGCCCGCAGGACTCGGGTGCAGTGTTTAAAGTGCACGCACACACCAATGTTAAGTCTATGGTGCGTAAAAGTTACAAAGTTAGTTAGTTAGGAACCTTCCGAGTGACCTAAAAAGCTGAAACTTAAGACACAGGCCCTAGAGGTGTGTACCAGTGTGGGAACACCAGCGTTGCTGAGTTACCTCACCCACAGGACGCGGGTGCATAGGGTCGAAGTAGTGTCGGGTTTCGTCACGCTGGTCGATGGTGCTTGGAGCTGAAGATGCTGAAGGCGGCTCGATTTGAAGAGTTCCGGTGGATCCAAGGGTGGATCTGAAGATGTGAAGACCTGAAAGCAGAGGGGACAATTTTCAAAGTCCCTAGCCAGTGACTACCGTGGAACCAGATTGGAACCAGGCGATGTCGGGTGCAAACAGGCAATGAGGTGTAGCTTCTCTCTGCAGCCACGTGGACACGAGGGGTCGAGGACGTCCAGGATTTAATCACGAGCTGTCACACGCAGGCTTCTCGCTGTTGGCGGTGTCGGCAACTTGATTGAAGCAAACAGGCCTTGGCTAATGCAAGCCACGCAGTAATCAAAAAAGGCTTATCACTCGGAGCAGCAAGGTCAGAGCCGGTGCTCCCTTTTACAGGAGTGAGGGCAAGTCTGGCGCAACCAGACCCGCCATGTAGTTTGTCGGTTTCGTTGCCAAGATGGCCGCTGACCACGTGGCTAATGGCCGGGATGGCGCATCGAGTGGCACAATGCAAAAGGGCCCCACGCAGATCATGGAGATGCTGGGGGGCTGATCTTTGGTGCAAGCGCTGCTCGGTGGTGGGGGTTCTCAGTCCCCAAAGCACAACGTTGAGGATGCCTCTGATGCTAAGCAGTCAGCTTTTCGGGTGTCTTCCAAGAGGTCCGGTCCCACGTCTCTCGGTGCCTCCACGGGTCCCTTCTTTGCAGGGACTGTGGATCGGGCGGTGAGAAGTCTGGGAGTCTGGGTCTTGTCAGGCTCTGGGCTCGGGCTCCGGCGGGAGGCGGCGGCTAAGCAGACGACGAGTTGCTGGATGGTGCCTGTGTTCAAAGGGTGGCCACTCCTAGGCCACAAGGGAGATTATCTTCAGTCTTCTGTGCAGCAGAATGTCGAAGTCCAGTCGTCTTCTTCGTTTAAAGTTGATTCAGGGTGATCTGAGGTGCAATGGCACTGCTCCCACTCTTATTCCCAATCTGAGGGGTGGATCACCTACTAGGTCCCTCCTCTGGGTGGGACCAGGAAGGGGGGCGGTTACACCCCCTTTCCTTTGTCCAGCTCCTCGCCATACCTGGGTCTGGAAAGTCCCAGGACCGGTTTGGTCTGGCTTATGCACGGGGACACCTGGTGTGCCCCGGGCATGTCTCAATCTATTCAGCCCTGTCCTACCCTATACACAAAATCCTGTCTGGGGTGGTGCTCGCACCTCCCAAGGCAGGAAACCCTTTGTCCAAGCCTCCCTCGCTGGAAGGACTCCCAGCAGCAGGAGGTCAGACTTGTGTCTGTGGTGGCAGCATCCATTTTGTGATGCTGAGGCTCTGGTTAACTTTAACCGGGGTTAAGGCTACGCACATGTTGTGTCCCTCTAGAAGGGTGGAATGCTATTTCCGTTGACAGAACTGTCGAGGGGATAGTATTCCAAATCGTATGACACCTTACTCGACATGTTTTGATAAAGCCAAACCAAAGTTAGCATATTACCTTGAGGATTATAATGTACTTAAGAGTATATGGTATGGCAGTATCCCGGAACAGCTTAGGGAGTGGTTCCCGACAGCTGCAGACAGGCTCAGCTCATGCTAGAGCACCATCTCACATATTTCCAAGCACCCTGCCTCCAGGATTGAAGAGGCCTTCCATAGGAGTGGCTGATAGGAACATATGTGTCCAGTTTAAGGTTAGTTATAGGGATACTATATCTAAGCAAGAGGTGATTACACCAACTTACCCCAGCTGAGTGATCAGCCAGTTGTGTCAAATATGGAGCCCAGGCCAGGGGTGGCACAATACATGCTGCAACCCCTGGCAGGCCTTGGATGCACCTATGCCCCGGGTACCTATGGTACACTGTTACAGGGGCCTATAAGGTGAACCAGTTCCAATTCGTAATGCACCTAGAGTGCATTGGCAGTAATTTAGAGAGAGAACAGCAGGCTGTGGGTCTGATTAGCAGGCCCACAGCCACATTAAGTCATAAACCAGTGAAGCAAAAAGTAAACATTTGGGGTGACCATAGGATAGCAGACCCTACTCTCCTACAGGAAGTAAAAGAGGAGAGCGGATATATGGGTAAGTTTGGTACGCATGTGACGTGAGGTAACCAGAAGTGTCACTGGAGTGCCATCCTGTCCTGCTTCAACTCTGCACTCTGACCTGTGTGTAGGCCTTCACTCACCTCCTTGATTGACTGGGTCTGAATCCAGAGACAACTGAGGAAATCTGAGCACAGCTTTAAAAGAAAGATCCTTTTTACTATGCACCCCTGTCCTCTCCAGCACCAAGAAACTATATGCCATGACAAATAAAATGGTTCAAACAAACTGGAATATCAGGGAGGAACACTGCAGAGACAATGGCAAAAAACTAAAAAAAATTCTGCATTTGCTGCTTGCAGAGACTGTAGACTGCCTTGACCAGAGCCAAACAGGAAACGTTCAGGTCTGAATGTGTGAGGTAAACATCTGTACCAAAGAGAGACTCCCTGAGCCCTGCTGCCCTTTCCTTGCATGCTTGGGCTGGGTTCCCTCGGAGGAGGATAGGTACTCAGCAACGAGGAGGGGATGGAAACAAGAAATGCTGGAGGGAAGAGCACAGCACAGCACCTGCACTACAATGAAGAAAGGACTCTGCCTTGTTTAGGTGAGGGAGAGAAGGCTTGGAGACTTCGGAATCCCTTGAAGGACGTCCTGCCCCCATGAAGGCATCGCTGAGGATCATTCTAAGACCATCACAGGATGATCCTAAGTTCCCCGGAGGGTCCTCACCTCTGCCTGAGGTGTCACTTCTTGTCTACAGGGCAACCGCGAACAATCAATGTATCTTGGTAGCAGCAATGACAATAATACAGAAACACATGCCCTAAATCAGAATCTGTCTGATCAAGGAGAATTCCCAAATCAAGTGGAACAAATATCCTGCAGTGCCTGAAAAATGTGGACAGTCTGCAGATAGGTTTGGATCAAACCTGCTTAACTGTAGCAGTATAATATGCAAACAACATAGGTCTTAAAACTGTGGTCGATTATGCTGGGCGTTGCACCACACAACGCTGCTCAGCAAAATCCCCCCATTCCGTGGCTCCTCGCTCAAATACTAAATCCTTGTCCCAGTTACATGAGACAATGGACCTGAACAGGGGCCCAGCCTGATTCCACTGTAGAAGGGGGTCACTTTCCCTTGAGATTTAACTATGTTATGGAGAATTAATTCATTTATCCTGTGCAAATTGCAAATCCACAGCTTCACTTCCTGCGCATAAACAATAATTCTCTGCAACACAGACACCCTTGCACCACGGCGCAAGGGCGTCTGCGTTACAGGGAATCATCTTATAGGTATACTATATCTAAGTAAGGGGTGATTACACCACCTTACCCAGGCTGTGTGAACAGACCTGTGGTGTCCGTTTGGAAGGCTTCCCAGGGGTGGCACAATACATGCTGCAGCCTCTGGTAGGCCTAAGGTGTACCATGCTAGGGCACCCTCTCACATAAAACCAAGCACTCTGCCTCCAGGATTGTCGAGGCATACCATAGGAGTGCCTTATAGTTGTATATGTGTCTATATATATATATATATATATATATATATATATATATATATATATATATATATATATATATATATATATATATATATATATATATATATATATATATATATATATATATATATATATATATATATATGTACAAGGTGCAACTATGCCCTGGGTACCAACGGTACACTATACAGGGGCTCACAAAGGTGACCCAGTAACCAATCTGGTATGTACCTAGGGTACATGGTGTCCATTTTATAGAGAAAGCAGATAGACTGGGGCCCTGAATAGCAGGGTCACAGGCCAACTAAGTTGAAAACCAGCAAAACACCAGGAAAAAATTGGGGTAACCATGTAGTCAGATTCCACCTTCCTACATAAACCCCCCCCCCCCCCTCAAACACAAGGAGATAAGGCTATCCTTGTCCAGATAAGCTTAAATTGACTAAGTGGTCATATTAGGAAGTACCTGCACTAGCATGGTTACCCCCTGGCTCATGGTCCACTAAGCAATCCCTCACCCTAAGGGTATCAGAGGGTCTCCACCATTGGGAATTACTTCCTGTGGGGTGTTTTGGCAAAGTAAAAGGCTGGTGCTGGGATGGAGTACTGAAGTGAGGTTCCTCTAATGTAGGCCTCAGCTTCCTCCAATCAATCTCCACCATGGATGCCTTTCTTTCCATGACTGAGTTGCACTGTGCTCTCAGGGTCAACATTTGGCTACCTACAGCTGGAGGTTGGCTCCCTTTGGTTGGACTACTGGAGGGACAGGTCAGGTTTTGGGCCACTGGGTCCCAGATTTGCCTGTGCCCAACAGAGTCCATTTGAGGGAGGTTCCTACACAAGTGTAAGGGAGATCCCTCAGAGTGTTCAGGAATTTTCACTTGGCAAGGGCTACTACACTGAGTGCCCCCTAATCTGCTGATGGGGGGTGTAGGAGAGTAGGGTCTGCTATCCTATGGTCACCCCAAATTTTTGCTTTTTGCTTCACTGGTTTCTGACTTAATGTGGCTGTGGGCCTGCTAATCAGACCCACAGCCTGCTGTTCTCTCTCTAAATTGATGCCAATGCACTTTAGGTGCATTACGAATTGGAACTGGTTCACCTTATGAGCCCCTGTAAGAGTGCACCCTAGGTGCCCAGGGCATAGGTGTATCCAAGGCCTGCCAGGGGCTGCAGCACGTATTGTGCCACCCCTGGCCTGGCCTCCATCTTTGACACAACTGGCTGATCACTCAGCTGGGGTAAGTCGGTGTAACCACCTCTTACTTAGGTACAGTATGTCTGTGCCTAACCCTAAACTGGACACATATGTTCCTATCAGCCACTCCTATGGAAGGCCTCATCAATCCTGGAGGCAGAGTGCTTGGAAATATGTGAGATGGTGCTCTGGCATGAGCTGAGCCTGTCTGCAGCTGTCGGGAACCACTCCCTAAGCTGTTCCGGGATATTGCCATACCATATACTCTTAAGTGCATTATAATCCTCGCGGTTAAATGCTATCTTTGGTTTGGCTTTATCAAAACATGTCGAGTAAGGTGTCATACGAATTGGAATACTATCCCCTCGCCAATTCTGGCGACGGGGATAGCATTCCACCCTTCTAGAGGGACACGACATGTGCGTAGCCTTAACCCCGGTTAAAGTTAAACAGAGCCTCAGCTTCACAAAATGGATGCTGCCACCACAGACACAAGTCTGGCCTCCTGCTGCTGACCGAAACTCGGCAGATGGTGGCCTGGACAAAGGGTTTCCTGCCTTGGGAGGTGCGAGCACCACCCCAGACAGGATTTTGTGTATTAGGTAGGACAGGGCTGAAAAGAATCAGACATGCCCGGGGCACACAAGGTGTCCCCGTGCATAGGCCAGTCCAAACCGGTTCTGGGGCCTTCCAGCCCCAGTCCTGGCGCGGAGCTGGACAAAGGAAAGGGGGTGTAACCGCCCCCCTTCCTGGTTCCTCCCAGAGGAGGGACCTAGTAGGTGATCCACCCCCTAGATTGGAATAAGAGGGGGAGCAGTGCCATTGCACGGCAGATCATCCCGAAATCAACTTAAAACTAAGAAGAAGACTGGACTTCGACATTCTGCTGCACAGAAGACTGAAGAAGAATCTCCCTTGTGGCCAAGGAGTGACCACCCTGTGAACACAGGTACCAACCAGCAACTCGACGTCTGCTTTGCCGCCGCCTCCCGCCGGAGACCGAGCCCAGAGCCCGACAAGAACCAGACTCCCAGACCTCTCAGAGCCCGATCCACAGTCCCTGCGAAGAAGGGACCCGTGGAGGCACCGAGTGACGTGGGACCGGACCTCTTGGAAGACACTCGAAAAGCTGACTGCGCAGCTTCTGAGGCATCCTCGACGTTGTGCTTTGGGGATTGAGAACCCCCACCACCGAGCAGCCCTTGCACCGAAGATCAGCCCCCCAGCATCTCCACGATCTGCGTGGGGCCCTTTTGCACTGTGCCACTCGACGCGCCATCCCGGCCACTAGCCACGTGGTCAGCGGCCATCTTGGCGACGAACCCGAAGATTTAAACAGCAGGTCTGGTTGCTCCAGACCTACCCAAGCTCCTGTGAAAAGGAGCCCTCGCTCTGACCTTGCTGGTCCGAGTGAACAGCATCTTTCGACTTCTGCGTGGCTTGCATTTGCCAAGGCCTGTTTGCTCCGATCAGGTCGCCGACACCGCCAACAGCGAGAAGCCTACGTGGGACAGCTCGTGACCGACTCCTGGACGTCCTCGACCCCGGGTATCCACGTGGCTGCAGAAAGAAGCTACCCGACAACGCCTGTTTGCACCCGACATCGCCTGGTTCCACTCTGGTTCCAGGGCAGTCACTGGCTAGTGACTTTGAACACTGTCCCCTCTGCTTTCAGGTCTTCAACTCTTCCGATCCACCCTTGAATCCACCGGAACTCTTCTCATCGAGCCGCCTGCAGCATCTTCAGCTCCAAGCACCATCGACCAGCGTGACGAAACCCGACACATCTTCGACCCTGTGCACCCGCTTCCTGTGGGTGAGGTAACTCAGCTCCGCCGGTGCTCCTGCACTGGTACACATCCCAAGGGCCTGTGTTTTAAGTTTCAGCTCCGTAGGTCACTCGGAAGGTTCCTAACTTTCTAACTTTGTGCTTTTTACGCACCATAGACTTTGTATTGAGAAGTGCGTGCACTTTGAACACTGCACCCGAGTCCCGTGGGCCTTTCCCGACTTAGTTAACTCCAGTCTCGAATAGCTCCAGCGATTCCCAAGGCCCGAGGCCTCTTCACTTTCCTTTAGGTATCTCTTATACCACTTATTTAGTATATGGTTTAGGTGGCCCCTAGGGCTCATCCATATTGTGCAACTTTTGTGTATTTTAAACTGTCTTGTGATTTTACGCTTGTGCTTCTGTGCTCATAAAGAGTCCAGGGGATTTTAATAGTTAATAAATCAATATATTTTCAATATATATCTGTGTGGTGTCCCTTTCATTTGGTATTCAAGGGGGTTGTGTATGGTATAACAGCTGGCTTCACATGCCTTTCAGAGTTTAGCCTAAGACTGCTTTGTCCACGTTACCACTAGGATAACTGGTCTACAAGGTTGAATTACAACCATCATCATAAGGGTTGCTTGGCATGGTACAAAGTGATCACTAGAACTAGTGAGCATTATATACCAGGCCAACTTCTCACATTGGTGAGCAGCGGATTGGGATCTGAGCTTGCTGTTGTTTTACCATTACAATCTTTGAGATTATCATTTGAAAGATCATACAGGTACCTGCTAGGTACATATAAAACAAGACTAGTATACTTAAGTTCTACTGAACTTAGTTGTTGTAGAGCAAAGGGAGTAGCACACCCTAGCTACAACTACTAGATAGGTTTAGTAGGTAAACACCAGTGTAGGTAGATTGCAACACATCCACCCACACTAGAGCAATGTCTGGAACAGAGGGGTCCAGTGGACTTACTCCTGTTGAGAGTGACCCTCCAAGGGCACCATCCCAGTTTGCTATTTTTCCCTTTAAGGAATTAAGACAGCTTTGTGTCTTAAGGGGTCTGAAGACAGGGCCTTCCCCTACTGCAGACCACCTAAGAGAGCTTTTGGATCAGTCTGAAGCTCTAAAGACCTCTAAAGCAAACCCCACAGGGAATGCTGAAGGAGGCCATCCTTCAGAGGATGACACTGTAGACACCCCTACCCCTATCATCCTAGTAGATGAGGAAGCCTCCACCACTGGAGCTCCTCAAGTAGATGTAGAGGAAGAGGAAGAAGAAGAGGAGGAGGAGGTGGAAAGCAGTGAGTCAGATGATGACAGAGATAGTCAGGTGCTGGTCAGTAGACTGAACCAGGCTAACTTAAGTCAACTTGGGAATGAATCAGGTAACAACCCATTCAGACCCCCAGGTGGACTTAACCAGGGCCATAGGAGGAGAAGGCATCACTCAGGTGAATCCAATACCTCCCATGTCTCTAGAGGCTCTCATGGTCACTCCAGAAAGGAGATGACTAGCCCTCAGAGAAGGGAACATGAGGCCAAGATGAGAGAGGCTGAGCTTAGGATCCAGAGGCAAGAATTAGAGGTTGCCCTGGCTAAGGAGAAACTTGCTAGAGCAAGACAGCCTAGAGAGAGTGGGGTAATAGAACCCACTGGTGGCAGCAATATCCACAAGGATAAAGACAGGTCTTTTGATAATAGAAACCTGAGTAAGATTGTGCCCCCCTACAAAGCTGGGGATGACATCCATAAATGGATTACTGCAATGGAGAGAGCCTGCAGAGTACAGCAGATCCCTCAGGAGCAGTGGGCAGCAATCTTGTGGCTCTCCTTTGAAGGTAGAGGCCGAGACAGACTCCTCACAGTTAGTGATGGGGATTCTAGAAACTACCTGGTCCTGAAGAGTGCTCTGATTGATGGGTTAGGCTTAACCACTGAACAGTACAGGTTAATGTTCAGAGATACCCAGAAGACACAGACTCAGGACTGGTCTGAATTTGTTGAGTGTGCCACTAAGGCTCTGGAGGGATGGTTGCTGGGAAGCAAGGTTACAGACTATGAAGGATTGTACAATTTGCTGATGAGAGAACAAATTTTAAATAATTGTCAGAACCAGCAGCTGCATCAACATTTGGTTGACTCAGATTTGACCTCTCCCCAAGAATTGGGAAAGAGGGCAGATAAATGGGTAAGAACCAGAGTTAAGCAAAAGAACCAGAACCAGAACCAGGGTGGTGACCAGAAGAAAACAGACCAGAAGGGTGGGGAGCAGAAAGCTAAAGACCAGAAGTCTTCAACAGGGCCCCAAACTGAGACAGAGGGTGGGTCCCAAACTTCCAAGAAGAAGAAGAAAGAAGGTCAGAAGAAACCCTGGTGTAAAACTTGTAAGAACACCTCTCACTGGACAAGTGAGTGTAAAAAGGGTGGAGCCCCCAGCACTGCAGCCCCTAAGGCACCTGCACCCACTAGTACAGTTAGCAGTGTTGGTCCTCAAGCCAAGGGTTTAGTGGGAATCACTTTGGGAACTGAAGGAGATTCTGACCTAGTCAGAACCCTTACACAGGCTGTTCTGGTTTGTGAAGGGGACATAGATTTGACCCCTGACATAAGTCCCAGTAACCTGGGCAAATACAGACAGACACCTTTGATTAACAACAAAGTGGCTCAAGCTTACAGGGACACATGTGCCAGTGTCACTATGGTGACACCTAACTTTGTGGACCCTGGACAATACATGCCAGGCGATGATTACCTGGTGACCAATGCCAGCAATGTCACTACTACACATAGTGTGGCACTTGTTAACTTTTCCTGGGGAGGGGTAACTGGCCTAAAGAAAGTTGTGGTTAGTGCTGATCTCCCAGTAGAATGTTTGTTGGGCAATGACCTGGAGAACTCTCTATGGTCAGAAGTTGAGTACAGGACTCATGCAGAGATGTTAGGGATATCATCACATGTCCTTGCTGTGACCAGGTCACAGGCCAAAAAGTGCCTCTCTGAACCTCAGGTCTTGGATCCTGGAACAATGGACCAAGTACCTCCCAAGAAGAAGAACAGGAGGGTTAAGGCTGTGCCTTCCCAACTGCCTACAAGTGAGGATCAGGCTTCAGAGGAAACTGATCTTGAGACCCCTGAAGGAACTGTCCCTGAAGAACTTGAACCTGATCAGGTTGAGTTTCTGGGGACAGGGGGACCTTCTAGGGCAGACTTGGGGCAGGCTCAGTTAACCTGTCCTTCTCTTGAACCCCTCAGACAGCAGGCTGCTGCTGAGGCTGCTGGGAATGCTCAAGGTGCCCATAAAGTATATTGGGACGATGGACTCCTTTATTCAGAGGCTAGAGACCCCAAGCCTGGTGCTACCAGGAGGTTGGTTATACCTCTGCAATTTAGGGGCTTCCTACTCACCTTGGCCCATGATATTCCTTTAGCAGGACACCTAGGCCAGAACAAGACTTGGGACAGGCTTGTCCCTCACTTTCACTGGCCTCACATGTCTGAAGACACCAAGGAGTTTTGTCGCTCCTGTGAAACCTGCCAAGCCAGTGGTAAAGCAGGTGGAACAACAAAGGCCCCCCTGATACCACTACCTGTGGTGGGGGTTCCCTTTGAGAGAGTGGGGATTGATATTGTTGGTCCAATGGATCCCCCTACAGCATCTGGGCACAGATTCATACTGGTGGTAGTGGATCATGCCACCAGGTACCCAGAGGCAATTCCCCTTAGGACCACAACAGCTCCTGTTGTGGCCAGGGCCTTACTTGGAGTTTTCTCCAGAGTGGGGTTTCCTAAGGAGGTAATATCCGATAGAGGTACTAACTTCATGTCTGGATATTTGACAGCTATGTGGAAGGAATGTGGTGTAAACTACAAGTTCACCACTCCTTATCACCCACAATGCAATGGGCTTGTTGAGAGATTTAACAAGACCCTAAAGGGCATGATTAAAGGATTACCTGAAAAGCTCAGGCGAAGATGGGACATCCTTCTGCCCTGCCTTTTGTTCGCTTACAGAGAGGTCCCTCAAAAGGGGGTTGGCTTCAGCCCCTTTGAATTGTTGTTTGGGCACCCTGTAAGAGGACCCCTGTGTCTTGTGAAGGAAGGATGGGAGTTACCTCTCAAAAAGCCTAAACAGGACATAGTGGACTATGTACTTGGTCTCCGCTCCAGGATGGCAGAGTACATGGAAAAGGCATCCAAAAACCTTGAGGCTAGCCAAGAATTACAAAAAGCTTGGCATGACCAAAAGGCTGTCCTTGTTGAATTTCAGCCTGGACAGAAGGTATGGGTGTTGGAGCCAGTGGCCCCAGCAGCACTCCAAGACAAATGGTCTGGACCCCATACAATTCTGGAAAAGAAGGGAGAGGTTACCTACTTGGTGGACCTAGGAACTCCCAGGAGCCCCCACAGGGTGCTCCATGTGAACAGATTGAAGGCATATGTCAGCAGGGCAGACATGGGCTTGCTCATGGCTACAGATGAGGGACAGGAGGAAGAGAGTGACCCTCTCCCAGACCTGCTCACTCAGAACCCTGAGGATGGCTCAGTTGATGGTGTGGCCTTAGGTGGCAGCCTCACTGAACATCAGCAACGTGACTGCAGACAAGTTCTACAGGCATACAGGCATATGTTCTCATTGACACCCAGTCAGACTAACTGGTGTACACATGTGGTGGACACTGGTGACAGTCTTCCTGTAAAGAGCAAAATTTACAGGCAACCTGACCACGTCAGGGACTGTATAAAGACTGAGGTGCAAAAGATGCTGGAATTAGGTGTCATTGAGCCTTCAGAGAGCCCCTGGGCTAGCCCAGTGGTTCTGGTCCCCAAACCTCACACCAAAGATGGCAAGAGAGAGATGAGGTTCTGTGTGGATTACAGAGGACTCAATGCTGTCACCAGGACAGATGCACACCCTATTCCAAGGGCAGATGAGCTCATTGACAAGTTGGCTTCTGCCAAATATTTGAGCACATTTGACTTAACAGCTGGCTACTGGCAAATCAGGTTAGCTGAGGAGTCTAAAGCCAAGACAGCATTTTCTACCCCTAGTGGGCATTATCAGTTTGTGGTGATGCCCTTTGGTTTGAAAAATGCACCTGCCACCTTCCAAAGGTTGGTGAACCAAGTCCTCACTGGGTTGGATGACTTTTGTGCAGCTTATCTGGACGATATTGCTGTCTTTAGCTCCACCTGGGAGGATCACCTGATCCACCTGAAGGAAGTGCTTGAGGCTCTGCAGAAGGCAGGCCTCACTATCAAGGCAACAAAGTGC
The DNA here is from genome assembly GCF_964263255.1 of Lissotriton vulgaris. Lineage (NCBI taxonomy): Eukaryota > Metazoa > Chordata > Amphibia > Caudata > Salamandridae > Lissotriton > Lissotriton vulgaris. The sequence continues at coordinate 5,389,783 of NC_141696.1, read as the reverse complement.
CAGATAGGGCAGAGCAAGGTTGTATACCTGGGCCACCTTGTAGGTGGAGGCCAAGTTCAACCACTGGAGAGTAAGATCCAGACCATCAAGGACTGGTCCCCTCCAACTACCCAGACTCAGGTCAGAGCTTTCTTGGGCCTGACTGGGTACTACAGGAAGTTTGTTAAGAACTATGGGTCCATTGTGACTCCTCTTAATGATCTGACATCCAAGAAGATGCCCAAAAAGGTTCAGTGGACAGAAATCTGTCAAAAGGCATTTGATGACCTGAAGAAGGCCATGTGCTCTGCACCTATCCTGAAGAGTCCTGACTACTCAAGAGAGTTCATTGTCCAAACAGATGCTTCTGAGTTGGGAGTGGGAGCAGTGCTTTCACAGCTTAATGTAGATGGCCAGGACCAGCCCATTGCTTTCATTAGCAGAAGGCTGACCCCCAGAGAGAAACGTTGGTCAGCTATAGAGAGGGAGGCCTTTGCTGTGGTGTGGGCCCTGAAGAAGTTGAGACCATACTTATTTGGCACTCACTTCAAGATTCAGACCGACCATAAGCCCCTCCTATGGCTTAATCAGATGAAGGGTGAAAACCCCAAACTACTCAGGTGGTCCATTTCCCTACAGGGGATGGACTTTACAGTGGAGCACCGCCCAGGGACTGACCATGGCAACGCAGATGGTCTCTCCAGGTACTTCCACTTAGAACATGAAGACACAACTGGTCAAGGTTAGTCTAATGTCCCTGCGTTTGGGGGGGGGTTATGTAGGAGAGTAGGGTCTGCTATCCTATGGTCACCCCAAATTTTTGCTTTTTGCTTCACTGGTTTCTGACTTAATGTGGCTGTGGGCCTGCTAATCAGACCCACAGCCTGCTGTTCTCTCTCTAAATTGATGCCAATGCACTTTAGGTGCATTACGAATTGGAACTGGTTCACCTTATGAGCCCCTGTAAGAGTGCACCCTAGGTGCCCAGGGCATAGGTGTATCCAAGGCCTGCCAGGGGCTGCAGCACGTATTGTGCCACCCCTGGCCTGGCCTCCATCTTTGACACAACTGGCTGATCACTCAGCTGGGGTAAGTCGGTGTAACCACCTCTTACTTAGGTACAGTATGTCTGTGCCTAACCCTAAACTGGACACATATGTTCCTATCAGCCACTCCTATGGAAGGCCTCATCAATCCTGGAGGCAGAGTGCTTGGAAATATGTGAGATGGTGCTCTGGCATGAGCTGAGCCTGTCTGCAGCTGTCGGGAACCACTCCCTAAGCTGTTCCGGGATATTGCCATACCATATACTCTTAAGTGCATTATAATCCTCGCGGTTAAATGCTATCTTTGGTTTGGCTTTATCAAAACATGTCGAGTAAGGTGTCATACGAATTGGAATACTATCCCCTCGCCAATTCTGGCGACGGGGATAGCATTCCACCCTTCTAGAGGGACACGACATGTGCGTAGCCTTAACCCCGGTTAAAGTTAAACAGAGCCTCAGCTTCACAAAATGGATGCTGCCACCACAGACACAAGTCTGGCCTCCTGCTGCTGACCGAAACTCGGCAGATGGTGGCCTGGACAAAGGGTTTCCTGCCTTGGGAGGTGCGAGCACCACCCCAGACAGGATTTTGTGTATTAGGTAGGACAGGGCTGAAAAGAATCAGACATGCCCGGGGCACACAAGGTGTCCCCGTGCATAGGCCAGTCCAAACCGGTTCTGGGGCCTTCCAGCCCCAGTCCTGGCGCGGAGCTGGACAAAGGAAAGGGGGTGTAACCGCCCCCCTTCCTGGTTCCTCCCAGAGGAGGGACCTAGTAGGTGATCCACCCCCTAGATTGGAATAAGAGGGGGAGCAGTGCCATTGCACGGCAGATCATCCCGAAATCAACTTAAAACTAAGAAGAAGACTGGACTTCGACATTCTGCTGCACAGAAGACTGAAGAAGAATCTCCCTTGTGGCCAAGGAGTGACCACCCTGTGAACACAGGTACCAACCAGCAACTCGACGTCTGCTTTGCCGCCGCCTCCCGCCGGAGACCGAGCCCAGAGCCCGACAAGAACCAGACTCCCAGACCTCTCAGAGCCCGATCCACAGTCCCTGCGAAGAAGGGACCCGTGGAGGCACCGAGTGACGTGGGACCGGACCTCTTGGAAGACACTCGAAAAGCTGACTGCGCAGCTTCTGAGGCATCCTCGACGTTGTGCTTTGGGGATTGAGAACCCCCACCACCGAGCAGCCCTTGCACCGAAGATCAGCCCCCCAGCATCTCCACGATCTGCGTGGGGCCCTTTTGCACTGTGCCACTCGACGCGCCATCCCGGCCACTAGCCACGTGGTCAGCGGCCATCTTGGCGACGAACCCGAAGATTTAAACAGCAGGTCTGGTTGCTCCAGACCTACCCAAGCTCCTGTGAAAAGGAGCCCTCGCTCTGACCTTGCTGGTCCGAGTGAACAGCATCTTTCGACTTCTGCGTGGCTTGCATTTGCCAAGGCCTGTTTGCTCCGATCAGGTCGCCGACACCGCCAACAGCGAGAAGCCTACGTGGGACAGCTCGTGACCGACTCCTGGACGTCCTCGACCCCGGGTATCCACGTGGCTGCAGAAAGAAGCTACCCGACAACGCCTGTTTGCACCCGACATCGCCTGGTTCCACTCTGGTTCCAGGGCAGTCACTGGCTAGTGACTTTGAACACTGTCCCCTCTGCTTTCAGGTCTTCAACTCTTCCGATCCACCCTTGAATCCACCGGAACTCTTCTCATCGAGCCGCCTGCAGCATCTTCAGCTCCAAGCACCATCGACCAGCGTGACGAAACCCGACACATCTTCGACCCTGTGCACCCGCTTCCTGTGGGTGAGGTAACTCAGCTCCGCCGGTGCTCCTGCACTGGTACACATCCCAAGGGCCTGTGTTTTAAGTTTCAGCTCCGTAGGTCACTCGGAAGGTTCCTAACTTTCTAACTTTGTGCTTTTTACGCACCATAGACTTTGTATTGAGAAGTGCGTGCACTTTGAACACTGCACCCGAGTCCCGTGGGCCTTTCCCGACTTAGTTAACTCCAGTCTCGAATAGCTCCAGCGATTCCCAAGGCCCGAGGCCTCTTCACTTTCCTTTAGGTATCTCTTATACCACTTATTTAGTATATGGTTTAGGTGGCCCCTAGGGCTCATCCATATTGTGCAACTTTTGTGTATTTTAAACTGTCTTGTGATTTTACGCTTGTGCTTCTGTGCTCATAAAGAGTCCAGGGGATTTTAATAGTTAATAAATCAATATATTTTCAATATATATCTGTGTGGTGTCCCTTTCATTTGGTATTCAAGGGGGTTGTGTATGGTATAACAGCTGGCTTCACATGCCTTTCAGAGTTTAGCCTAAGACTGCTTTGTCCACGTTACCACTAGGATAACTGGTCTACAAGGTTGAATTACAACCATCATCATAAGGGTTGCTTGGCATGGTACAAAGTGATCACTAGAACTAGTGAGCATTATATACCAGGCCAACTTCTCACAGGGGGGGGGGTTCCTCTGGACAGGGGGCCCTTTGGGGTATGCTGACCTCCTTGACCTCTACAGCCCTGGGCTGACTGAGGCAGGGTAGAGAGGGACAGGTTACCTGCTCCAGACTGGGTCCCACCTTGGAAGGGTCCACTGACATCAGGGGCTCTGACAGGCCAGGCCTCACTACCTCTGGGGCAGTTCCTTCACAAGGGGTAGGGTCAGTTCCCTGAGGAGGCTGACCCTCACCTAAAGTCTGGAGGGAGGGAGACTTTTCTTCCTCCCCAATGCACTCCGTCTGAGTGGAGTGATCCATAGTTTCAGGCTTCACAACACTAAAATCTGTTTGGGTTTGGGCTGTGGCCATCACAGCCCTGCCAACCTTTTCAGGAAGGCCTACCATTTTGGAATGTTTTTTTTTCTATCTTTGCCCAGGCTGAGATCTCAAGATCATTGCCTTGTAAACAATCTACAGGCAAGTTTGTAGACACTGCCACTCTCTTTGGGCCAGTGACACCTCCCCAGGTGAGATTTACTACTGCCATGGCATGATCTTTCTTCACTCCATCAATATTGACCACCTGGTAGCTAAATCCAGGTAACAGTTGTTCTGAGCTTACTAGTTTCTCAGTCACCATGGTGATGCTAACCCCTATGTCCCTATAGGCCACAACTGACTGATCATTGATATGGGGCTACTGTCTGTACCTGCCCACGGTATTGGGACAAGCAGTGATGTTGGCAAACCTCATGCCACCATCACAGACTAGAGTTGCTGTGGTAGGGGAACTGGTTAGGCCAGAGTCCACCTGAGTTCCCCAAGAATACCCAACCACAGTTTTGGGGGCACTCCCACCACCTGGGGGATTACTACTAGTAGTAACAGGAGGTGTTGGAGCATTACTTGGAGGAATATTGTCCTCATTGCTGGCTTTGGGCAACTGCTGTCAGTTTTCCAGTGGCCAGGTTGCTTACATACATGGCAATAAGGTTTCTTAACATTAGAGGAAGGATTTGGGACCCACCCCCCTCAGAGGATTTTTGGGTCTCTGTTGTGGATTTATCTTTAGATTTATCCCCACCTTTCTCTTGTGGTTTGGTAGAATCTTTCTTCTGGTCACCACCCTGATTTGTAGGCCTCACCCTGGTTCTGACCCATTTGTCTGCCTTCTTTCCCAATTCTTGGGGAGAGGTCAGATCAGAGTCCACCAGGTGCTGATGTAGAAGCTGGTTTTGACAATTATTAAGGATCTGATCCCTCATAATCAAATTATACAATCCTGTAAAGTCCTTTGCTGCCCATTAACCAGCACTCCAGAGCCTTAGTAGAACAACCTACAAAATCAGTCCAGTCCTGAGTCTGGGTCTTCTGTTTGTCTCTGAACAGCAACCTATACTGCTCAGTGGTTAAGCCAAACCCATCTATCAGAGCACTCTTCAGAACTGTGTAGTTGTCAGCATCCTCTTCTCTAACAGTGAGGAGCTTATATCTACCTTTGTCTGCAAAGGAGAGGCACAAGATTGCTGCCCCTGCTCCTTGGGGACCATCTCAATTTGCAGGCCCTTTCCAGAGTAGTTATCCATTGGTGGATGTCATCCCCAATCTGATAGGGAGGGACAATCTTATTCAGGTTTCTATGGCCATGAGACCTTTCCCTACCACTAGGGTTGTTGCTGCCACCAGTGGGCTCTAGCCCACACAATTTCTTCTCTCTTTCAAGAGCCAGGGTTTCTTTTGCAAGAGCAATTTCTTGCCTCTTGATCCGCAGCTTGGCCTCTTTCATTCTAGCTTTATGCTCTCTCCTCTGAGGGGAAGTCATCCTCCTCAGAGCAGAGGCATTGGACCCTACTGAGGAATCAGAATGCTCAGAGCCACTGGAAAGTGACCTGTGCATTCTGTTCCCACCGTTAGGCCTACTCGGAAGGTTAGAGGGGGGCCTACCATGGCCCTCTCCACCTCCAGATAGTCCCGTGTTGCCCAGGTCAGGTTCATCAACCTCTTCCTGGTCAGCATCCTCATCATCATCAGGGACCACTGGGTCCTCCCCAGTAGGATCCTCCTCTGTTGAGGGATGGCCCCCTCTCTACTACCTTGGCTACTTGGTTCTCTACATCATGTTCCACTAAGGTATCTACTGGGTGGTTAAAGGTTGGACTCTGTCCTTGTCTTAACTTTCTGACCACACATAAGCTTCTCAATTCTTGAAAAGAGAAGGTGTCATACTTAGAAGGCAACCTTGGGTTGTCTTCTGTCCGAGGTCCACTAGGCCCTGCTTCCAAGGACATGGCTAGTGTGGTGTGGTGTGTGCACCTACCTACCCTATTTGTTTCCTACTAGAACCTCTCTAGAAGTTGTAGTCAGGGTGTGCTAAGCCCTTGCCACATACAACTGCTAAGTTCAGTAGAATCTATGTATATAATACTTGATTCATATGTACCTACAGGTACCTTGATATGATCTTTCAAATGATATCTCAAGATTATTTGTTAAAACAATGCAAGCTCTTATCCCATCCGCTGCACACCAATGTGAGAAGTTAACCTGGCATATGATGTCACTAGTTCTAGTGGGCACCTTGCACCAGTCTTATCAACCCTTATTTATGATGGTTGTAAAGCCAACCTTATAGAAAGCTATCCTAGTGGTAGCATGAACAGCAGTCATCAGGTTAAGACCTCAGTAGGCGAGTTAAGCAAGTTGTTTTACCAAATATAATCCCTTGAAATGAATGACACCACACAAGGTATATATCAAATATATATTGTAAAAGTCCATAAATAAGGATCCAAATTCATTAGAAAGGAATCCAGTTTATTGTCAGAGAGCACAGTACATCCGTTCAGGCTGAAATGCAGTTCAGGATGCCTCCAACACATTCTAAAATGATGTCACATAAACCACATAGCAAGTGCCACTGATCAAATGAATACACATTCTAATATTAAAAGGGCAACACAAATAAAAGGGAAATACAAAATAGGACTGCAAGATGTAGCACATATGTATTTAATCTAAACACAACCCCTCTGCACTCTTTATGAGGTCAGAGGTAAACATACAATACAAGTCACTGAGTTAATACTAAGCATGGGCTGAAAATTCGTTCCACTCGCGGAATTTGCAGATTGCAAAAAGGTTACAAAGAAATTAAGTTCAACTTGGGCACCTGCTGCTGTAAGCCTGTAAGTGCTTCCTGGCGCCTCGTTGCCTACTTGCAACTATTCTCTGACCCTGCTCTGACCCTTGAAGCAGGGTCAGAGAATAGTTACAAGTAGGCAATGAGGCGCCTGTCACAAAAATTAAACCTCAACAGGAAGCACTGACAGATATAAGAACAAGCATTTGCAATGCAATAGGTCTCGCATTAGGAAAGTTTGATCTATTGGTCTTGTAAATGACAATTTTTTTTATTTATGTGTTGGTTTTGAAAATAGCTAAATTAATAGCTTCGTCATTTACAATGCCAATAGTTATTACTTTTGCAAATGTGACACCTATAGCATTTGTTATGCAGCATGTTTTGTATTTACGTGACTTAGCTGTATTGATATTACAAATTACAATGGCTTTTAATTTTTTTAAATAATTAATACTTAAATAAAAGTGATTTTAATTGATAATGGCAATAGCTTAAACTTTTGTAAATACCTTTTGTGAAGATTATGATCAGTGTATTTTATTGTGACGAAAATCCAAGAACAGAAGTGAAATATTAACATCTTTTTGTGACATTTGTAATGAAGTTTGAAAAATTGAGAGAACATATTTGAACCAGTTGTTGTTGAATGGTTGCGCAGATTGATGCTCGGGTGGCGCTGAGTGGTGCTGAGTGATGCTGTGGTGGTGCTGAGTGGTGCTGTGGTGGTGCTGAGTGATAATGTGGTGGTGCTGAGTGTATTTTATTGTGACGAAAATCCAAGAACAGAAGTGAAATATTAACATCTTTTTGTGACATTTGAAATAAAGTTTGGAAAATTGAGAGAACATATTTGAACCAGTTGTTGTTGAATGGTTGCGCAGATTGATGCTCGGGTGGCGCTGAGTGGTGCTGAGTGATGCTGTGGTGGTGCTGAGTGATGCTGTGGTGATGCTGAGTGGTGCTGTGGTGGTGCTGAGTGATACTGGGATTGTGCTGAGTGATGCTGGGGTGGTGCTGAGTGGTGCTGTGGTGGTGCTGAGTGATGCTGTGGTGGTGCTGAGTGATGCTGTGGTGATGCTGAGTGGTGCTGTGGTGGTGCTGAGTGATACTGGGATTGTGCTGAGTGATGCTGGGGTGGTGCTGAGTGGTGCTGTGGTGGTGCTGAGTGATGCTGTGGTGGTGCTGAGTGGTGCTGTGGTGGTGCTGAGTGATAATGTGGTGGCACTGAGTGATGCTGTGGGGGTGCTGAGTGGTGCTGTGGTGGTGCTGAGTGATAATGTGTTGGTGCTGAGTGATGCTGGGGTGGTTCTGAGTGGTGCTGTGGTGGTGCTGACTGATAATGTGGTGGTGCTGAGTGATGCTGTGGTGGTGCTGAGTAATAATGTGGTGGTGCTGAGTGATGCTGTGGTGGTGCTGAGTGATGCTGTTGTGGCGCAGAGTCGTGCTGTGGTGGTGCTGATTAGTGCTGTGGTGGTGCTGAGTGATGCTGGGTGGTGCTGAGTGATGCTGTAGTAGTGCTGAGTGGTGCTGTGGTGGCGCTGAGTGATAATGTGGTAGCGCTGAGTGATGCTGTGGGGGTGCCGAGTGGTACTGTGGTGGTGCTGAGTGATAATGTGGTGGTGCTGAGTGATGCTGGGGTGGTTCTGAGTGGTGCTGTGGTGGTGCTGAGTGATAATGTGGTGGTGCTGAGTGATACTGTGGTGGTGCTGAGTGATGCTGTGGTGGCACTGAATGGTGCTGTGGTGGTGCTGAGTGGTGCTGTGGTCGTGCTGAGTGATGCTGTGGTGGTGCTGAGTGATGCTGTAGTGGTGCTGAGTGGTGTTGTGGTGGTGCTGAGTGATAATGTGGTGGTGCTGAGTGATAATGTGGTGGTGCTGAATGATGCTGGGGTAGCGCTGAGTGATGATGTGGTGATGCAGAGGGCAGAAAGGCACAAAAACGCAGTCTAACAAAGTGCAGAAGGGCAGAAAAACAAGGGAGAAACAAGTGTAACAGACGGCAGAAGGGCACAAAAAACAGTTTAACAGAGGACAGAAGGGCAGAAAAACAAGGGAAAAACGAGTCTAACAGAGGGCACAAGGGCACAAAAAACGAGTCCAACGGGGCAGAAAGGCACAACAACGAGTCTAACAGAGGGCAGAAGGGCACAAAAAACGAGCCTAACAGAGGGCAGAAGGGCAGAAAAACAAGGGAATAACAGAGGGCAGAAGGGCACAAAAAACGAGTCTAACAGAGGGCAGAAGGGCAGAAAAACAAGGGAAAAATTAGTCTAACAGAAGGCAGAAGGGCACAAAAAACGAGTCTAACAGGGGGCAGAAGGGCAGAAAAACAAGGGAAAAACGAGTCTAATAGAGGGCAGAAGGGCAGAAAAACAAGGGAAAAACGAGTCTAACAGAGGGCAGAAGGGCACAAAAAACGAGTCTAACAGGGGGCAGAATGAATCCCGCCCTGCGTGTTTGTCCACGAAGATGCCACCTTTTTGTGCAATGCCTCTACTCAACTGGAGTACTTTCTACTGTCTAATCAGTAAGTTTTCCCTTGTTGGCTATATGTATAGGGGCAGATTTACAATAACTGGCACATCCCCAGGGATGCGCCAGTTATTGTGCGCTGCAGCCCCGCCACCCATGGTGCGCCGCATTTACAATGCAGCGCACCATGTGGCAAAAACGGCAGAGATGCGTCACGCATCTGTGCCGTAAAAGCAGCACATTGCTGGAGCTGCGTTGCGCTTGCGACGCAGCTCCAGCAATGCTCTGGGAGGCCCTATCTCCCCAATGCTGCGTCAAGCCTTGCGCCTGCTTCAAGCAGGTGCAGGGTTTTGACGCAGCATAGGCCTCAAAGTGACTGAGTGACCGCCATCAGGAACGCCTCCTGATGGCGCAGGTCTTTACAACGTGACGCATCTCTCAGATGCGTCACGTTGTTAATACCCAGCACCATGGCGCATCTTTTGTGCTGCCGCTGCGCTACAAAAGGTCTCGGTAGAGGGTGGCAGTGGTGAACCAGAGGGTGGCAGTGATGAACCAGAGGGTGACAGTGATGAACCAGAGGGTGGCAGTGGTGAACCAGAGGGTGGCATGGGTGAACCAGAGGGTGGCAGTGGTGAACCAGAGAGTGGAGTGGTGAACCAGAGGGTGGGAGTGCTGAACCAGAGGGTGACAGTGGTGAACCAGAGGGTGGCAGTGGTGAACCAGAGATGCTGTGATGAACCAGAGGGTGGCAGTCGTGAACCAGAGGGTGGCAGTGGTGAACCAGAGGGTGACAGTGCTGAACCAGAGGGTGGCAAGGGTGAACCAGAGGGTGCTGTGATGAACCAGAGGGTGGCAGGGGTGAACCAGATGGTGTCAGTGGTGAACCAGAGGGTGGCAGTGCTGAACCAGAGGGTGACAGTGGTTAACTGGAGGGTGGCAGTGGTGAACCAGAGGTGCTGTGATGAACCAGAGAGTGGCAGTTGTGAACCAGAGGGTGGCAGTGGTGAACCAGTGGGTGACAGTGCTGAACCAGAGGGTGGCAGGGGTGAACCAGAGAGTGGCAGTGCTGAACCAGAAGGTGGCAGGGGTGAACCAGAGGGTGGCAGGGGTGAATCAGAGGGTGGCAGGGGTGAACCAGAGGGTGGCAGGGGTGAACCAGAGGGGGGCAGTGGTGAACCAGAGGGTGCTGTGCCCATACACGACCGCATGGGTAACTTCGCCATGCAAGCGGCCCGCAAACACGCAAAAAGCCCCGCGAACATGCAAAAAACAAAAATCCGCAAATTCGCACGAATTTGTGGATTTTGTGGATTGCGAATTCAATTTTGCGTGAATTCACGGAACGCAAATTCACAAATTTCGCCCATACTTAGTTAATATACAATAAGTTGCACAGTATACGTTATGCCCAAAGGGCCTCACAAACCATATACTAAAATAGTGGTATAAGAACCACAAGAGAATTATTAAGCAGGGCTGGGGCCTGTGGAATTGCTGGGGCTACTCTAAACAACCAAAGGTTAGGAAGTAGGAGGCCCACAGGAGATGCGTGCTGTGTCTAAACACAGGCGCGGGTCACCATTGACTTTCTATGGAGAACGTAAAAGTTACAAATATACAATTTAAGGACACTTCCGGATGGACTAGGATAGAACCCTTTTAAACTAGGACACTTCGAGAGTCAAGACCAGCGGGAGCACCGGAGTACTCGTGTTACCTCACCCAGGGAAGCCGGGTGCATCGGCGTCTTTTCGTGTAGGGTTTCGCCGTCATTTTCAATGGAGAGCTGCAAAGAAGTGCTGCAGGCGACCAGAGGAAAAGTGTCCGGGTGGATCCAAGGGTGGATCGAAGATCTGAAGAACCTGAAAGCAGAAGGGACAGAGTCTGGGTCACTAGCCAGTGACCAGGAAGGAACCAGGAAAGAACCTGGCGATGTTGGGTGATTTCAGGTGAAGAATTGAAGTTTGTTTCTTCAGCCACGAGGACCAGGATGTGTCAATAACAACCAGGAGCTGAATTCGAGCTGTCCCACATAGGATCTAGTTGACTGTGGTGTCGGTATCCGGACTGGACTCAACAAGCCTGGGAAAACGCAATCCCTGCAGGATGTCGAGAATGGCTTCGGTGCAGACCAGCATGGTCTGAGGAATTTCTCCTTTGTAGGGAAGTTGGAACAAGCCTGGGGCAATCAGGAAAACAAGTTAGTTTCAAAATGGAGATGTCAGGGGGCTCACTAGCCATTGGACTAGGAACCGGGAAGACGCATCAAGCTGAAATGCAAGAGCGGGCCCCACGGGACACTCGTGGAGTTTGGAGACCTGAGCTTCAGTGCAAATGGCGCTCGGGTCTGGGGTTTCTCGTACCCCAATGTACAACTTACTGAGGCTTCAGGAAAGGAGGGCAGTTAGCAAAATGCAAGATGACCAGGAGTTCTGGTCCCACGTCTCTCGTGTCCGCCACGTGTCTCAGCTTTGCTGTGGGTGTGGGTCGGGTCAGAGATGTCTGGAAGTCCATGTCCTGTGTCGCAGATTCTTCAGGATCCAACAGGAGCCTTGAAAATGCAGACCGGCAAAGTTGCTGGTAGTGCCTGTTTGTACAGGGTGGTCACTCCTTGACCACAAGGGAGATGTCTTCTGTCTTCCAGTCATAATGGAACATCGTAGGTCCAGGATATGTCTTTCAAAGATCCGTCCAGGGTAATCTAAAATCCTAGGGACACAGCTCCTGTACTTATACTGAAGTTGTGGGCTGGACTAGCTGGCTAAGTCCCTCCTATGGGTGGACCTGGGGAGGGGGTGGTTACACCCCTTTCCCTTTGTCCAGTTACATGCCAGAGCTGGGGCTGTATGCTTCAGGGTTGTATGTCAATACTATGCATGCTTTTACCCTGCATGCCATTACAACGCGGGGATTACAACGCAAGTCGTTACAACGATTTGCGTTGGGGGGGGCGCTGGATAGTGGAATAGTTTAATTTTCTATTCCAACTCCAGCCCACGTTGACAGTAGGGAAGGTGTTGGATAGAAAATTAAACTATTCCCTATCCAACAGCGCCCTCCAGGGAAAGTCGTTGTAACGACTTTCGTTGTAATCCCAGCGTTGTAATGGTAGTGTGGGGTAATAGTTGCATTGTAAAGGATGTTCCCCATGCTCCAGCAACCGATTTGAACTGGGCTATGCATGGAGCACCTTGTGTGCCCCAGGCAGTGTCTAGATGCATTATCTGAATGCAACCCTCCCTGCCCCAATACACAAAACCCTCTCTGGGGAGGTGCCAGCACCTCCCTGTACAGGAAACCTATTATCGTGGACCAGGTTGCACAGCGCCATAGTCACCGGCCGCACCTGGGTCCTTTTCCCGCCCCGCCCCAGCACTATATAGCGCCTCGTGGCCCCCGCTCGAGGCGATTGGACTCACGTTTTGGGACTCTGCTGTATCCTTGGGACGCCGCCAGCCACAGGAGAACTTTGCTGACTCTGGGCATTTGCTGCTAACACCCGCGGGACTGCGAGGACCAGGTTGCACAGCGCCATAGTCACCGGCCGCACCTGGGTCCTATTCCCGCCCCGCCCCCTGCACCTCCTACTTAGGCTGATAATCTCACGCGCACGCGGGACACGCGCAAGCGAAGCCCAGGCCAAGGGCGGGCCCGTTTAACCCCGTTCAAGATCGTTCAAGGGCGGGGCGGGCCACCTCCTTTACATCTTTCCATGGGGTGGGTCTTATTGTTTGTACAGTGTACCCCCGTAATTGTATTGTTGTTGTGACTCATTTATAAATGGCAGCTAAGGAAGTTAGCAGTAAGACGGCCAGTGTAACCCTAATAGGTTCCATGGACAAATTCATCACTAGGATGAATTCAGCCATTGATCAGAGTATTACAATCATGGAGAGGCGGGTTTCTCAGGATCTGGCACTTGCAAGAAGATCCTCAATGGGTCCAATAGCCAATGCAAGGACTCCGGCCAATCATTACAGTCCTTCTAATCCTGACGCACTTCCCTCCCTGGACTCTTTCATTCCTGACCCACTGGTTTGTGATACTGAAAATCTTTCTGAAGGGAACCAAACAACGTCCTCTGATTTGCTTTTGATTACCCCCCACGAACTCCCAACAGAGCCAAGTCCTGTCAAGGAGCATAATACCAGACAACTTCGGGAAAGGCGTCAAGGGGCCATTCCAAAAACTACACAGCGTCTGGTCACTACTACTGTTCAAAAGTTGGGAAAAGTCACCAAACGGCAGGGAAAAGCTCCAATTGACAAAGGGCAGGCCTCCGAGACCACCAAGGCAATCGTACACACTTCTAATGTAACTACGACCCCTGTGAGATTGTTCTCGGAGGCCAATGATTTAGGAAGTCAGGTACTTACCGGGTTGGATGTGGAGGACCCCTTGATTAACAAGATAAGAGATCTTTTCAGACTTCTTCTCCGCCCAGTCCTTGAGAGGTTAACCAAGATCGAGGAAAAACTAGACAGGATTGGCATTGAATCCTCTGGTAAGACTGACTCGCGGAAAAAGGCGAAAGAATCTAGGGTTGAGGCCCCCCCTTCTAATCTTTCGGGAGTGGGGGATGTTAATGACCCTATAATTCCACCACCCAAGCCTTCGGACATACCGGTTGCAGCCGCTCCCTCTCCTAATATACAGGCAAAGGCCCCAGGTGCAACACTGAGTAAAACGTCTCGAACAAATTTGGGTGATGGGTCCCCCAAGAAACTATCTGCCAGTGAAGGAATTAACATCGACCTTCCGCCGGAAGTCAGTCCTTATCTGGTAGTTTTAGCAGGAATACCAGTTTTGGAAAAAGGTGACCATGAATCATATGCATCTCTACGCAATAAGGTCGTGGCCTGGCTTAATCAATTTAGACCACTACCTATGCATATTGTGAGTAGAACATTGATGGTCAAAAGGGTTTCATGGGTGGGACACTCAGATAAGGACATTAGGGGAGACTGTGTTTTAGTGAATTTTGACGACCCCGGGACAGTGAGATACATCTGCAACTGGAAAACTCATGGTCCAGGAACCTCCATTCTAGCACTCCCACTGTCCTACTTTTATCCCTCCGGTTTCCCTCCACCTACTGATGATGGTTGGACTTTAATACAGCGGAGAGCTGGGAGATTTAACCCTGGAGGTAACCGGAATTGTGGAGGTTGGTTAGGCCAATCCTCAACAATGGCCTGCCCCTTTTACGCTCTGTGGTTAAAAAACCAAGTGTTCTTTAGTTTGGTCAGGCAGAGGGTATACTTAAGCCTTCTGTCTGAATCTGCTGCACACTGTCACTGGCTAAATCAACTCTCACAACTGTGTATGTGTGTCTAAGTAGTCCACCACCGATCTAGCACCTCCCTGTATACTCCAATTGTGAAGGAAAAAGGGGAGGGGAGGTTGACAGTGCCTCACGGAAGCAACACCAAGGGGAGGATCTGACAGACTGGTACTCGCCTTGAGGTACCGGGTTTTTATGAACCCGGCGGTGCCAGGGAGAACACCCAAAGACCTTGAGTCCTCCCCTGTTCCGGACCACAGAAACACAGAGTCTTCTAGGTGAAGTCAAGGATCGTATTTATTGGCTGCAACCAGTAACAGGTGTCCTAGAAGTACATCGACATGTATGTTCTCAGGAGACTGCTCGTTTTTACAGAAACAGCCTTCTCTTTTTATACTGAATAATAGGCTTCGGGCAAGAATTCTTTGTTTTACAGTTGGTTATACAAATATTTCTACTACAAAGAAAAACCGAGTCATGATGACAAGTCCACATTTCAGTTTGTCCAGTTCATGATAGATTACCCGGCAAGGTCCAGAACTTTCATCAGATATCGACAGACCCCTAATAAAATCGGGCACCTCCTCCTTGTAAAACAGGCCATAAAGAAGAAACAGGGACAGGTGTGTGTGAGATAAAACATGGCTTGTATGCGATGAACAGTTTATGACATGTTGTGCCTTGATACTAATCTCGCTCGGCCACTGGGAGAAGAACTTCCCGAACAGGTTTGGCTTGAGGCAGTGGAGTTAGCTCGCCCAGGTCACAGGGGAGTCAGCAAAGGTGTACGTGTCCTTTTAGATCGAATTCGGTTTTAGCCATTTGACTATGTAAGGGCAATCACAAAATGAATGCCGCTCACAAAATGGAACCCGAGTGTTCGAGACGAAAACTACGATTTCGGGCTGATTTCGTCACTCGATCATGACGCAAATGTTTATGTATAGTATCCCAGTCATTACCGGTCTGCCAATACCAAAATCGTCATGATAGAATGATGTTCATGACACGAGTGCAGAGATTCGGTACCACACAATGGCGGGTTCCGGAATTCTCCGTACCACAGCCCTCCTTTTGCCCTTGCATAGGCAATAACCTATACTCACGCTAATCTGAGTCTAGGTCTGTATTCATAAAGTCATTAAGATGCTGCTGTAGCATCATCCTGTTACTTAGTGTGTCTCTTGATACAGCCACATATTGCAGGAGCACACTGTACGCACATACAGAACAGGAAAAGGATGGCTAAGATCATTCCAATGACTATCAGAATCTTCCATCCCCAGGCAGATATCAGTTTCCAGAACCACCCCATTAAGGACCAGTCTCCTTCATCCACGTGAATGGACCCCACCACGGTCTGCAAGTATGACATCTAGGGCAACCCTATTCTGAAGAGTCATAAGGCGGTCCGACTGGAGCTCCGCAGTCAAGTTACTAAGGGCACCAGCCGTTTCGATCACGGCGGATTCAACTACCCTCGTCAATTGGCGAATGTTCCTGCTGTTCACCATAGGCCCCCAAAACGGCAGAAAACCTTTTACGAAATCCCCAAACTCCTGTTCCGCAGTGTCGTCTTTACTCACAACACCCCTAACTGTCCTTGTTGTATGGTAATCTGCCGCGGCCGTGTAGGTGGGTGGCAACAGGATTAAGATGAAACATGTGCCCGAGAAGTCAGGGGGCAGCCATGTATATGCTCTATCATGGCAGATGAAGTATGTACCCTTAGCTGCTAAAAATGAAGGGGAGGTTTGAGACGAGAAAAAATATGTTTCGGTGCAGACGCTTTTCCCTAGCTGAGCTCTGGGGTTTTTGCCATTTCCCTGCAAACAGAGGTGACCCTGATGGGCTACTATCCAAATTGGGGAGGACTTCTTTGCTCGCTGGCTCTCGCTCAAGGAAATTCCATATTTTGTTGTATTCCATCTAATGTAAGCCTTCAATTCATCTCTGGGAATCGTTCTATACGTGTCGATATCTCTGCTCATATTTCTTATTTCCACCACTAGTGCCTTGTTGCTCGAGTTGCTTCCTGTGGAACGTTGGGAATATGGTTCGAGGGCAAATAGGAACATTGTTTGAAATGCCCACAAAGAGCCATGGTAGCTAAATGGCAAGACGAAATATGGAATACCTTTATCTGTCGTGTGTGGCATAAGTCCACATACCCAACAATTTGTTGTGTTCATTACAAACTGGTGTTGGTGAAGGAGCTGAACGAACGAGTTATTTATAAATTCTAATCTCCTAGAGGACTCATGTTCGGGCAAGGGGTGAAAAGAGTGCGAGGAAACAGTAGGAGGAAGCATGTGCTGTGTAGTGGATGCAAATGAAACTCGAAAGGTGAAGAAAGCATAGCCTGTTAAAAACATCATTATACTACACAACATAAAAATGAATATTATTAAAAATCTTGTTTTTGCCATCACAGTGCATATTCTGGTTTCAAAGTTCGTCTATCTGGCAGGTCTCTCCATCTCAGAAAACTCCATCCTCTCTAATTTGCTGCCCGCGGTGGTAGGTTGTTTCTGCTGAAGAGTGCTTCTGTCAGTCCAGGGTAACTCCCTTGAACCAGCCAGAACTGTCGACCTAACCGTCTCCAGCTGCACTCCAAAGACTGTGGCAACCGCGACCCTAGCAGCAGAACCGGATGGCGGTTCAAAAAACAAAAATGAGCAAGTTTCCTAGATGAGAGAGCTGCACAATAAATGTAAAAAGGAATTTATTTGTCCATAGTCATAGTTCTTGGCCTCAAATTATAACGATTTCTGCCAGGTGCTGTCTGGTCTTGAAATAAGAGGTCAGGCTCCGTAGTGTTCAATCGAATTGATGGAGGCACAGCTTCTTGTAAAATGTTGTCGCTTTCCTTTTCAGAAGTTGTTCCCTTTATATGCGCATCGCTAAAAGGTAGGAAACGAGGCACAGTCTCGGCTTCAGAGTCAGCGATGTCCTCCTGGACCCACCGGTCATACGGAAGAGGCAGTGGGACCCTCTTACAATGATTGCCGTGGACCCAATGTTTCTTCCTTCTACTCGAACGGCAGATCTCGTCGAGAGAAGAACTAGATGAGGGCCGGTCCACCGGGGCTGGTCATTCTTTGTTCGCTGGAAGTTATTGACCAGCACCCAGGATCCAGGATCAATTGAGTGAACAGTCATTCTTGTTGACAGGAGTGCCTAAGGCAGAGCGTCAAGCCATTTAAGACCTGTGCTCGCTTGAATCTTGGCCAGTTTCAGTTTTAACGTGCCATTATAGCACTCTACTAGTCCAGCTGATTGGGGGTGATTTGCAGCGTGAAAGTTCTGCTGTATGCCTAGCCCCTCACACATGTTCTTCATCACTCGACCCACAAATTCACTCCCATTATCACTCCAAACCATTCTAGGCATTCCAAATCTAGGGAAGAACTCCTTGACAAGGGCTTTGTCTGTGGACAAAGCAGTGTTGTCCTTAAGGGGATATGCTTCCACCCACCTGGAAAAGGCACAAACAACAACGAGTACGTATTTCAAATTGTTGCACCTTTCCATGTGGATAAAATCTAGCTGCAAAACCTCGAACGGATACGTTGGAGGTGCAAAATGACCAGCTGGAGTTGGGGTTCCCCTACCAGGATTGTATTTCAGACACACCATGCAATTCTTGACCACGTTCTCCGCACACTTAGGGATCCTAGCGTTTTGCCATACTGGAGCTAACAGCTTACAAATCCCTTTCACACTGATGTGAGCCATTCCATGAGCCATTGTCACCACTGCAAGCACATACGCATCGGGTAGCAACCATCGCTGATGCTCTGACAATTCAACCCAACAACCATTCGCATTCCAACTTACCCTTACTTTCTCTCCATTCATTCAACTCTTGTTCTGTGGCTTCGGCTTGGATGGACTTCACACTCTCAATCGTATCTTCACACATACCCACATCACCAATCCATCTTGCAGGGCCTGCAACATACATTCGGCTCATTACATTCCTTGCAGTTTCTTTTGCAACTTCATCCGCAAACGCGTTTCCACGACCAACATCATCAGTGATCTTTTTATGTGCACTGCATTTTACAATCGCAACTTGTAACGGCAAGGTCAGTGACTCGAGAAGCTCATTTACTAACTGACCATGCTGGATCTTAACACCGTGCGACGTCAGGAACCCACGTTCTCTCCACAATCGTCCAAAACTGTGAGCCACGCCAAAGGCGTATTGGCTGTCCGTGTACACATTCACTCGTTTTCTTTTCGCCAACACACATGCTCTTGTGAGTGCAATCAACTCTGCTGCTTGCGCTGAATTATGGGGAATACGTGCAGCTTCAACAATCGTATGCAAAGTTGTCACAGCATATGCTGCAGTCGTATCACCATTCGGCAGCTTGAAACACGAACCGTCAACCCACAAAGTATCATCACATTCAGGAAAAGGAGTGTCCCTAAGGTCTATTCTTCCTTTCGTCTCCTCCTCTGTTCTCAGAAGACAGTCATGCTGATCTTCATTGTCATCATCTGTCTTAGCTAAAATTGGCAACAATGTGGCTGGGTTTAGTGTATCGCACCTCTTTATGTGTATATGACTTGCTAACAGTGCCAGCTCATAACTTGACAATCGAGCACTAGTTAAGTGCTGTGTCCTTGTTATGTTTAACAAAATATCTACTGCATGCTGGACCATGACAATTAACATATTATTCATCACTATCACAGCAGACTGTCGAATAGAGACAGCTGTTGCCGCAGTGGCTCTCAAGCAACTTGGCAATGCCTTAGCTACCGGGTCTAAAGTCGCCGAAAAATACGCGCATGGACGCTGTTTGTCCCCAAAAGACTGTGTCAGAACTGACAATGCGCAACCTTCTTTCTCATGGACATACAGTGTAAAGGGCTTACTGTAGTCGGGGGTACCCAACACAGGAGCAGAACACAATGCATCGCGCAATTCGGAAAAACTTTTCTGACACTCTTCAGACCACGGAAGGGGATTGGAGTGTCTTTACAAGTTAATGCCACCAAAGGTTTGGCCAACAAGGAAAAATTAGGTATCCATTGCCTGCAATATGATCTAATGCCCAAGAAAGCACGCACTTCTCTCTGTGTCCTTGAGACACTCAATTTTGCAATTGCCTGAATTCTTTCTGGGGTCAGTTTCCTTCCCTCCTTCGATAAGAGGTGACCTAAGTAGGTCACTACTTGTCGACAATATTGCAACTTTGAAAGAGAGACTTTGTGGTGTAACTCACATAAATGACGCAACAATGACAAAGTGCTTTCTTTGCAAATCTCCTCAGTATCTGCAGCGACCAGTAAATCATCGAGGTACTAAATAAGAGTAGAGCCATCGGGTAAGACAACCGTATCAAGCTGTGATTTTAGAGCCTGACTGAATATAGATGGACTTTCACAGTAGCCCTGAGGAGCGCGTTTGAAGCGGAAACTTCGGCCTCCTAAACTGAAGCCAAAAATATCCCTACTCTCCTCGGCAATCGGGATGCTGAAAAAAGCATTCTTCAAGTCAATCACCGAAAACCAACTGGCTGTAGCTGGAATCATAGTCAATAGGGCAGTGATATCAGGGACAACCGGAAACTGTGGCATAACAATCTTATTCACTTCTCTAAGATCAATCACAAACCTATAGACAGGTGGCTGGGAAGGATCCGTATGCTTCAAAACCGGCAGAACAGGACTATTACAGACGTTGCCTCTTGTCTCCTCAATTACATCTTTCTGAATCAAATCGTAAATGATCGCTAACAATGCTTTTTCACCTTCACTAGAAATCTTATATTGGGGAATGCGTGGCATTCTAACATTTGTTTTCAGCGTTATAACATACGGCGCTATTTCCAAGAGACCCACATCATTGGAGCCAGTAGCCCAAAGAATATCTGGAAGAGAAGACAATTCTGTTGGAAGCTTTTCCCTCGACATGTACATTGGAGAAACCACTTTCTTACCCAGTGTAAGTTGTACTCCCGAAGGAGAACAGTACAAAGTCGCATATAACCTTTTTAACAGATCCAGTCCCAACAAGTTTTCACCACAACCTGTTGTAAGAATAAGGGGTGCTTCCAATTCGCACGGTCCAACAGAAAGGGACATAGGACTAGAGATTGGGTTCCTAACCGGGGCGCCAGAAAAACCTACTGAGACATTCATGCGCCAGGGAGTTTTGAGTGCATAATAGAACTCTTTGTAGCACCAGTATCTAACAGAAAAGGCTCTGACACACCTGATGTAATCACCTTAACATAAGGCCCACTCTGATCTACTGGAACTGAAACAACTCCCTCTCTCAGTCCATGACTGTCCTAGCAAACATCACCTTCCGTATTCTCATCTTCTGCATAGTAGTCATCAGCATAGTACTGAGTCGTCCTAGCAAACGCGTTATTCTGCTGGTCAAAACTATTCATGGAATTCTGAGGCGGGAAGGAACGAGCGCTCTTGGGGAAATTTCCACGTCCCCTACCCCTAGGAGCTTGTTGAACACCTCGACCTCTTGTACTAGAAGCACCATTCATGCGCTGTAACAAAACCAGACAACTACTCTTGAAATGCCCCTCTTCCTTGCAATACGCACACTGATTGGGTCCATACGGTAAACACTGCTGAGAATACTCGTTTCTTTGCGAGTTCCTCGAATATTGCTGGGGTTGCTGATAATCGCGCTGACCATTAGTACGAGGTGGATAAGCTTGCTGTAGAAGGACTGTAGTTTTTAATTCCTTAGTCTTTTTATCCGCTTTCTCTAACTCATCTTTGCGCCTATTTTCGTAGTACTGGGCTGTA
Organism: Lissotriton vulgaris; assembly: GCF_964263255.1. Taxonomy (NCBI): domain Eukaryota; kingdom Metazoa; phylum Chordata; class Amphibia; order Caudata; family Salamandridae; genus Lissotriton; species Lissotriton vulgaris. Next base: position 5,368,605 of record NC_141696.1, on the reverse strand, counting down.
GCTAAAATCTGTGCTGACGTTGAAATGGCCCAAGCACTCTCAGAATCCTTCAACTTATTAAATAATTCAGGAAGCAAATTATGTACAAATTTGTCAACAAACAATCTCTGGCCACCCTCAGTAGCCATATCCTGACCACTATGATCTACAAAAGTCTCCTCGAACCTCGTGAAGAAGTCAGACACAGTCTCATCTTTCTTTTGTTTGCACGCTGACAATTTGTCCCAATTAACACGCAATTTGGGCATTAAAGTCTTCATATACGTAATAATCCTACCAGGAAGTTCTGCTACCAAAGGCTCAGGTTTCGCACCACCTACTTGTCTAGCATCAGCAGCGGTAATGTTAACCCATGTGTCACCTAACTCTTGATCATGATCTGCATGACGAATCTTTCCCCATAAAGGCTGTGGAACTACATTTCCGAACAACATGTCTACATCGGCCAAATTCATAATGCATGAGCTCGCAGTTTGTGATAATTCCTTATAATACCCTGCAGGGTTCTTACGTGGATCAGGTAATGTCTGTTTAAGGGGCAAAACTTTAGATCGCTTCCAAGGAACATGTACCCACACGCGCTGAAAGTGTGGCGGGATCGCTGGGTTAGCATTCGCATCCCCCTCCCTCCAAACCGGCGGACCCTCTCTCATGGGGGTACTGTCGCGCCTTCTTCCTACCTGGTGCATCACATTCAGATAGTGATCAAGAAGTACCCCCTTTACTCCGATAGGACAACAATGTTGTAACCGCTTTTTCAACATCGGTGCCTACAATCATACCTTCCGCAAACTTAAACCGTACGCGGCACAACTCAGACAGGTCGTGCTCTGGATCATTTCCCTCCAGGTCTTCACGGAGAAGTACACACATTTGCTCGAAAACATATCTCTGCTTCGGTGCTTCCCATTGGCGGAAGACTTTCATGATAGACTCATCATATCTTGCAGTATCGATAACCCATTTACGCCCTAGCCTATTCAGTAATTCTCTCTCTCGATAGTCAGGCAGCTGACTCCGCAACTGCCTTCGTTCCATGCTAGGGGTCGTGTTAGGCGACCCAAAGAAAGGGGAGAACAGACCAGCAACAGTGTTGGCCATTCTCTATCGAACAGAAGGAGAGACTGACGGAAAGGCAGAAACGCCAGAAAAGACAGGCTGATGTAAAACAGAGGTGGAGGCAGTAGCAGAGGGAGTATTAGGATAAGCAGTTGGAGCAACAGGCGAAGTCGTAGAAAGAATAGGCGGAGTATGTAGCAAAGGCGGCGGCCCTTGAGAGGGCTGCGCCGGAGGAGTAGGAACCAGCTGAGAAGGAGCTTGTGGTCTAACAGTTGGAGGTTGTACAACCAAAGATTGCTGAGGTGCTGTAGCACTCTGTGCATAAGGAGGTGGTGAACTCAGTAAATGAGACATTAAAGGATCCTTATCAAGTTTTTCCTTTGATTCTTGTTCTTTACGCGGCAAAACTGGGTAGCATTTGTCTACCGCTAACTTCCTACTTCTAAGCATTTGTTCGTTCTCTTGCTCTTCCTCATTATCCCTAAATGCAACGGCAGCTTGTACCATTGACATACCTCGTTTATTCTTCTTCGCTAATTTCATTTCTTTTTGTTTTGCTTCTTTGCGCCATAGGCGAAAGGAGTCAAACATCGCCGGCCGGGCTTTCTTCTTAAAGAGTTTAACCTCGAGGTTATCTAAGATCTCTGTGTCAAAGCTACCATATTGGGGCCATTTTAAAACACCATCGTTTCTGGTGTATCGGATCCACACCTCATTATATGTGATAGGGCCTACGCCATGCTTCACATAGAGCTCATATGTTGGAGTTCCAATCGGAGGAACCGGACACGAGTCCTCCAATCGGGAATCCCTACTACAACCAAGACAAAACAAATTCCCAAGTCTGCTAAAACCAGGCATCTTCGCTCTCTAGTCTAGCTTCAAACTTCAAAGGATTATCGAACACGATAGCCTCGTGAATACACGAGTCCTTCGGCTTTGGCACTTGCAAGGCCCAAATCAAAGCGATCCCCAAAGGATACCAAACTAAGAACCAAACTAAGGACTGGGAGACGCTCCACTTATACTTAACTGAAGTATCGATGATCGATGGCGTCACCAGAAGACTCGTCTATCGTTTCGCTCTACCAATCATCAAGCGTCCAAAACAGGGCAATAGTCAGGGCAGCAGTCCTTCGTTGCCGTCGGGACACAGGGAACCTCGCAGCAAAGACCTTCGGAACCACGTCGACATACAGGGGTCGCTGAAGTGGCTGTCCGTCCTCTGGAATTTTCACACGAAGCTCCTCACGAACCGCTGGCTTGGACCGGTACTGCTGAAATCGCCACCGCGTTGGGCACCAACTGAGGTACCGGGTTTTTATGAACCCGGCGGTGCCAGGGAGTCCTTCCCTGTTCCGGACCACAGAAACACAGAGTCTTCTAGGTAAAGTCAAGGATCGTATTTATTGGCTGCAACCAGTAACAGGTGTCCTAGAAGTACATCGACATGTATGTTCTCAGGAGGCTGCTCGTTTTAACAGAAACAGCCTTCTCTTTTTATACTGAATAATAGGCTTCGGGCAAGAATTCTTTGTTTTACATTTGGTTATACAAATATTTCTACTACAAAGAAAAAGCAGAGTCATGATGACAAGTCCACATTTCTGTTTGTCCAGTTCATGATAGATTACCCGGCAAGGTCCAGAACTTTCATCAGATATCGACAGACCCCTAATAAAATCGGGCACCTCCTCCTTGTAAAACAGGCCATAAAGAAGAAACAGGGACAGGTGTGTGTGAGATAAAACATGGCTTGTATGCGATGAACAGTTTATGACATGTTGTGCCTTGATACTAATCTCGTTTGGCCACTGGGAGAGGAACTGCCCGAACAGGTATGGCTTGAGGCAGTGGAGTTAGCTCGCCCAGGTCACAGGGGAGTCAGCAAAGGTGTACGTGTCCTTTTAGATCGAATTCGGTCTTAGCCATTTGACTATGTAAGTGCAATCACAAAATGGATGCCGCTCACAAAATGGAACCCGAAGGTTCGAGACGAAAACTACGATTTCGGGGTGATTTCGTCACTCGATCATGACGCAAATGTTTATGTATAGTATCCCAGTCATTACCGGTCTGCCAATACCAAAATCGGCATGATATAATGATGTTCATGACACGAGTGCAGAGATTCGGTACCACACAATGGCGGGTTCCGGAATTCTCAGTACCACAGCCTGATTCCTCACTTCTCATCATCAGCTACTGTCAACCCAAAACAAAAGAGGGGATGAAAATAGTGCAATCAAACCAAACAAGCACTGGCGTTGCCAATAGGTCTCGCAGTAGGAAAGTTGGAGCTATTACAATTGCAAATAACAATGCTTTTTATTTTTGTTTTCATTTTAAAAACATAAAGGGCTTTGTCATTTACAAAACCAATAGCTCCAAATGTCCTAATGCGAGACCTATTGTGCACTGCACAGTGTGGGTGAAAGTGGCACTGCGTGGGTGTGAATGGCTTTGAGTGAGTGGCGTTGTGTGGGTGAGTGGCGTAGCGTGGGTGAGTGGCGTTGCGTAGGTGAGTGGTGTTGTGTGGGTGAGTGGCGTTGCGTGGGTGAGTGGCGTTGCGTGGGTGAGTGGTGTTGCGTGGGCGAGTGGCGTTGCGTGGGCGAGTGGCGTTGCGTGGGCGAGTGGCATTGCGTGGGCGAGTGGCGTTGCGTGGACGAGTGGCGTTGCGTGGGTGAGTGGCGTTGCATGTGTGAGTGGCGTTGCATGTGTGAGTGGCGTTGCATGTGTGAGTGGCGTCGCATGTGTGAGTGGCGTTGCATGTGTGAGTGGCGTTGCATGTGTGAGTGGCGTTGCATGTGTGAGTGGTGTTGCATGTGTGAGTGGCGTTGCATGTGCGAGTGGCGTTGCATGTGTGAGTGGTGTTGCGTGGATGAATGGCGTTGCATGTGTGAGTGGCGTTGCATGTGTGAGTGGCGTTGCATGTGTGAGTGGCGTTGCATGGATGAGTGGCATTGCGTGGATGAGTGGCGTTGCGTGGGCGAGTGGCGTTGCATGTGTGAGTGGCGATGCGTGGATGAGTGGCGTTGCGTGGATGAGTGGCGTTGCGTGGATGAGTGGCGTTGCGTGGATGAGTGGCGTTGCGTGGATGAGTGGGGTTGCGTGTGTGAGTGGCGTTGCGTGGGTGAGTGGCGTTGCATGTGTGAGTGGCGTTGCGTGGATGAGTGGCGTTGCATGGATGAGTGGCGTTGCGTGGATGAGTGGCGTTGTGTGGATGAGTGGGGTTGCGTGTGTGAGTGGCATTGCGTGGGTGAGTGGCGTTGCATGAGTGAGTGGCGTTGCATGCGTCAGTGGCGTTGCATGTGTGAGTGGCGTTGCATGTGTGAGTGGCGTTGCATTTGTGAGTGGTGTTGCGTGGATGAGTGGCGTTGCATGTGTGAGTGGCGTTGCGTGGATGAGTGGGGTTGCGTGGGTGAGTTGCGTTGCATGTGTGAGTGGCGTTGCATTTGTGAGTGGCGTTGCGTGGATGAGTGGCGTTGCATGTGTGAGTGGCGTTGCATGGGTGAGTGGCATTGCGTGGGTGAGTGGCGTTGCATGTGTGAGTGGCGTTGCATGTGTGAGTGGCGTTGCGTGGATGAGTGGGGTTGCGTGGATGAGTGGCGTTGCATGGATGAGTGGCGTTGCGTGGATGAGTGGGGTTGCGTGGATGAGTTGCGTTGCGTGGATGAGTTGCGTTGCGTGTGTGAGTGGTGTTGCTTGGGTGAGTGGCGTTGCGTGGGTGAGTGTGGTGTTGCGTGGGTGATAGTGGGCTTGCGTGGGTGTGAGTGGCGTTGCGTGTCTGAAAGTGGTGCTGTGTGGGTGAAAGTGGCACAGAGCCTTTGATGTGGCCTGGCGCAGGAGAAATGCTGCTGCTGGGAACAGATGGCCTGGCCGTGAAGCAGGGGGCGGGGCAGCGCTGGGGAAGCCTGTGGGAGGGTGATTGATGCCTTTGATGTGGGGAGGGAGGAGAGCCTTTTGCGAGCATTGTGCAGGAGAAATGCTGCCGATGCGCGTGCATATTACACTATTTCACGTTTTTCATTTATTCTCTTTTACTTGTAAAGGGGCCATTATTAGTCCCAAACTATAGAAAAGTTAGAATGAAGTGTCACTTTTGGAACATTAGTGAAACCACACCACCACACAGCATCAGCAAGCGTGCACACGCAAACTGGAAACTGATTAACAGAGATCTCCTTCCCAAAATGTCTAATTGACAACGCATTTCGTTTCACGCAGTATGCTGCTCTGTGAGCAAGGACACACTGTACTCTGCAAATGTGGGAAAGTGGGCAATTTTATTTATGAAGCTTGCAGAAACGACATCACCATAAATTATACCATAAAATATATATTTCTCGTGGCAAAATTGCAAAAACGTTTTACTTTTTCAAAAAGTCTAACACAATTAATTAAAATATTCGAAATCGTAAAAATAAATGTGACTCAAATAACAGATGAATGAATCAGCCTGCAGATTTCAAAGGACATTATTGTAGGCGATGCGATGTGGGTAAGTATATAGTGCAGGCATGGTGAAAGGAGATGCGTGGAGGATGGGGCGGGCTTGGGAAACAGAGTACGGCCGGCCTGCGGCCGGCCATGAATAATTAGGGGAGGAGAAGCCCTTTGATGTGCTGGGCTGGCCCTGAATGCGCGTGCTTGTTCACGTGAACTTCATGAAAACCGCGGGGCTGAAAGCCCTTAGTTTGACGATTATTTTCGCCACTTGAATTCTCGTTCCCTCAATGCGCTTGCGCGCATTGTAGTTCACGAGACCTAAAAACCATCATATGTTACACGTGTTACATAACCCATTGTGGTGTTCCAATACCCCTACCAAAATGAGATACAGACATACCACCATTAAAAAGAGCTGAGCGAAACTGGCAACTACAACTTTATTCTGTGCTGTTGGCTCACTCTATTAAAAATCAACCGACATGTTTCATCACCGTTATTTACTTTACCGGTGACTTCTTCAGGGTTTTGGGTCAGCATATAAATTGCACGTTATGGATTCTCCCCTTATTGTACCTGTAGTTGGACACGGGACAAAAACACACATATATACATAACTTACACGAGTTGTGTCCCAACAAGAAGCACCGATTCAGGTGCTAGTTTGAATGTGGCATTTGTACCTCTGATTACTGGCAGTATTAGATTATACATTACCAGGTGGCCTGCACTGTGGCGCCTACCCAGCTCCCGTGGAAGAATGTGTAACTGTTGGACGCCCCTACACCTTTAGTGGGTCCCGTGAACCGCCTGTTGGTCGGTATCTGCAGTAAGACAAAAGACAAGTGTGCATAGTATTGTAAACTTGCCCCTTCGTACTGCATTTACACATAGCATCCCTCAGTCACTGAACCCGCATGGCGTCTGGGTTCCATAGCACTTCTACCAATCTCAATCACTGATGCCTGCTCAATTACATTACCCCTCTAGGGTTCCCATGCGGTTCGGGTCAGCTCGTCCCGCTCCTTACTGTTACCGCGTGCTGGTGTGGTCTCTGCTCACCCTGCGTGTGTCTTGACTCAGCTGGCGTTCCGTTTACATTATCGGGCTCCCGGTCACGTGATCGGAGTGTATTGCGTGAATGTCAACACGGCGTTACGTGTCATCACGGCTCCACTCGGGCGCCATCTTAGATCGGGAAGTTTATCCAGTGTTCAGGATCCCTACCGATTTTCACTATGTTTGTCGTCAATCATGGATTCATAATGCTGTACTATAGATTGTCGACTCCAACTAATTTCCTACCACCCTTCTCAGGTTGCTAGAGGGCCAAAAATAAATGTAACGCAACTAGATAGTGTTTACATTATTTACTTTTTATTTGCCTGTTGCCTATCCCGACAAACAGTACTACTTCAAAATGCCTATCTAGACAATGCGTGTGCTCAGCATCATATTGGGAGGATCTCTGTGTTCCGTGTCTCTGCCAGATGTCATATATTGCAGAGGTTATAACTCGAGCCATTGCATGGTTGGGTCAGCGTTTTAGTTCAGCATATGCTTACCAACCATCATGCAGGGTGCCTCTATGTGCAGGGGAAACTGATTGATGGTGTGCATGTTTCAGGATAACATTACACCGCTGATACCTTATTCCACTCAATAATTTCGTTGAGGCCATGTTCGTCCGTGGCTTCCTCAAATATCCAACGGGCCTCCTTCTTGAGCAGTCTATTACTCACATTATACTGATCTCCCTGCACTCTTTCAATAACTACCCAGCGCAGGTCCCTAGGTTTGTGGTTTTGGCTAGTGAAATGTTGCACCAATTTGGTAGAGAGTTTCGCTGCTTTGTGTGTACTTAGATGTTCCTGGATTCTGACTTTGATCTTTCTAGTCGTTAACCCAATGTAGTACAGTCCACAGGGACATGATAACCTGTAGATCACATTGCATGTGTTTCAATTGCTGAAACTGTTTAGGTACCAGGTTTTCCCGTTGGTTCTTGTGATGGAACTGGTCTTTGTAGTGAGGGCACAAATGGTACAGTCGCCACATGGGTAGTGACCCGGTGGAAGGTTGGAGTGCGGTAACTTCACCTGGGGGCGTGTGTGGACCAGCCGGTCCTTCAGACTTGACGATCGCTTAAAAGCAAATCGTGGTTGTGGCATTTGCATAGAATTGGTACTTAAAATATGCCAATGTTTCCTCAGTATTTGGTGGAGTGCAGTCCAAAGGTGGGTATTATCGGAATGCAGACCTAATGTTCTTTGATGTGTCAGTCAAGGAGAGCCTCTCGCGGGGTATTTAGTGACCGCTTTTTTGCTTGCTTTACAGTTTTTTGTGGGTAGGCTCTAGCAGTGAGTTTGTCAGCCAGTTCTACGGTCTGCTCCAAATAACTATCAGTTGTGGAGCAGTTCCTCCGGTATCTCATAAATTGCCCCCACGGGAGGTTATCTCGCAATGCCCTGGGGTGGAACGACCTATAGTGCAGCAGTGAGTTCTTATCTGTTGGTTTTTGGTGGACCGGTGTTATAAGTTTGTTGTCTCTGGCATATATATCTAGATCTAGATACGTGGCTTTTTGACGATCCACCGTCCATGTGAATCTGAGGCATCTATCGAGACTATTGAGCCACGATAGAAACTGATCCAATGTCTCAGAGGAGCCCCTCCAGATGCACAGGATGTCATCTATATATCTCTTCCAGAGGACAATGTTCCCCTGGAAGAGATTAGATGCGTGGTAGATTTTTCAGGAAACTTGGTGTCTCGAACCAATGTATAAGTCTGGCTATTCTTCCTTCCACGTTCCAGCTATCTCTTCAGGGCGGGGTCGCCCTTCGGGCGGTCTGTTAATATGGGTCAAAATCGCATTAAATTGTAAAATTACCCACCACTATAGTACATCAATGGACTTGATGAGGCTAACGATTAGGGATCCTCAGGCTACAGTGACTCTGGAGCTCTTTAACATTTATGCCAGAGGTCTGCAAGGGGGGGCTAAATCTCCGACTATCTCTGCGTTAGCAGACTCACTCCTAAGTTGTCCCACTGACTCTCTGTCCATAATTGCCGGCGATTTTAACTGTACTTTCGAACCGCTGGCTGTGGATGGGGCTGGAGGCCTTTTTGATGAGGATGCACGATAGGGCATACCGCAACCGACGATCGCGCCAATTAAAAAATGGACACCAATTGTCATTCAAATGAATGCCCTGTTAATGGAGCATGCCCTGGTAGCTGTTAACGGGCGTACGCCATCAGACTTCTCGGGAGCCCACACCTACAATAGGGTTACCTGCCCCAGCAGAATAGATTACATTTTGGTCGACAAGAGGCTTTGGAGACATGTGAGTGACATGACTGTCATCCCATCCATCCATAGCGACCATAACCCCTTGACCCTTTGTATGTGGAACCAGTTCTTTAGAGGGAAGCCTCAGTCTAGTAGCAGACCGAGGATGGTGACCAGGGAAATAATACCTTCAAATTGTAGAAGATTCATCAAAGGGCAAAAATTCATCTTAGATGAACACAAAACCAGCGCCCTTGGGGAGATTGTAAGAGACCAGACCGAGAAGCTCTCTGCAATTTGCATTAACGATTTGGGATTCGCCCAGGCTGATGTGATTTATGTCGAAACAATTGATATGATGGCCGCTCTTTTCCTTGATACACGGGCTACAAGCCAATTAAAGAGCAGGAAACCTGCAGCCAAGTGGTAGAATCAGGACTGTAGGGGGGCAAAATCCAAATTGATATCTGCCATCAAAACTTGCGATGCTGCTGAGGTCAGTTTAGCCCGATCCCAATATAGGCGAGTATTACTGGTGGCAAAGAGGGCCTGGGACGACTCCCATTGGGAGGAGTTGAAGCTGGCTAGTCAGTCTCAAAATGGTGAGCGGTTTTGGGCTTTGGTCAGAAGCTCAAATGGTGGCGACACAGAACCAATACCCAATCATATCACTGATGGGGAGTGGCTCGATCACTTCAGGAGTTTGTATGAAGGGGTAGGGGCAACAGATAACAGTGGGCCCCCTGGACACGACACATCACCCATGATAGATACTTTGTACCTCATCGATCCTGTACGGCAAAAAGAAGTCGAGACAGCCATTAATAAAATTGCATCTGGGAAGGCACCGGGCCAGGATGGCATCCCAGGCGATCTATTCCGTGCCAATATCGAGCAATGGGCTAAGTTTTTCTCCCTTTTGATTAATGCCCTCCTCCAGGGGACTCCAGTTCCGAGTTCTTGGAAAGGGGCCGAGGTGATCCCGATTTATAAGAAGGGACACAGGGGAGACCCTGCCAACTATCGTCCAATCAGCCTCATTGATGCTGGCCAGAAGGTGGTTGGCAGGGTCCTCCTGGAGAGGATCCTTTCATGGGCGGAGGAGAATAACATCATCTTCCAATTCCAGGCAGGTTTTAGGGCGTGCACAAGCACTGTTGACCAGGCATTTAGGCTGGTTTAACTGCACTGGAAGATAGTAACCATTGGCAAGGGTGGTCTTTATTTGGCCTTTATTGATTTAAAGACCGCATTTGACCTGGTTCCCCGAGAGCGCCTGTGGGCGGTTTTGCAGGAGATGGGGTTCCCCTTGCCCATCCTGAATTTGTTGGCCCGTATGCATGATGTAAATTATGCTTGCATCCGATGGGGCGCTCAGGAGCAAAAAAACGACCAAATCCCAGGAAATAGAGGCGTCCGCCAAGGATGCGTCCTGGCGCCGACCCTCTTTTCATTGTTTGTAAATGGGGTTGTTTCATTTCTGTCTAATATTGATGCTGATGCCCCTACTCTGGCCGGTGTCAAAGTCCCCGCCATGCTCTTTGCGGACGATACGCTATTGGTATCTAAAACACCTATGGGGCTCCAGAAGCTTTTGGACCGGTTCTGCACATTTTGTAATTTAAGGGGCTTGGTCATTAATACATCCAAAACCAAGCTCCCTTATTTCAACCCTAGCAAGAAAGCCAATTGTACACTTACACTTGACGGGGTGCCCTTAGAGCTCGTTAAAACATTTGACTACCTAGGGATAAGGATATCTGATCAATTGAAATGGCACCCACATATTGAGAAAATGGCCCTGAATCACAAACGTGTCCTGGGAGTCATTGGAAGGGAACATAGAGCCTCAATATCCCGACCCATAGCACCTGCACTGGAGAGTTATTCCGCAAAAGCTATAGGCAGTGCATTGTATGGAGCTGAGCTCTGGGGTTTCAACAATGTTGATCCCCTTGTTATGGCTGAAAACAAGTTTTTCAGGGAGCTTGTTTCATTACCTAGGGGTACCCCAAGCAAACCACTCCAATATGACCTTGGACGCTGATCAATTAAAGATCTTATTATCTTGCGCTCGCTTCTCTATTGGGCTCGCTTGTGGCGTAAACCTAAGCTATCAAGCTACACAGATGGCTTTAGAGAAGTCATGAATATGCAGGGGTCCCATAAAATTGTTTGGCTTACTAGGGTAAAGACGTTTTTATTGGCTATTGGTTTTAATATTCCATGGGAGAGAGGTGTATCGGTGTCTAAACTGGAGATCAAGAGAGCTTATTGGCTATGGGTTGATGCCCAAGACTCTAGAGATATCAACCTGGGCAGGTTGACAGATGAGTTCCGTCTACACAAGACAGTACATCGTCTTGAACCCTACCTGGATTTCATTAGGAAACCCAGAGATAGGGCTCTATATATTCATTTCAGACTGGGAACTCTTCCGGTTCGTGAACGTACCTGTAAGTGGAAACCCCCCAACCAAACACCTGCCAATTGCCCGTTTTGTACTGATGCATCCGAAACCATCCCGCATTTCTTCTGTGTATGTCGCGCTTACAACAAACCTAGGTCGAAATGGTTAAAACCTGTTTGCCGTCGGCTTGAGACCAAGAATCATGCCTCTGCCCTTCGAATCTTGCAGACAGATCCTACCACCACCCTAGCTTGTGGGGTGGCCACATTTCTTAGCTGGGCGTGGGTGATCAGACTGAAAGACCTAAGATAATTTTACAAGGCGACTACTTTTTAATTATGTCCAAAGCTGTAATTGGTTTAATGTTTTTTTATTGTTGTATCCCCGTTTAAGTGCTTATTTAATGTCTTGTACAAATGAATTGTATTTTAACTGCCATGTGCTTTTTAAGATATTTCATATCGAAATAAAGCTTTGTACTACTACTACTACTACTATTATCCAGGCCTCCCCTGCCGGAGTTTCGTCCAGCAACAGGAGGTCAGACTCGTGTCTGTGGCAGCAGCATCCATTTTGTGATGCTGGGGCTCTGTTTAACTTTAACCGGGTAAAGCAGTAACTACATGTCTTCTCCCTCTAGAAGGGTGGAAGGCTACCCCCGCTGCCAGGACTGGTGGGGGGTTGTATTCCAAAGTGTTTGACACCTTACACAATATGTTTTGAAACAGCCAAACCAAAGTTAACATTAACCGCAATGATTATAATGCACATAAGAGTATATGGTATGGCTATATCATAGAACAGCTATAAGGAGATGGTCCTGAAAGCTGCAGAGGGGCTCAGCTCATGCTAGGGCACCCTCTCACATAAAACCTATCACTCTGCCTCCAGGATTGTTAAGGCCTGCCATAGACGTGGCTTATAGGTGTATATGTGTCTATATATATTCATAGATATAGGTATACTATATCTAAGTAAGGGGTGATAACACCACCTTACCCAGGCTGTGTGAACAGACCTGTGGTGTCAGTTTGGAAGGCAAACCAGGGGTGGCACAATCCATGCTGCAGCCCCTGGTAGGCCTAGGGTGCACCTATGCCCTGGGCACTTATGGTACACTATAAAGGGGCTCACAAGGGTGACCCAGTAACCAATCTGGTATGTACCTAAAGTACATGGAGTCCATTTTATAGAGAAAGCAGATAGACTGGGGCCCTGAATAGCAGTGTAGTGTAGTTCCTATATTCCCAATAGGCTCTGCACATTGGAATAATATAACCAGCAGTGTAGGCGTAGGACTGAGGTAATCTAGGTCTCTGCTGACTATATTAGACTTAAGGTTTGCCAGCTAGCTCAGAGGTCACTAGAAACTTTCTCGAATAAACAAGGAGGAGTTTACCTCCCTGGATAGACAAGAAGGGATTAGCTTCTGACAACCATAAAACATGACAACTTTGGTCCCTCAGAATAAGAGTGTATCTCTAGAGTCGTGTGAAAACAATAGACAGCTATTTCACTCAGCCAATTGTGCATACTTAGTTTCACCAGAGTGCAGAGAAATAGAGAGACAGGCGTTTTCAATAAAAGGTGTTATTTATTGAGCAGTCTTCCTTCTCATGCAAGAGAAATGAATTGCCACAATTGCAATACTTAATGTAAAGTAAAGTGCGTACAGTAAAAGGAGTATTATGAAATAATACTGTAAAAGCATTGATATGGTTTCTTAGCCATATGACACTTTAAAATGGATAAAATATATACATACATATATACATTGACTAACGTACTCAACTGGTGCATCTAAATACGCCTACCCCGGTGTACCTGACCTAAGCCTAATACATGGGAAGGAGTAAGTAAAGAGCAGTTTAAGTTAAGTTGGTTTTGCCAAGAATCTGAGTCAAGAATTCTCTTTAAGGGTTTAGTCAGCTCTGTACCTTGGTAATAGAAAGCAGGAGGTCTGGTATCTCTCTTTCAGGACTCGATTTCCCAGCAACCCGCGAGGGCGGCTGAGAACACCGGAGCTGGATTTCTCGTCAGGAGAAAAGACAGCGTCTCTCTCAGTGCGTCAAAAGGGAGGGGCGGCGTCCGTGGGCTCTCACATCAGCTGGGCTCTCGGGCAAGTGGATGGCCGCTCTGCTCCAAACCACCGTGTGTTTGCTTAAGGCAACTGTTGGTATTTTATACCTGAAAGGTGCCGGGTTTGACGTAAGGTTGGACATAAGACGTCACTAAGGACTAACAGTTCTTGCTGGACTCCAGGAGTTCTTGTTCAAATCAAAACAAAAGCAGGAGGGGTATTTCCCGGGTTGCTGGAGGCTTGGTTTGTTTAAAGAACACGTTGTACTTTCTAGGAGTCTATGGGAGTAGCCGTGCTCTGCTTTGGACTGCATGGGCTATTACTGAATATAGATATGATTCTTATGCCTTTATAAGGATATTATTGATTATAACCGCATAAGGGCATGAATCAGGAATATCGAATTAGGGTCCTAGATAGAAATAAAACACCCACTTCACGGATTAATGTCCATCATTACCAAAAAACTAAGCAATAATAAACATATAAAGATGCATGTGTCTTTTCCAACCCACCCCAAAATACATATTTCGCATTTGAAATGGTATATGGTAAATACACGAAAATGAGTATTGGTACTGTACGCTTTTCAAGCAGTGTCATCATTTAGTTAAATGTATCTGAACGAATTGCGAAAATTACACATGAAATGGCTCTTAATACAGAAGAGAAGGTCGAGACCATTCCATCACATAATAATACAAATGCTGTACATGTGCCAGAGGCTGAGGTAAAACATTGTCTCTAGAGTCCCTAGAAATAGAAGCTCCGTTCTCTAAGAATAGTTCTACTTTAAGCAGAATACTCTGTGCCGAGAAAAAGGTAAATATTTTGGAAGTTTAGAAAAAATATATAATTTTCGTTTTCAGGGGAAAAAATAGTTCCAAATATTTTCAATAGCTTTTGTTTATCAAAGCTGAAGGCCGAATTCAGAGTTCAGGGAATGCTGTGTGCTTGCTGCTTTAATAATGTTAATATTTCTGTTCAGGGAAGAACATCATTTTAGACAGACTCGCAAAATGTGGTCTACGACATCAGGTGAAAGTTCGGCTAAGTTTGAAAATGCCGCAACAGTGCAGTCGTGAGAATGATTGCTATCATCGATGTCAGGATCAGCAATGCTCACTGGTTGTACCTGGGTGATGCTGCTCTCATCTCGTACTTCACTGCCACATACTCGTAGTGGTGAAGTCTCAATGAATGACGTCATCAGAATGGGTAGCCCCTGGGGACAACACGATGCATGAGCCGTTACAGGACTTAGCAAAGTATCTGTATCCATTGGTACTGCTGATGGTAGTGTAAGACAGATGTCTAACACGCATTCTTCTCCGCACAGCATACATTGAAGCACAGGTAAGATGCAATTTTGCCAGAGAGGTCTGAATGAAAGAAACCAGGTCATATTCAGATCTCTTAGCCGGGCTAATCCAAGGACTTTAGTTATGCGGTCCCGATAGCGTATAGCTAGGATCGTTTCTTCCATCGTTGCTGGAGTCTTGTCTGCGACTTGGCTTGCCATATCAGAGCAGAAGGATCAAAAATAAAATTCCTGCTACGAGTCCCAAAAGTAGTGGTAGGCCGCCAAAGACAGAATGGACAAAATTGGGAAAGATGCCCAGAACTGCTTCGAAGGGTGTTAAAAGTCCTGAAAAAATTGTCTTAAATACATGTGCGATGCCACTGGTATTTGACATATTTAGGATTTGGCTTAGCATTTCTACGAAATGCACGGGGCAATTTGTTGATAAAAGAGTATGTATCTCTGCCGTTGTCCTTGCGACTTGCAGATCATACGTTTCTTTGGACGAGGTCAAAGGCACAGTCGTCTATAAAAGAATAGACTTCATTCTGCTTAAAGTATCAATTCGAATAGAAGAGATATTCAAACGAGGCAATATTGCCGCCTCCATATCTGGTGTGTTGTTTTGATACAATACTTGCATACAGCAAGTGACCATGGAACTAACGCTCACGAGATAGGCTTTCCCTGGCACCATGCCACAAAAGCTGTGGTCCACTATTAGAATATAGCTCCCGTTAGAAAGCCGTCTAAAGAATGGCTCTATCTGTGTTGCAGGTGTGCCATGCTGGTGACATGAAAGGTTATTTGAAGACCCTTTGCAGGCCCCATGCAAGTTAATGCCCTCACAAAGAAGTGTACCACCCAGTGATCTTTTACAATTGTTCCCACTAAGAAATACATTCCTTTTCTTTTCACTGTAACATGTGTGTGTATAAGGTAATTTCCATGATGACTTGATGTACCCTTTACCCAACCTTTCATACTGGCCCTCTGGTATATACTCTTGGCAGTATCTGAATTGGAAAGTTGTTATCGGAATTGTATTTATTCTGTGTATTATCCATTCAATGACAGGTCTTTCTGACATTGTCAACGTTAATCTCTCAAGTTTTTCAATGCTCAGAATCGTATAGTCTGCTCCTTTGTGCCAAACTGATTTGTTTATCAGTAAGGTAAAAGATAGAAAATAATGACGTAGTGTTGATTAAACGCCATGGCACGTAGCCTGAACGCAGATTTTGCAACGTCCAGCCAAGCTGTACAATAGAACGTAATTGGGACTGACCGTGCTGTAACATTAGTAAGTCCTGTCCTGTTCTTAGTGGAGAAGTGTGGCTCAGTGGTTAGAAGCGGCAGACCCTGAAGCAGAAGTCGGCCCGGGACCAGGCTTCAATTCCCGACGCGGCAGGGTCTTGGGGTCAATGTCCGCGGACTCGATAATT
Organism: Lissotriton vulgaris; assembly: GCF_964263255.1. Lineage (NCBI taxonomy): Eukaryota > Metazoa > Chordata > Amphibia > Caudata > Salamandridae > Lissotriton > Lissotriton vulgaris. Next base: position 5,352,561 of record NC_141696.1, on the reverse strand, counting down.
CTCGCCTAGGTGCATACGCTAACCATGGGTCCCACTCTGCAACTCTGGGCAATAGCTTGCTTAATCCCCACAACGGCCCCAGCAGCGCCGGGGATGCCTGGCTTCACCTTGGGGGTGCCCTCTCACAGGGAAAGCCAGGACGGGTTCCCCAGCGGTATACAGCGCCAGGACACCACGTAACGAGGTAACAGTGCGCTTTACAAGTATACATACATTACATACATTATATCAATAGCAGATGATACAATACTGTCCAGTGAATATATTCTGGAGGACAGAGTCATTAACCCATTGTCCACAACAGAAAGTGATTTTTCCAAATTAATACGATCAATTTCTCGTATTTTTTCTGCTGTCTCAATTTGAGTTACTTTCCAAGCTTCGTTGTTGTTTTCAGCGTATATACCGGCCGCTATGAAACGTTTTTGACGCTGTTTGCGCGGTCCCATTATGAAATCACGCAAGTCAGCACCGTCTTTAAGTAAAGTCAAGTGTTGCTTAATTTCAGCCAGTGTGGATTTCTCTAGCCACTCAAGGCATAGATTCCCTACACTGTATGTTGTAACTATCCCTGAATGTTGTCTCTGGGAGTATCTAGGGTCTGGCCTGGTCATTTTGAACCCCTGCATTTTGTTCAGGAATCTAACTTGACAGTTATTTGTGTCTGTTGGCCAGATCAACCACTTTTTCCAATCAGGATGTGTTCTGTTTTGGTGTAAAATATGGGATACGTCTATCTCCATATCAGTAGTGCTATTACTATCAGGTATGGGCTTTGGAATAGATGGTTTTTTTAAGTCTTTAATCTTAGCTAGGCCAAGACAAGCAGTCTGTTGAACGGTGTCATTCAAGAATATTATTTGTTCTGGGATCAAGCAGGCTCTAAACAATGCTTCTAGACCTTGGACCTGCCATTCTTTTGTACCCCAGATTGTTTTTGTTTCAATGTTGTGTTTCCAGAATTCAAAACCAAATGTAATCATTTTTTCATAAAATGTTTCAGAATAAATCAATTTAGTATTTGTCAACATGGTTTTCATTCCTGTCTTATTTAACATTTTAAAATAAAACGTTTCTGCATCACTCATGTTAAACCCTGAGAAGTATGGGAATTTTCCAACAAATATTTTTGAGCTGCTTTTAGGTGGAGTTGCACAATGTTCCCATTGATTATAAGGTAAAATATTTCTTGGCTGAGCAGTTTTATGCAAATAGTGATCACCAAAATGGTTGTAACAGTACAACTCTTCATAATTAGATGAACCCTGTAAATAATCATGTTCTGTGAATTTTGCTGACATTACTAAATCTGACATCATATCATTAATACTTTCAAAGTCCCAATCATCAGAGAATGTACTTGGTTTTACAAAGTCACTTAATGAAACCTTGAATTGATGTGGATATTTCAAGAGCTCAATCGGGCCATAGATTTCATAATCCGTTTTGTCCCATGCTACCCCACCGGGAATCGGATTGGCTGTGACGTTCACTGATGATAGTTCTCTTTTCTCGATGTGAGATGACTTGTGTGGCTTCAGGACCAAGTTGATGTTCTGGCTTGCTGTGTCCTTTTTACTGTATTTTCCTTCAATGAATTTTCCCAAACAAAGAACCATGATGAGCCAAAGCAGGAGGAAAAGTACACCTAACACAATCCAAAATTAAATCCATGGAGAAATCACATAGGTTTCTTTGAGTTGATGAAAGAGTTCAGTTACTTTGTTTTTGAATGTTTTTGTTGCTGGAATTTCTTCACGCTTGCTTGGGTCTTCAGAAAAGTCATCGAAATCGATGAAGTAGCCAGATGCAGTTCTGTCAATTTTTGGAACTGCTTCCGGATTTTCAGTTTCTTTCGGATTTTGCTTTGTTTCATTAGCATAGTCTGCGGCTACATCGTTGTAGACTGGTGTTTCTTTACGAATAGTTTAAATTTGGGTTTCAAGAGGCATAAGTTCCATGGCTTTGTTGCATAGTCCTTTTTTATTCACTGCAGGTTTATCAAATGTGATTAGTCTTGTATTGTAGCAAATTTTGGTACTCTGCTATTTCTTGGGAGTCCACTGGGCCTACTACTTATTATTGGCCACATGATTGTGGTTTTACCAGGTCGATGGATACAACTCGGTTCTCCTTTTTACCAGCAAGGGGCGGTAGTACAACTGATCTTGTTCCGCTGACAGCTAAGACAGGTACTGTTTTTCTGTAAGAAGGCCCAAATTCCTTCTTCACCGCGATCTCCTCTCTGACCAGATCCCCGATCTTTGGAATCCAGACAGGTCTTGCTGGGACAGGTGGTTTATCTTCAGTGGCTGTTGGCTGTTGCTTTAACTTTATGTTGCTCAGGCTTTTTCTTGTTTCATTTAAGTCCTGTAAAACAGCCAAACGGTCTTTGATATCAAAGCTTTTTTCTTCTACCACTGAAGTCTGACTATCAAGGTCCTGAATATGCATTCTAGTACCGAACAATAGTTCGGACGGACTGAAACCTTTTAGAGAATTTCTTGGCAGATTATTAAGACTACGTTAGACACTTTTTAAATGTTGGACCCACCCATCACCCGAACCTAATACCCTCGCCGTTATAGATTGCTTTATGTCCCGGTTTCTTCTTTCCACTACCGCATTTCCCTCAGGATGGAAGGGACAAGAGTACCGCAATGCAATGCCCATGCTGGTCATGGCCTCCTTGTAAGCCCTAGAGCTAAACGCAGGACCCTGATCAGAATGTAGCATGCCAATTGTGTATGTGCCGATAAAGACTCGCAAATCTTTTATAACATTTTAAGTGAATCTAGTCTTAAGCATTAATGGGACACATTTTTCCTGTAGGAATTTTGCGTATAGATAGCCTTATGCTATCTAAAAGAAGGGCCCTGGCAATACTCCGGTCGGTTCATGACTGCGATCTCTGTTGTAGTTTGGACAGGCCATTACAAATTTATAAAATTGAAAGCTCATCCCCGGCCACCAGTATTCTGATTGTAACTCTTTAAGAGATTCCTTGATCTCCTGGTGCCTTAGACCCAATCCCATGTGTGCGTCTGCTACTAAAAAGACTCTCCTGTTCGTGTTTGGAATAACTCTATCCCCCTCTCCAGGGATTCGAACAAAAGGAACAGAGTTTGCATCAATTATGTATGTATAATTGAGTGGATAGTTCAAAGGTAGTGCTGCACAGTCGCCTTTTGAAGACGTTTTTACTGCTAGCATAGTTTCCCCATCTATATATTTTTCTGAACGCTTTTTTATGGCTACGGAAGCCGGTTGAGCTGCTTCCGCTGTGGCTCGATGAGCCAATGAATTCCCTGCAACGTGAACGCCATCACGTTGAAGACTCAGTGTATCTATTACGTGAGTCTTTCGTAGTTCTTTCTGTAAAAGAACTACCTGTTCCCAAAGCTTCTTATGCTTTATTGTGGCTCCTGTGTCATCTTTGTAATCATTTTGAACCCAGTCCTGTATGTCATTATTGTAAGACTTGACACAGTAATGCGAATCGCACACTATGAGTGTCGGGAATTCACGATCGGCATTTTCAAGCACCATCTTTAAAGATCTGATTTCAGCTCGCTGAACCGAACAGTTTCTAAGTGATTCAGTTTTTGTGATTTTTGGTCTGAATTTACCACAGCGCCAGCGACCTTTAACAATCGCGCACGCTGCATTGTAGGATTTATTATCCACATCGTAATGTTGTGCAAATCTGTCCATGTAGATTACCCGGGAGTAATGTTGGAGAGGCAGAATTTCGATTGGCAGAGGATATTCTTCTTCATATTTTAGATCTTTCAATTTTTTCATATTCGGGTCAAAATATTATTTCACGTCTTCTGCCGCAAGAGAAATTTCCCATTGTATCCATTTCGGATCTAATGCCACATTAGTCGAATTGCGTGGACTTGTTAATGCCTCAAAGGCTGATTCTGCTGTTAAAACAGTTATTTTCCTGCCTTAGGCTTGGGCTTTTTCTTTTGCTACAGCAGTTTGAACCGCGTTTACTATATTTTCAGTAAGACTGAATTTCATTTCAGCTTTTGTGTACAGATGTGATTTGTAAGCTATTGGTACAGTTTCTCCCTCATTAGAGGTTAGGTACGTGAATTCGCATCTTCCTGGGATGACTCGGATTACAAGGTTGCGTATGTTTTCGCGAGTTTGTAATTTTGTTTTAGCTAACATGTCTGTTTGCAATGACCTCAAAATTTCTGTGTGTTTTTTAGTCCAATTAACTGGCTAGAAATCAGGTTTTATTAATTCATAGAGAGGTTTAACCCTCTCCGCATAATTTAGAATATAAGTTCTTCCGAAATTCAGGAAACCTAGTATTGATTGTAAGTTCTTCAGCGTTTTGGGTGCTTGGAGTACAGCGCACTTCTCTAAGAAGTTGTTTGCTAGGCTTTTGCCTTCACTTGATAATTCATATCCTAAGAATAGGACAGTTAGATGGGCAATTCATGACTTTTTAAAGTTGAATTTGTAACCCTCAGCTGCAATCCCAAGTATTATGGTGTTCACTCTTTTCAAGTGTGTCTCCTGGTCATCATCTGTGAGATAGATGTCATCGACATAAGATAATGCCTCATCATCATATATTTGTAGTAACTCTGTTACCCTTGCTGAGAATAATCCCGGGCTATTCTTGAATCCCTCTGGGAGTCAACAGAAATGTTTCTGTGACCCCATTATTGAGAAAGCGGTCAAATACCTTCTTTCAGGTGCTATGTTTTGACAAAAGAATCCATTAGAGATGTCTAATGTCGTTTTGATTTTTTTGCGCACAATGTTATTAATTAGTGCTGTACTGTGCGAATTTTGCACTGCAAATGTTTTGCAACATGAGTTAAGGTGTCTGTAGTCCAATACTAGATTATATAAATCATCTGGTTTGGAGACAGGAAACAAAGGATTGTTCATTTGTGAGGTGCATGTTTCAATCACCCCCTGGTATTCAAGTTGATCTAAGATCTCCCTGACTTGTTTTTTAGCTTCTTGCTTAATTGGGTTCTGCCTTTGTGCAGTAGGTTGACATTTTAACTGGATTTTGTGAGGAGGAGAGTCCTCATCCAAAGTGCGACACTTCCCTCTGGAGTGTCGTCCCTTCAACGCACTCTTGAATAAGATTCACGTTATTGGTTCAATGATGGTCTTAACGGGTACTTGTGGAAATTTCAAATGTATATAAAAGTTGGCGTGGGTCTCGAACTCTGACCGACCCCGAGAGAGTTCGAGACCCACGCCAACTTTTATAAGCTCAACGCTCCACTTAACGCATGGAGGAAACGTCCGTCACAGGACTTTCAAGTCCGCTGACGAAGGGCTAAAGCCCGAAATGCATTGGGCAGAATTAATATGAACGTATGTTTTTGAAACGTTTTATGAAGGAATAAAATGAACTAAAGAAAATAAAAACATTAGAAATTTCCACAAGTCCCCCTTAAGACCATCATTGAACCAATAACGTGAATCTTATTCAAGAGTGCGTCGAAGGGACGACACTCCCGAGGGAAGTGTCGCACTTTGTATGTTAGTCAGCTCAGAGCACAGAGAGCTATACTTCGACAGCACCACCCAACAGTTTGAACTGTATTTACTAACAGTAAACGTGAGTGCGACTCCGACTACTATTACGAGGAGAGTCCTCATCCCATCCTACATGATTTTTATATAATGCTGGAGCTTGAGCTACTGCCCATTTTCTTGCAAGTGTATATTTTCTATGAATTGGAATATGATTTGAGAACGCAGGCATAATCATTTCTTCGCCATGAGGGCACTACCTGACAAACTCTGGTGGCCAGTATTTCTCAGCTAAAAGGATGTCATAGCCTTTCGAAAGGTTATCCCAAAAGAGACCCCTTACTTTCCTAGTCTTAGCTCCCTCTATACGCAATGTTATTAGGTATATTTTATGAGGTTTGCTAACTCTGGTATCTGCAGTTCCCACCTGAATGTATTCATTCGTGTCCACTGTCTCCAGAAGATTCATCAGGATCTTGCGAGCTATGGTCCCTTCTGCTGCGCTGTCTAGCATTGTCTGGGCCCACTCTCCGTTTTTCAGTTGTGTCCTCAGTATCCTCGGCATTTTTAATTATTTTAATGCTGGCTACTTTCTTTCTTGGAAATTATAATTTTTTACTTTGATAAGCAGGTTCCTTGTCTTTGGACTTGACGTGCTCTTCTCTGTGTTCTGACCGTCCTCTTCTTTACGATTTCTGCAAGGAAGTCTGAAAAGATCGAGAGGGACGTGTATCAATATCTTGATATCTATCAGGTTTTTTCAGATTTTCCCTATTCCTAAGGTTGTATCTTTTCTCAGAGGGCTCCCTCTGGGGAGACTTGTTTCCTCGGTCAGGAGATCTTTCTCTTCGTTGAGGAGACCTTCCTCTGGACTGGAATCGTTTTTCTCTGGGAGTGGATTGTTTATTACCATCCCAACTCCTTTTTGGAGTATTCAGATTATTTTTAATAAATGTTTTTTCAGGATTTTCACTTAGTTGGGGTTTTACCGGTTTCCCACCCAAACTATCTCTTCCTAGTTCTTCATAGGATTTTTCTATGATTCTGGCAAGTTCAAATGGTTGGTCTGCTATATCTGTTTCCTTCAATTTCTGGCGGATCACCACAGATCACCTGCTTCTCCTTTTATGTTGGCTAATAACATAGCCGAGACCTGCTTGAAGTCTTTCAGTAATTTCATACCCAGAGTTAAAGCAGGTTCTGGACCGTATTCATTTTGAATCTGTCTTAATACATCTGGTATTATCGCCATGGACGGAACACCATGTGTTTTTGTGTAAATGGAAGCAAAGACTGTGCCCCAAGTGTCACAGTCCTCCACATGTGGTGCGATCCCCATTGGAAGACAGATAGTCAACATTCTGTGTATCTCAGTAGGTGTAGTATCAGGAAATACTGCCTCTATTTGAGTTATTTTTTGTGCTAACCAGAATGGAATTTGGCCCCGTTTCATGGGTACTTTACCAAGACATGATGTGTGTTCTGTGGTGTAATTTTGTTTGTGTTCCCCTGATGAGGGGTCAGCTGTGGAATGTTAATCGCTGGTTGGACTGTTGAAATCCGCATGACATATTGGACCAATTGTCTATGTATTTTAATTAAGAGTTTTAGCTGAGCTAAAAGTTCAGGAACTGACATTTTATCAATGTCTGGATGTGGTGTGTAGCTGGCTAGAACCGGCCATGTTGCTCCTGGTCTACCTAGTGGACCGAGCCTGGTGATGTGATCATTATGTTTTAGGGCGCCTTTAAACCAGAGCAGGTGCTCTTGGTAGTTTAGTGGGATTTCAACGTCCTCGAAAGGAGTGTATTCATCCGGAGGTTCCTCTATTTTGTATTACTGGAATTCGTGTGTTACAGCGTTTGCTGCTGGAAAGTTTATCCATGAGTAGAATACCTCTGTCTGCCGATATTCATGGGCCTCTATCACGAATATGACTGTACCACCACGTGATGTCAGTCCATTTTTTATAAGTTTAAGAGTTATAGTTCTCCTTATATTGACCAGGATGATTATTGCATCATGGTCGTCTTCATGATTAAACCCTGTAACGTCTGCACCCGGTTGATTCGCATTTACTGCGGCATCACTGGTTTCGTTGTTGTCGCCATGATTTGACATTGTTTAATGAAAGTTTTCCTGCAGAGCAAGTTTCAAGGAAACAAAGATTAGGTGCACAATATTTTGGAACACTGTATCCTTCAACGTTGACTAAACCAAAAACTAATACATAGGAATCTCTTACTACTAAGTTCAGGCGGATTTTAACCTTTTACCCACTCCAGACATCTATTGGAGTTTTTACGGGAAAAGGGTCTGTGTGAAAAAGCACGACTGAGTTACTCTAACGTCTTGCGTTAGATTTATCGCCTTACCAAACGTTGGGCGCCATGTAGTGTAGTTCCTATATTCCCAATAGGCTCTGCGCATTGGAATAATATAACCAGCAGTGTAGACGTAGGACTGAGGTCATCTAGGGCTCTACTGACTATATTAGACTTAAGGTTTGCCAGCTAGCTCAGAGGTCACTAGAAACTTTCTTGAATAAGCGAGGAGGAGTTTAACCTCCCTGGATAGACAAGAAGGGATTAGCTTCTGACAACCATAAAACATGACAACTTTGCTCCCTCAGAATAAGAGTGTATCTCTAGAGTCGTGTGAAACCAATAGACAGCTATTTCACTCAGTCAATTGTGCATACTTAGTTTCACCACAGTGCAGAGAAATAGAGAGACAGGCGTTTTCAATAAAAGGTGGTATTTTATTGAACAGTCTTCTTTCTCATGCAAGAGAAATGAATTGCCACAATTGCAATACTTAATGTAAAGTAAAGTGCGTACAGTAAAAGGAGTATTATGAAACAATACTATAAAAGCATTGATATGGTTTCTTAGCCATAAGACACTTTAAAATGGATAAAATATATACATACATATATACATTGACTAACGTACTCAACTGGTGCTTCTAAATACGCCTACCCCGGTGTACCTGACCTAAGCCTAATACATGGGAAGGAGTAAGTAAGTAGCAGTTTAAGTTAAGTTGGTTTTTGCCAAGGACTCTGATTCAAGAATTCTCTTTAAGGATTTAGTCAGCTCCGTACCAGGGTATTAGAAAGCAGGAGGTCTGGTATCTCTCTTCAGGGCTCGATATCCCAGCAACCTGCGAGGGCGGCTGAGAACACCGGAGCTGGATTTCTCGTCAGGAGAAAAGACAGCGTCTCTCTCAGTGCGTCAAAAGGGAGGGGCGGTGTCCGTGGGCTCTCGCATCAGCTGGGCTCTCGGACAAGTGGATGGCCGCTCTGCTCCAAACCACTGTGTGTTTGCTTAAGGCAACTGTTGGTATTTTATACCTGAACGGTGCCGGGTTTGATGTAAGGTTGGACATAAGACGTCACTAAGAACTAACAGTTCTTGCTGGACTCCAGGAGTTCTTGTTCAAATCAAAACAAAAGCAGGAGGGGTATTTCCCAGGCTACTGAAGGCTTGGTTTGTTTAAAGAACACGTTGTACTTTCTAGGAGTCGATGGGAGTAGCCTTGCTGTGCTTTAGACTGCATGGGCTATTACTGAATATGGATATGATTCTTATGCCTTTATCAGGATTTTATTGATTACAACCGCATAAGGGCATGAATCGGGAATATCGAATTAGGGTCCTAGATAGAAATACAACAGCAGGGTACCAGGCCAACTAAGTCGAAAACCAGCAAAACACCAGGAAAAAATGGGGGTAACCATATAGTCAGATTCCACCTTCCTACAACAACCCCTATAGTATAGATGAGAGGAGAAAAGGGTAGTGTGATTCCAAATCTACTTTTTCATGACACCACAAGTTCCAATTCTGGTTGTTTAACATGAATGTTCACTGTAAAATCCCAAATTCAAACAGATACATACGGTTTCAACTGTGGTTTTCACCATTGCTGGGTTAAAAAAATAGGTATATTTGAAAGAGTTCCCACTTGCAAAAGTTTCTTAATTTGGGTGGAGAACATAGGGGCATATTAGCATGGGCAATATCTCCGCTTTAGTGGCACTTTTTTCTGCTAAAGGGGCGATATTTTTATCGCCCTATTAGCAAGCTGTGGCTAACAGCTTGTAGGCAATAGCTACAGGTTTGGGGTCCGCTTTGCATGTCAGCGATATTTATCATGCAAAGTGGGCGCACCCAAACTGTTAGCGACTGAAAACAGTTGCTAACACAGCTATCGTGCATTAGCAAGGCAGGCAAAGAGATAAAAAAATTGCGCTGAGCGCGTTTATCGCTATATTCTTATACCTTCTAATAAGATGTCTTACCTGTATATCCAATGGGAGGTGGATATTCAGGTTAAGTCCCCATTAGCGATAATGCCTGAATATCACTGGATGTCCAGCGATATTCTCGCATGGAGCCGCTATCGCCGGATACTTTATCCCATTGGAGATAAACGTTGATAACAGCACGTTATCTCTGTGATAGTATCCGGCGATAAAAAAATGTTCCAAGTGCATTTAGCAATAAATATCACTACTCCTTGCTAATATGCCCCAGAGTTACCTGATGTCCTTTTCATCCGTGGTAACTATGGGACATCTACGAAGAATAAGGAGCTATAATGAGCGCTTTCACAAATGCACTTCTTGGCACTATAAACATAAATAAATACCCAAGATTGCCTCGCTTGTTTACTGAGGTTTCTGCTCCAACCTCTAAAAAGCAAATACAAAAAGGCGCTGATAAATACTCCTGCATGTTCACTTCCTCTGCCACCAAGACCAGAAATGCTGGCATGGAGGTCTCTAAACTTTCAGAGCAGGGAGCGGGTTAAAGGGTCGAAGGCATCTCTGGCGCCCGATCCTTGAACTGAGCCCGGAGCCATCGGCAGCTGCTCACCCTCAACCTCTGCCTTGATCTGCTGGGAACAAGCAGCTCCGGTCGGGGCGGGGGGGGGTGTTGACCTCAAGTGTCCCCCCTCACCCCCAGCCATTACCACACCTGTCTGTAGGACCACCAGCAACATTGACCCCTCAATCCCCTGGCGGTGCAGTCAGTCATATTTAACATTCCAGACTGCTCCTCAGCCCCCAGACTCCTGCTCAGCCCCAGACTCCTGCTCAGCCCCCGGACTCCTCCTCAGCCCCAGACCCCTGCTCAGCCCCAGACTCCTGCTCAACCCCAGACTCCTGCTCAGCCCCCAGACTCCTCCTCTGGCCCCAGACTCCTGCTCAGCCCCCAAACTCCTGCTCTGCCCCCAGACCCCTGCTCAGCCCCCAGACTCCTGCTCATCCCCCAGACTCCTGCTCAGCCCCAGACTCCTGCTCAGCCCCCAGACTCCTGCTCAGCCCCCAGACTCCTGCTCTGCCCCCAGACTCCTGCTCAGCCCCCAGACTCCTGCTCAGCCCGCAGACTCCTGCTCCTCAGCCCCCAGACTTCTGCTCAACCCCCAGACTCCTGCTCTCCTCCAGACTCCTGCTCAGACCCAGACTCCTGCTCAGCCCCCGGACTCCTGCTCTGCCCCCAGACTCCTGCTCAGCCCCAGACTCCTGCTCAGCCCCAGACTCCTGCTCAGCCCCCAGACTCCTGCTCAGACTCCAGACTCCCGCTCAGCCACCCAGACTCCCGCTCAGCCACCCAGACTCCCGCTCAGCCACCCAGACTCCTGCCCCCAGACTCCTGCTTCTCAGCCCCCAGACTCCTGCTCAGCCCCCAGACTCCTGCTCAGCCCCCAGACTCCTGCTCAGCCCCTAGACTCCTGCTCAGCCCCCAGACTCCAGCTTAGCCCCCAGACTCCTGCTCAGCCCCCAGACTCCTGCTCAGCCCCCAGACTCCAGCTTAGCCCCCAGACTCCTGCTCAGCCCCCAGACTCCTGCTCTGCCCCCAGACATCTGCTCAGCCTCCAGACTCCTGGTCAGCCCCCAGAATCCTGCTCAGCCCCCAGACGCCTGCTCAGCCCCCAGACTGCTGCTCTGCCCCCAGACGCCTGCTCAGCTTCCAGACGCCTGCTCAGCCCCCAGACGCCTGCTCAGCCCCCAGACTCCTGCTCAGCCCCCAGACTCCTGCTCAGCCCCCAGACTCCTGCTCCTCAGCCCCCAGACTCCTGCTCAGCCCCAGACGCCTGCTCAGCCCCCAGACTCCTTCTCTGCTCCCAGACTCCTGCTCAGCCCCAGACTCCTGCTCAGCCCCCAGACTCCTGCTCAGCCCCCAGACTCCTGCTCAGGCTCAGCCCCCAGACTCCTTCTCAGCTCCCAGACTCCTTCTCAGCTCCCAGACTCCTGCTCAGCCCCAGACTCCTGCTCAGCCCCCAGACTCCTGCTCAGCCCCCAGACTCCTGCTCAGCCCTCGGACTCCTCAGCTCCCAGACTCCTGCTCATCCCCCAGACTCCTGCTCTGCCCCCAGACTCCTCCTCAGCCCCCAGGCTCCTGCTCAGCCCCAGACTCCTGCTCAACCCCAAGACTCCTGCTCCTCATCAGCCCCCAGACTCCTGCTCTTCATCAGCACCCAGACTCTTGCTCAGCCCCAGACTCCTGCTCAGCCCCCGGACTCCTTCTCTGCCCCCAGACTCCTGCTCAGCCCCCAGACGCCTGCTCAGCCCCCAGACTCCTCCTCAGCCCTCAGACTCCTCCTCAGCCCCCAGACTCCTGCTCAGCCCCCAAACTCCTGCTCTGCCCCCAGACTCCTGCTCAGCCCCCAGACCCCTGCTCAGCCCTCTGACCCCTGCTCAGCCCCCAGACTCCTGCTCCTCAGCCCCCAGACTCCTGCTCAGCCCCCAGACTCCTCCTCTGCCCCCAGCCCCCTGCTCAGCCTCAGACTCCTGCTCATCCCCAGACTCCTGCTCAGCCCTCGGACTCCTCAGCTCCCAGACTCCTGCTCATCCCCCAGACTCCTCCTCAGCCCCCAGGCTCCTGCTCAGCCTCCAGACTCCCGCTGAGTCCCCAGACTCCCGCTGAGCCCCCAGACTCCCGCTGAGCCCCCAGACTCCCGCTGAGCCCCCAGACTCCTGCTCAGGCTCAGCCCCCAGACTCCTTCTCAGCTCCCAGACTCCTTCTCAGCTCCCAGACTCCTGCTCAGCCCCAGACTCCTGCTCAGCCCCCAGACTCCTGCTCAGCCCCCAGACTCCTGCTCAGCCCTCGGACTCCTCAGCTCCCAGACTCCTGCTCATCCCCCAGACTCCTGCTCTGCCCCCAGACTCCTCCTCAGCCCCCAGGCTCCTGCTCAGCCCCAGACTCCTGCTCAACCCCAAGACTCCTGCTCCTCATCAGCCCCCAGACTCCTGCTCTTCATCAGCACCCAGACTCTTGCTCAGCCCCAGACTCCTGCTCAGCCCCCGGACTCCTTCTCTGCCCCCAGACTCCTGCTCAGCCCCCAGACGCCTGCTCAGCCCCCAGACTCCTCCTCAGCCCTCAGACTCCTCCTCAGCCCCCAGACTCCTCCTCAGCCCCCAGACTCCTGCTCAGCCCCCAGACTCCTGCTCAGCCCCTAGACTCCTGCTCAGCCCCCAGACTCCAGCTTAGCCCCCAGACTACTGCTCAGCCCCCAGACTCCTGCTCAGCCCCCAGACTCCTGCTCAGCCCCCAGACTCCTGCTCAGCCCCCAGACTCCAGCTTAGCCCCCAGACTCCTGCTCAGCCCCCAGACTCCTGCTCTGCCCCCAGACATCTGCTCAGCCTCCAGACTCCTGGTCAGCCCCCAGAATCCTGCTCAGCCCCCAGACGCCTGCTCAGCCCCCAGACTGCTGCTCTGCCCCCAGACGCCTGCTCAGCTTCCAGACGCCTGCTCAGCCCCCAGACGCCTGCTCAGCCCCCAGACTCCAGCTCAGCCCCCAGACTCCTGCTCAGCCCCCAGACTCCTGCTCAGCCCCAGACGCCTGCTCAGCCCCCAGACTCCTTCTCTGCTCCCCGACTCCTGCTCAGCCCCAGACTCCTGCTCAGCCCCCAGACTCCAACTCAGCCCCCAGACTCCTGCTCAGGCTCAGCCCCCAGACTCCTTCTCAGCTCCCAGACTCCTTCTCAGCTCCCAGACTCCTGCTCAGCCCCAGACTCCTGCTCAGCCCCCAGACTCCTGCTCAGCCCCCAGACTCCTGCTCAGCCCTCGGACTCCTCAGCCCCCAGACTCCGGCTCAGGCCCCAGACTCCTGCTCAGCCCCAGACTCCTGCTCAGCCCAAGACTCCTGCTCAGCCCCAGTTTCCTGCTCAGCCCCCAGACTCCCGCTCAGCCACCCAGACTCCTGCCCCCAGACTCCTTCTTCTCAGCCCCCAGACTCCTCCTCAGCCCCCAGGCTCCTCCTCAGCCCCCAGACTCCTGCTCAGTCCCCAGACTCCTGCCCCTCAGCCTCCAAACTCCTGCTCAGACTCCTGCTCAGCCCCAGACTCCTGCTCAGCCCCAGACTCCTCCTCAGCCCCCAGACTCCCGCTCAGCCACCCAGACTCCCGCTCAGCTCCCTGACTCCTGCTCAGCCACCCAGACTCCTGCCCCCAGACTCCTGCTCAGCCCCCAGACTCCAGCTCAGCCCCTAGACTCCTGCTCAGCCCCCAGACTCCTGCTCAGCCCCCAGACGCCTGCTCATCCCCCAGACTCCTGCTCAGCCCCCAGATGCCTGCTCAGCTTCCAGACGCCTGCTCAGCCCCCAGATGCCTGCTCAGCCCCCAGACTCCTGTTCAGCCCCCAGACTCCTGCTCAGCCCCCAGACTCCTGCTCAGCCCCCAGACTCCTGCTCCTCATCAGCCCCCAGACTCCTGCTCTGCCCCCAGACTCCTGTTCTGCCCCCAGACTCCGGCTCAGCCCCCAGACTCCTGCTCAGCCCCCAGACCCCTGCTCAGCCCCCAGACCCCTGATCAGCCCCCAGACTCCTGCTCTGCCACAGACTCCTGCTCAGCTCCCAGACTCCTGCTCTGCCCCCGGACCCGTGCTCAGCCCCCAGACCCCTGATCAGCCCCCAGACTCCTGCTCTGCCCCAGACTCCTGCTCAGCTCCCAGACTCCTCCTCAGCCCCCAGACTCCTGCTCTGCCCCAGACTCCTGTTCAGCCCCAGACTCCTGCTCAGCCAGCAGACTCCTGCTCAGCCCCCAGACTCCTGCTCAGCCCTCAGACTCCTCCTCAGCCCCCAGACTCCTGCTCAGCCTCCAGACTCCTGCTCAGCCCCAGACTCCTGCTCAGCCCCAGACTCCTGCTCAGCCCCCAGACTCCTGCTCAGCCCCCAGACTCCTCCTCAGCCCCCAGACTCCTCCTCAGCCCCCAGACTCCTCCTCAGCCCCCAGTCTCCTGCTCTGCCCCCAGACTCCTGCTCAGCCCCCAGACTCCTGCTCAGCCCCCAGACTCCTGCTCAACCCCCAGACTCCTGCTGCTCATCAGCCCCAAGACTCCTGCTCAGCCCCAGACTCCTGCTCAGCTCCCAGGCTCCTGCTCAGCCCCAGACTCCTGCTCAGCCCCCAGACTCCTGCTCTGCACCCAGACCCCTGCTCAGCCCCCAGACTCCTGCTCAGCCCCCAGACTCCTGCTCAGCCCCCAGATTCCTGTTCAGCCCCCATGCTCCTGCTCAGCCCCAGACTCCTGCTCAACCCCCAGACTCCTGCTCCTCAGCCCCCAGACTTCTGCTCAGCCCACAGACTCCTGCTCAGCCCCCAGACTCCAGCTCAGCCCCCAGACTCCTGCTCCTCCACCAGACTCTTGCTCAGCCCCCAGACTCCTGCTCAGCGCCCAGACTCCTGCTCAGCCCCCAGATTCCTGCTCAGCCCCCAGACTCCTGCTCAGCCCCCAGACTCCTGATCAGCCCCCAGACTCCTGCTCTGCCCCCAGACTCCTGCTCAGGCCCCAGACACCTGCTCAGCCCCAGACTCCTGCTCAGCCCCCAGACTCCTGCTCAGCCCCAGACTCCTGCTCAGCACCCAGACTCCTGCTCAGCCCCAGACTCCTGCTCAGCCCCCAGACTCCTGCTCAGCCCCAGACTCCTCCTCAGCCCCCAGACTCCTGCTCAGCCCCCAGACTCCTGCTCAGCCCCCCGTCTCCTGCTCCTCATCAGCCTCCAGACTCCTGCTCAGCCCCCAGACTCCTGCTCAGCCCCCCAGATTCCTGCTCAGCCCCCAGACTCCTGCTCCTCATCAGCCCCCAGACTCCTGCTCAGCCCCCAGACTCCGGCTCAGCCCCCAGACTCCTGCTCAGCCCCAGACTCCTGCTCAGCCCAAGACTCCTGCTCAGCCCCAGTTTCCTGCTCAGCCCCCAGACTCCCGCTCAACCACCCAGACTCCTGCCCCCAGACTCCTTCTTCTCAGCCCCCAGACTCCTCCTCAGCCCCCAGGCTCCTCCTCAGCCCCCAGACTCCTGCTCAGTCCCCAGACTCCTGCCCCTCAGCCTCCAAACTCCTGCTCAGATTCCTGCTCAGCCCCAGACTCCTGCTCAGCCCCAGTCTCCTCCTCAGCCCCCAGACTCCCGCTCAGCCACCCAGACTCCCGCTCAGCTCCCTGACTCCTGCTCAGCCACCCAGACTCCTGCCCCCAGACTCCTGCTCAGCCCCCAGACTCCAGCTCAGCCCCTAGACTCGTGCTCAGCCCCCAGACTCCTGCTCAGCCCCCAGACCCCTGCTCATCCCCCAGACTCCTGCTCAGCCCCCAGACGCCTGCTCAGCTTCCAGACGCCTGCTCAGCCCCCAGATGCCTGCTCAGCCCCCAGACTCCTGCTCAGCCCCCAGACTCCTGCTCAGCCCCCAGACTCCTGCTCAGCCCCCAGACTCCTGCTCCTCATCAGCCCCCAGACTCCTGCTCTGCCCCCAGACTCCTGTTCTGCCCCCAGACTCCGGCTCAGCCCCCAGACTCCTGCTCAGCCCCCGAACTCCTGCTCTGCCCCCAGACCCCTGCTCAGCCCCCAGACCCCTGATCAGCCCCCAGACTCCTGCTCTGCCCCAGACTCCTGCTCAGCTCCCAGACTCCTCCTCAGCCCCCAGACTCCTGCTCTGCCCCAGACTCCTGCTCAGCCCCCAGACTCCTGCTCAGCCCCCAGACTCCTGCTCAACCCCCAGACTCCTGCTCAGGCCCCAGACACCTGCTCAGCCCCAGACTCCTGCTCAGCCCCAGACTCCTGCTCAGCCCCCAGACTCCTGCTCAGCCCCCAGACTCCTGCTCAGCCCCCAGACTCCTGCTCAGCCCCCAGACTCCTGCTCAGCCCCAGACTCCTGCTCAGCCCCCAGACTCCTGCTCAGCCCCCAGACTCCTGCTCTGCCCCCAGACTCCTACTCAGCCCCCAGACTCCTGCTCAGCCCCCAGACTCCTGCTCCTCAGCCCCCAGACTCCTGCTCAACCCCCAGACTCCTGCTCTCCTCCAGACTCCTGCTCAGACCCAGACTCCTGCTCAGCCCCCGGACTCCTGCTCTGCCCCCAGACTCCTGCTCAGCCCCAGACTCCTGCTCAGCCCCAGACTCCTGCTCAGCCCCCAGACTCCTGCTCAGACTCCAGACTCCCGCTCAGCCACCCAGACTCCCGCTCAGCCACCCAGACTCCCGCTCAGCCACCCAGACTCCTGCCCCCAGACTCCTGCTTCTCAGCCCCAGACTCCTGCTCAGCCCCCAGACTCCTGCTCAGCCCCCAGACTCCTGCTCAGCCCCTAGACTCCTGCTCAGCCCCCAGACTCCAGCTTAGCCCCCAGACTCCTGCTCAGCCCCCAGACTCCTGCTCAGCCCCCAGACTCCTGCTCAGCCCCCAGACTCCAGCTTAGCCCCCAGACTCCTGCTCACCCCCCAGACTCCTGCTCTGCCCCCAGACATCTGCTCAGCCTCCAGACTCCTGGTCAGCCCCCAGAATCCTGCTCAGCCCCCAGACGCCTGCTCAGCCACCAGACTGCTGCTCTGCCCCCAGACGCCTGCTCAGCTTCCAGACGCCTGCTCAGCCCCCAGACGCCTGCTCAGCCCCCAGACTCCTTCTCAGCCCCCAGACTCCTGCTCAGCCCCCAGTCTCCTGCTCCTCAGCCCCCAGACTCCTGCTCAGCCCCAGACGCCTGCTCAGCCCCCAGACTCCTTCTCTGCTCCCAGACTCCTGCTCAGCCCCAGACTCCTGCTCAGCCCCCAGACTCCTGCTCAGCCCCCAGACTCCTGCTCAGGCTCAGCCCCCAGACTCCTTCTCAGCTCCCAGACTCCTTCTCAGCTCCCAGACTCCTGCTCAGCCCCAGACTCCTGCTCAGCCCCCAGACTCCTGCTCAGCCCCCAGACTCCTGCTCAGCCCTCGGACTCCTCAGCTCCCAGACTCCTGCTCATCCCCCAGACTCCTGCTCTGCCCCCAGACTCCTCCTCAGCCCCCAGGCTCCTGCTCAGCCCCAGACTCCTGCTCAACCCCAAGACTCCTGCTCCTCATCAGCCCCCAGACTCCTGCTCTTCATCAGCACCCAGACTCTTGCTCAGCCCCAGACTCCTGCTCAGCCCCCGGACTCCTTCTCTGCCCCCAGACTCCTGCTCAGCCCCCAGACGCCTGCTCAGCCCCCAGACTCCTCCTCAGCCCTCAGACTCCTCCTCAGCCCCCAGACTCCTCCTCAACCCCCAGACTCCTGCTCAGCCCCCAAACTCCTGCTCTGCCCCCAGACTCCTGCTCAGCCCCCAGACCCCTGCTCAGCCCTCAGACCCCTGCTCAGCCCCCAGACTCCTGCTCCTCAGCCCCCAGACTCCTGCTCAGCCCCCAGACTCCTCCTCTGCCCCCAGCCCCCTGCTCAGCCTCAGACTCCTGCTCATCCCCAGACTCCTGCTCAGCCTCCAGACTCCCGCTGAGTCCCCAGACTCCCGCTGAGCCCCCAGACTCCCGCTGAGCCCCCAGACTCCCGCTGAGCCCCCAGACTCCTGCTCAGGCTCAGCCCCCAGACTCCTGCTCAGCCCTCGGACTCCTTCTCAGCTCCCAGACTCCTGCTCAGCCCCAGACTCCTGCTCAGCCCCCAGACTCCTGCTCAGCCCCCAGACTCCTGCTCAGCCCTCGGACTCCTCAGCTCCCAGACTCCTGCTCATCTTCCAGACTCCTGCTCTGCCCCCAGACTCCTCCTCAGCCCCCAGGCTCCTGCTCAGCCCCAGACTCCTGCTCAACCCCAAGACTCCTGCTCCTCATCAGCCCCCAGACTCCTGCTCTTCATCAGCACCCAGACTCTTGCTCAGCCCCAGACTCCTGCTCAGCCCCCGGACTCCTTCTCTGCCCCCAGACTCCTGCTCAGCCCCCAGACGCCTGCTCAGCCCCCAGACTCCTCCTCAGCCCTCAGACTCCTCCTCAGCCCCCAGACTCCTCCTCAGCCCCCAGACTCCTGCTCAGCCCCCAGACTCCTGCTCAGCCCCTAGACTCCTGCTCAGCCCCCAGACTCCAGCTTAGCCCCCAGACTACTGCTCAGCCCCCAGACTCCTGCTCAGCCCCCAGACTCCTGCTCAGCCCCCAGACTCCAGCTTAGCCCCCAGACTCCTGCTCAGCCCCCAGACTCCTGCTCTGCCCCCAGACATCTGCTCAGCCTCCAGACTCCTGGTCAGCCCCCAGAATCCTGCTCAGCCCCCAGACGCCTGCTCAGCCCCCAGACTGCTGCTCTGCCCCCAGACGCCTGCTCAGCTTCCAGACGCCTGCTCAGCCCCCAGACGCCTGCTCAGCCCCCAGACTCCTGCTCAGCCCCCAGACTCCTGCTAAGCCCCCAGACTCCTGCTCCTCAGCCCCCAGACTCCTGCTCAGCCCCAGACGCCTGCTCAGCCCCCAGACTCCTTCTCTGCTCCCCGACTCCTGCTCAGCCCCAGACTCCTGCTCAGCCCCCAGACTCCAACTCAGCCCCCAGACTCCTGCTCAGGCTCAGCCCCCAGACTCCTTCTCAGCTCCCAGACTCATTCTCAGCTCCCAGACTCCTGCTCAGCCCCAGACTCCTGCTCAGCCCCCAGACTCCTGCTCAGCCCCCAGACTCCTGCTCAGCCCTCGGACTCCTCAGCTCCCAGACTCCTGCTCATCCCCCAGACTCCTGCTCTGCCCCCAGACTCCTCCTCAGCCCCCAGGCTCCTGCTCAGCCCAAGACTCCTGCTCCTCATCAGCCCCCAGACTCTTGCTCAGCCCCACACTCCTGCTCAGCCCCCGGACTCCTTCTCTGCCCCCAGACTCCTGCTCAGCCCCCAGACGCCTGCTCAGCCCCCAGACTCCTCCTCAGCCCTCAGACTCCTCCTCAGCCCCCAGACTCCTGCTCAGCCCCCAAACTCCTGCTCTGCCCCCAGACTCCTGCTCAGCCCCCAGACCCCTGCTCAGCCCTCAGACCCCTGCTCAGCCCCCAGACTCCTGCTCCTCAGCCCCCAGACTCCTGCTCTGCCCCCAGACTCCTGCTCTGCCCCCAGACTCCTGCTCAGCCCCCAGACCCCTGCTCAGCCCCCAGACTCCTGCTCAGCCCCCAGACTCCTGCTAAGCCCCCAGACTCCTGCTCCTCAGCCCCCAGACTTCTGCTCAGCCCACAGACTCCTGCTCAGCCCCCAGACTCCAGCTCAGCCCCCAGACTCCTGCTCCTCCACCAGACTCTTGCTCAGCCCCCAGACTCCTGCTCAGCGCCCAGACTCCTGCTCAGCCCCCAGATTCCTGCTCAGCCCCCAGACTCCTGCTCAGCCCCCAGACTCCTGATCAGCCCCCAGACTCCTGCTCTGCCCCCAGACTCCTGCTCAGGCCCCAGACACCTGCTCAGCCCCAGACTCCTGCTCAGCCCCCAGACTCCTGCTCAGCCCCAGACTCCTGCTCAGCACCCAGACTCCTGCTCAGCCCCAGACTCCTGCTCAGCCCCCAGACTCCTGCTCAGCCCCAGACTCCTCCTCAGCCCCCAGACTCCTGCTCAGCCCCCAGACTCCTGCTCAGCCCCCCGTCTCCTGCTCCTCATCAGCCTCCAGACTCCTGCTCAGCCCCCAGACTCCTGCTCAGCCCCCCAGATTCCTGCTCAGCCCCCAGACTCCTGCTCCTCATCAGCCCCCAGACTCCTGCTCAGCCCCCAGACTCCGGCTCAGCCCCCAGACTCCTGCTCAGCCCCAGACTCCTGCTCAGCCCAAGACTCCTGCTCAGCCCCAGTTTCCTGCTCAGCCCCCAGACTCCCGCTCAACCACCCAGACTCCTGCCCCCAGACTCCTTCTTCTCAGCCCCCAGACTCCTCCTCAGCCCCCAGGCTCCTCCTCAGCCCCCAGACTCCTGCTCAGTCCCCAGACTCCTGCCCCTCAGCCTCCAAACTCCTGCTCAGATTCCTGCTCAGCCCCAGACTCCTGCTCAGCCCCAGTCTCCTCCTCAGCCCCCAGACTCCCGCTCAGCCACCCAGACTCCCGCTCAGCTCCCTGACTCCTGCTCAGCCACCCAGACTCCTGCCCCCAGACTCCTGCTCAGCCCCCAGACTCCAGCTCAGCCCCTAGACTCGTGCTCAGCCCCCAGACTCCTGCTCAGCCCCCAGACCCCTGCTCATCCCCCAGACTCCTGCTCAGCCCCCAGACGCCTGCTCAGCTTCCAGACGCCTGCTCAGCCCCCAGATGCCTGCTCAGCCCCCAGACTCCTGCTCAGCCCCCAGACTCCTGCTCAGCCCCCAGACTCCTGCTCAG
This sequence comes from Lissotriton vulgaris, assembly GCF_964263255.1. Lineage (NCBI taxonomy): Eukaryota > Metazoa > Chordata > Amphibia > Caudata > Salamandridae > Lissotriton > Lissotriton vulgaris. The sequence continues at coordinate 5,331,516 of NC_141696.1, read as the reverse complement.
CCCCCAGACTCCTGCTCCTCATCAGCCCCCAGACTCCTGCTCTGCCCCCAGACTCCTGTTCTGCCCCCAGACTCCGGCTCAGCCCCCAGACTCCTGCTCAGCCCCCGAACTCCTGCTCTGCCCCCAGACCCCTGCTCAGCCCCCAGACCCCTGATCAGCCCCCAGACTCCTGCTCTGCCCCAGACTCCTGCTCAGCTCCCAGACTCCTCCTCAGCCCCCAGACTCCTGCTCTGCCCCAGACTCCTGCTCAGCCCCCAGACTCCTGCTCAGCCCCCAGACTCCTGCTCAACCCCCAGACTCCTGCTCAGGCCCCAGACACCTGCTCAGCCCCAGACTCCTGCTCAGCCCCAGACTCCTGCTCAGCCCCCAGACTCCTGCTCAGCCCCCAGACTCCTGCTCAGCCCCCAGACTCCTGCTCAGCCCCCAGACTCCTGCTCAGCCCCAGACTCCTGCTCAGCCCCCAGACTCCTGCTCAGCCCCCAGACTCCTGCTCTGCCCCCAGACTCCTACTCAGCCCCCAGACTCCTGCTCAGCCCCCAGACTCCTGCTCCTCAGCCCCCAGACTCCTGCTCAACCCCCAGACTCCTGCTCTCCTCCAGACTCCTGCTCAGACCCAGACTCCTGCTCAGCCCCCGGACTCCTGCTCTGCCCCCAGACTCCTGCTCAGCCCCAGACTCCTGCTCAGCCCCAGACTCCTGCTCAGCCCCCAGACTCCTGCTCAGACTCCAGACTCCCGCTCAGCCACCCAGACTCCCGCTCAGCCACCCAGACTCCCGCTCAGCCACCCAGACTCCTGCCCCCAGACTCCTGCTTCTCAGCCCCAGACTCCTGCTCAGCCCCCAGACTCCTGCTCAGCCCCCAGACTCCTGCTCAGCCCCTAGACTCCTGCTCAGCCCCCAGACTCCAGCTTAGCCCCCAGACTCCTGCTCAGCCCCCAGACTCCTGCTCAGCCCCCAGACTCCTGCTCAGCCCCCAGACTCCAGCTTAGCCCCCAGACTCCTGCTCACCCCCCAGACTCCTGCTCTGCCCCCAGACATCTGCTCAGCCTCCAGACTCCTGGTCAGCCCCCAGAATCCTGCTCAGCCCCCAGACGCCTGCTCAGCCACCAGACTGCTGCTCTGCCCCCAGACGCCTGCTCAGCTTCCAGACGCCTGCTCAGCCCCCAGACGCCTGCTCAGCCCCCAGACTCCTTCTCAGCCCCCAGACTCCTGCTCAGCCCCCAGTCTCCTGCTCCTCAGCCCCCAGACTCCTGCTCAGCCCCAGACGCCTGCTCAGCCCCCAGACTCCTTCTCTGCTCCCAGACTCCTGCTCAGCCCCAGACTCCTGCTCAGCCCCCAGACTCCTGCTCAGCCCCCAGACTCCTGCTCAGGCTCAGCCCCCAGACTCCTTCTCAGCTCCCAGACTCCTTCTCAGCTCCCAGACTCCTGCTCAGCCCCAGACTCCTGCTCAGCCCCCAGACTCCTGCTCAGCCCCCAGACTCCTGCTCAGCCCTCGGACTCCTCAGCTCCCAGACTCCTGCTCATCCCCCAGACTCCTGCTCTGCCCCCAGACTCCTCCTCAGCCCCCAGGCTCCTGCTCAGCCCCAGACTCCTGCTCAACCCCAAGACTCCTGCTCCTCATCAGCCCCCAGACTCCTGCTCTTCATCAGCACCCAGACTCTTGCTCAGCCCCAGACTCCTGCTCAGCCCCCGGACTCCTTCTCTGCCCCCAGACTCCTGCTCAGCCCCCAGACGCCTGCTCAGCCCCCAGACTCCTCCTCAGCCCTCAGACTCCTCCTCAGCCCCCAGACTCCTCCTCAACCCCCAGACTCCTGCTCAGCCCCCAAACTCCTGCTCTGCCCCCAGACTCCTGCTCAGCCCCCAGACCCCTGCTCAGCCCTCAGACCCCTGCTCAGCCCCCAGACTCCTGCTCCTCAGCCCCCAGACTCCTGCTCAGCCCCCAGACTCCTCCTCTGCCCCCAGCCCCCTGCTCAGCCTCAGACTCCTGCTCATCCCCAGACTCCTGCTCAGCCTCCAGACTCCCGCTGAGTCCCCAGACTCCCGCTGAGCCCCCAGACTCCCGCTGAGCCCCCAGACTCCCGCTGAGCCCCCAGACTCCTGCTCAGGCTCAGCCCCCAGACTCCTGCTCAGCCCTCGGACTCCTTCTCAGCTCCCAGACTCCTGCTCAGCCCCAGACTCCTGCTCAGCCCCCAGACTCCTGCTCAGCCCCCAGACTCCTGCTCAGCCCTCGGACTCCTCAGCTCCCAGACTCCTGCTCATCTTCCAGACTCCTGCTCTGCCCCCAGACTCCTCCTCAGCCCCCAGGCTCCTGCTCAGCCCCAGACTCCTGCTCAACCCCAAGACTCCTGCTCCTCATCAGCCCCCAGACTCCTGCTCTTCATCAGCACCCAGACTCTTGCTCAGCCCCAGACTCCTGCTCAGCCCCCGGACTCCTTCTCTGCCCCCAGACTCCTGCTCAGCCCCCAGACGCCTGCTCAGCCCCCAGACTCCTCCTCAGCCCTCAGACTCCTCCTCAGCCCCCAGACTCCTCCTCAGCCCCCAGACTCCTGCTCAGCCCCCAGACTCCTGCTCAGCCCCTAGACTCCTGCTCAGCCCCCAGACTCCAGCTTAGCCCCCAGACTACTGCTCAGCCCCCAGACTCCTGCTCAGCCCCCAGACTCCTGCTCAGCCCCCAGACTCCAGCTTAGCCCCCAGACTCCTGCTCAGCCCCCAGACTCCTGCTCTGCCCCCAGACATCTGCTCAGCCTCCAGACTCCTGGTCAGCCCCCAGAATCCTGCTCAGCCCCCAGACGCCTGCTCAGCCCCCAGACTGCTGCTCTGCCCCCAGACGCCTGCTCAGCTTCCAGACGCCTGCTCAGCCCCCAGACGCCTGCTCAGCCCCCAGACTCCTGCTCAGCCCCCAGACTCCTGCTAAGCCCCCAGACTCCTGCTCCTCAGCCCCCAGACTCCTGCTCAGCCCCAGACGCCTGCTCAGCCCCCAGACTCCTTCTCTGCTCCCCGACTCCTGCTCAGCCCCAGACTCCTGCTCAGCCCCCAGACTCCAACTCAGCCCCCAGACTCCTGCTCAGGCTCAGCCCCCAGACTCCTTCTCAGCTCCCAGACTCATTCTCAGCTCCCAGACTCCTGCTCAGCCCCAGACTCCTGCTCAGCCCCCAGACTCCTGCTCAGCCCCCAGACTCCTGCTCAGCCCTCGGACTCCTCAGCTCCCAGACTCCTGCTCATCCCCCAGACTCCTGCTCTGCCCCCAGACTCCTCCTCAGCCCCCAGGCTCCTGCTCAGCCCAAGACTCCTGCTCCTCATCAGCCCCCAGACTCTTGCTCAGCCCCACACTCCTGCTCAGCCCCCGGACTCCTTCTCTGCCCCCAGACTCCTGCTCAGCCCCCAGACGCCTGCTCAGCCCCCAGACTCCTCCTCAGCCCTCAGACTCCTCCTCAGCCCCCAGACTCCTGCTCAGCCCCCAAACTCCTGCTCTGCCCCCAGACTCCTGCTCAGCCCCCAGACCCCTGCTCAGCCCTCAGACCCCTGCTCAGCCCCCAGACTCCTGCTCCTCAGCCCCCAGACTCCTGCTCTGCCCCCAGACTCCTGCTCTGCCCCCAGACTCCTGCTCAGCCCCCAGACCCCTGCTCAGCCCCCAGACTCCTGCTCAGCCCCCAGACTCCTGCTAAGCCCCCAGACTCCTGCTCCTCAGCCCCCAGACTCCTGCTCAGCCCCAGACGCCTGCTCAGCCCCCAGACTCCTTCTCTGCTCCCCGACTCCTGCTCAGCCCCAGACTCCTGCTCAGCCCCCAGACTCCAACTCAGCCCCCATACTCCTGCTCAGGCTCAGCCCCCAGACTCCTTCTCAGCTCCCAGACTCCTTCTCAGCTCCCAGACTCCTGCTCAGCCCCAGACTCCTGCTCAGCCCCCAGACTCCTGCTCAGCCCCCAGACTCCTGCTCAGCCCTCGGACTCCTCAGCTCCCAGACTCCTGCTCATCCCCCAGACTCCTGCTCTGCCCCCAGACTCCTCCTCAGCCCCCAGGCTCCTGCTCAGCCCAAGACTCCTGCTCTTCATCAGCACCCAGACTCTTGCTCAGCCCCACACTCCTGCTCAGCCCCCGGACTGCATCTCTGCCCCCAGACTCCTGCTCAGCCCCCAGACGCCTGCTCAGCCCCCAGACTCCTCCTCAGCCCTCAGACTCCTCCTCAGCCCCCAGACTCCTGCTCAGCCCCCAAACTCCTGCTCTGCCCCCAGACTCCTGCTCAGCCCCCAGACCCCTGCTCAGCCCTCAGACCCCTGCTCAGCCCCCAGACTCCTGCGCCTCAGCCCCCAGACTCCTGCTCAGCCCCCAGACTCCTCCTCTGCCCCCAGCCCCCTGCTCAGCCTCAGACTCCTGCTCATCCCCAGACTCCTGCTCAGCCTCCAGACTCCCGCTGAGTCCCCAGACTCCCGCTGAGCCCCCAGACTCCCGCTGAGCCCCCAGACTCCAGCTCAACCCCCAGACTCCTGCTCAGCCCCCAGACTCCTGCTCCTCATCAGCCCCAGATGCCTGCTCAGCTCCCAGACTCCTCCTCATCCCCCAGAATCCTCCTCAGCCCCCAGACTCCTGCTCAGCCCCCGAACTCCTGCTCTGCCCCCAGACCCCTGCTCAGCCCCCAGACCCCTGCTCAGCCCCCAGACCTCTGCTCAGCCCCCAGACTCCTGCTCCTCAGCCCCCAGACTCCTGCTCAGCCCCCAGACTCCTGCTCTGCCCCCAGACCCCTGCTTAGCCCCCAGACTCCTGCTCAGCTCCCAGACTCCTCCTCATCCCCCAGAATCCTCCTCAGCCCCCAGACTCCTGCTCAGCCCCCGAACTCCTGCTCTGCCCCCAGACCCCTGCTCAGCCCCCAGACTCCTGCTCAGCCCCAGACTCCTGCTCAGCCCCTAGACTCCTGCTCAGCCCCCAGACTCCAGCTTAGCCCCCAGACTACTGCTCAGCCCCCAGACTCCTGCTCAGCCCCCAGACTCCTGCTCAGCCCCCAGACTCCTGCTCAGCCCCCAGACTCCAGCTTAGCCCCCAGACTCCTGCTCAGCCCCCAGACTCCTGCTCTGCCCCCAGACATCTGCTCAGCCTCCAGACTCCTGGTCAGCCCCCAGAATCCTGCTCAGCCCCCAGACGCCTGCTCAGCCCCCAGACTGCTGCTCTGCCCCCAGACGCCTGCTCAGCTTCCAGACGCCTGCTCAGCCCCCAGACGCCTGCTCAGCCCCCAGATTCCTGCTCAGCCCCCAGACTCCTGCTCCTCATCAGCCCCCAGACTCCTGCTCAGCCCCCAGACTCCGGCTCAGCCCCCAGACTCCTGCTCAGCCCCAGACTCCTGCTCAGCCCAAGACTCCTGCTCAGCCCCAGTTTCCTGCTCAGCCCCCAGACTCCCGCTCAACCACCCAGACTCCTGCCCCCAGACTCCTTCTTCTCAGCCCCCAGACTCCTCCTCAGCCCCCAGGCTCCTCCTCAGCCCCCAGACTCCTGCTCAGTCCCCAGACTCCTGCCCCTCAGCCTCCAAACTCCTGCTCAGACTCCTGCTCAGCCCCAGACTCCTGCTCAGCCCCAGTCTCCTCCTCAGCCCCCAGACTCCCGCTCAGCCACCCAGACTCCCGCTCAGCTCCCTGACTCCTGCTCAGCCACCCAGACTCCTGCCCCCAGACTCCAGCTCAGCCCCTAGACTCCTGCTCAGCCCCCAGACTCCTGCTCAGCCCCCAGACCCCTGCTCATCCCCCAGACTCCTGCTCAGCCCCCAGACGCCTGCTCAGCTTCCAGACGCCTGCTCAGCCCCCAGATGCCTGCTCAGCCCCCAGACTCCTGCTCAGCCCCCAGACTCCTGCTCAGCCCCCAGACTCCTGCTCAGCCCCCAGACTCCTGCTCCTCATCAGCCCCCAGACTCCTGCTCTGCCCCCAGACTCCTGTTCTGCCCCCAGACTCCGGCTCAGCCCCCAGACTCCTGCTCAGCCCCCGAACTCCTGCTCTGCCCCCAGACCCCTGCTCAGCCCCCAGACCCCTGATCAGCCCCCAGACTCCTGCTCTGCCCCAGACTCCTGCTCAGCTCCCAGACTCCTCCTCAGCCCCCAGACTCCTGCTCTGCCCCAGACTCCTGCTCAGCCCCCAGACTCCTGCTCAGCCCCCAGACTCCTGCTCAGCCCCCAGACTCCTGCTCAGGCCCCAGACACCTGCTCAGCCCCAGACTCCTGCTCAGCCCCAGACTCCTGCTCAGCCCCCAGACTCCTGCTCAGCCCCCAGACTCCTGCTCAGCCCCCAGACTCCTGCTCAGCCCCCAGACTCCTGCTCAGCCCCAGACTCCTGCTCAGCCCCCAGACTCCTGCTCAGCCCCCAGACTCCTGCTCTGCCCCCAGACTCCTACTCAGCCCCCAGACTCCTGCTCAGCCCCCAGACTCCTGCTCCTCAGCCCCCAGACTCCTGCTCAACCCCCAGACTCCTGCTCTCCTCCAGACTCCTGCTCAGACCCAGACTCCTGCTCAGCCCCCGGACTCCTGCTCTGCCCCCAGACTCCTGCTCAGCCCCAGACTCCTGCTCAGCCCCAGACTCCTGCTCAGCCCCCAGACTCCTGCTCAGACTCCAGACTCCAGCTCAGCCACCCAGACTCCCGCTCAGCCACCCAGACTCCCGCTCAGCCACCCAGACTCCTGCCCCCAGACTCCTGCTTCTCAGCCCCAGACTCCTGCTCAGCCCCCAGACTCCTGCTCAGCCCCCAGACTCCTGCTCAGCCCCTAGACTCCTGCTCAGCCCCCAGACTCCAGCTTAGCCCCCAGACTCCTGCTCAGCCCCCAGACTCCTGCTCAGCCCCCAGACTCCTGCTCAGCCCCCAGACTCCAGCTTAGCCCCCAGACTCCTGCTCACCCCCCAGACTCCTGCTCTGCCCCCAGACATCTGCTCAGCCTCCAGACTCCTGGTCAGCCCCCAGAATCCTGCTCAGCCCCCAGACGCCTGCTCAGCCACCAGACTGCTGCTCTGCCCCCAGACGCCTGCTCAGCTTCCAGACGCCTGCTCAGCCCCCAGACACCTGCTCAGCCCCCAGACTCCTTCTCAGCCCCCAGACTCCTGCTCAGCCCCCAGACTCCTGCTCCTCAGCCCCCAGACTCCTGCTCAGCCCCAGACGCCTGCTCAGCCCCCAGACTCCTTCTCTGCTCCCAGACTCCTGCTCAGCCCCAGACTCCTGCTCAGCCCCCAGACTCCTGCTCAGCCCCCAGACTCCTGCTCAGGCTCAGCCCCCAGACTCCTTCTCAGCTCCCAGACTCCTTCTCAGCTCCCAGACTCCTGCTCAGCCCCAGACTCCTGCTCAGCCCCCAGACTCCTGCTCAGCCCCCAGACTCCTGCTCAGCCCTCGGACTCCTCAGCTCCCAGACTCCTGCTCATCCCCCAGACTCCTGCTCTGCCCCCAGACTCCTCCTCAGCCCCCAGGCTCCTGCTCAGCCCCAGACTCCTGCTCAACCCCAAGACTCCTGCTCCTCATCAGCCCCCAGACTCCTGCTCTTCATCAGCACCCAGACTCTTGCTCAGCCCCAGACTCCTGCTCAGCCCCCGGACTCCTTCTCTGCCCCCAGACTCCTGCTCAGCCCCCTAGACGCCTGCTCAGCCCCCAGACTCCTCCTCAGCCCTCAGACTCCTCCTCAGCCCCCAGACTCCTCCTCAGCCCCCAGACTCCTGCTCAGCCCCCAGACTCCTGCTCAGCCCCTAGACTCCTGCTCAGCCCCCAGACTCCAGCTTAGCCCCCAGACTACTGCTCAGCCCCCAGACTCCTGCTCAGCCCCCAGACTCCTGCTCAGCCCCCAGACTCCAGCTTAGCCCCCAGACTCCTGCTCAGCCCCCAGACTCCTGCTCTGCCCCCAGACATCTGCTCAGCCTCCAGACTCCTGGTCAGCCCCCAGAATCCTGCTCAGCCCCCAGACGCCTGCTCAGCCCCCAGACTGCTGCTCTGCCCCCAGACGCCTGCTCAGCTTCCAGACGCCTGCTCAGCCCCCAGACGCCTGCTCAGCCCCCAGACTCCTGCTCAGCCCCCAGACTCCTGCTAAGCCCCCAGACTCCTGCTCCTCAGCCCCCAGACTCCTGCTCAGCCCCAGACGCCTGCTCAGCCCCCAGACTCCTTCTCTGCTCCCCGACTCCTGCTCAGCCCCAGACTCCTGCTCAGCCCCCAGACTCCAACTCAGCCCCCAGACTCCTGCTCAGGCTCAGACCCCAGACTCCTTCTCAGCTCCCAGACTCCTTCTCAGCTCCCAGACTCCTGCTCAGCCCCAGACTCCTGCTCAGCCCCCAGACTCCTGCTCAGCCCCCAGACTCCTGCTCAGCCCTCGGACTCCTCAGCTCCCAGACTCCTGCTCATCCCCCAGACTCCTGCTCTGCCCCCAGACTCCTCCTCAGCCCCCAGGCTCCTGCTCATCCCAAGACTCCTGCTCCTCATCAGCCCCCAGACTCTTGCTCAGCCCCACACTCCTGCTCAGCCCCCGGACTCCTTCTCTGCCCCCAGACTCCTGCTCAGCCCCCAGACGCCTGCTCAGCCCCCAGACTCCTCCTCAGCCCTCAGACTCCTCCTCAGCCCCCAGACTCCTGCTCAGCCCCCAAACTCCTGCTCTGCCCCCAGACTCCTGCTCAGCCCCCAGACCCCTGCTCAGCCCTCAGACCCCTGCTCAGCCCCCAGACTCCTGCTCCTCAGCCCCCAGACTCCTGCTCTGCCCCCAGACTCCTGCTCTGCCCCCAGACTCCTGCTCAGCCCCCAGACCCCTGCTCAGCCCCCAGACTCCTGCTCAGCCCCCAGACTCCTGCTAAGCCCCCAGACTCCTGCTCCTCAGCCCCCAGACTCCTGCTCAGCCCCAGACGCCTGCTCAGCCCCCAGACTCCTTCTCTGCTCCCCGACTCCTGCTCAACCCCAGACTCCTGCTCAGCCCCCAGACTCCAACTCAGCCCCCAGACTCCTGCTCAGGCTCAGCCCCCAGACTCCTTCTCAGCTCCCAGACTCCTTCTCAGCTCTCAGACTCCTGCTCAGCCCCAGACTCCTGCTCAGCCCCCAGACTCCTGCTCAGCCCCCAGACTCCTGCTCAGCCCTCGGACTGCTCAGCTCCCAGACTCCTGCTCATCCCCCAGACTCCTGCTCTGCCCCCAGACTCCTCCTCAGCCCCCAGGCTCCTGCTCAGCCCAAGACTCCTGCTCTTCATCAGCACCCAGACTCTTGCTCAGCCCCACACTCCTGCTCAGCCCCCGGACTCCTTCTCTGCCCCCAGACTCCTGCTCAGCCCCCAGACGCCTGCTCAGCCCCCAGACTCCTCCTCAGCCCTCAGACTCCTCCTCAGCCCCCAGACTCCTGCTCAGCCCCCAAACTCCTGCTCTGCCCCCAGACTCCTGCTCAGCCCCCAGACCCCTGCTCAGCCCTCAGACCCCTGCTCAGCCCCCAGACTCCTGCTCAGCTCCCAGACTCCTCCTCATCCCCCAGAATCCTCCTCAGCCCCCAGACTCCTGCTCAGCCCCCGAACTCCTGCTCTGCCCCCAGACCCCTGCTCAGCCCCCAGACTCCTGCTCAGCCCCAGACTCCTGCTCAGCCCCTAGACTCCTGCTCAGCCCCCAGACTCCAGCTTAGCCCCCAGACTACTGCTCAGCCCCCAGACTCCTGCTCAGCCCCCAGACTCCTGCTCAGCCCCCAGACTCCTGCTCAGCCCCCAGACTCCAGCTTAGCCCCCAGACTCCTGCTCAGCCCCCAGACTCCTGCTCAGCCCCCAGACTCCTGCTCAGCCCCCAGACTCCAGCTTAGCCCCCAGACTCCTGCTCACCCCCCAGACTCCTGCTCTGCCCCACGACATCTGCTCAGCCTCCAGACTCCTGGTCAGCCCCCAGAATCCTGCTCAGCCCCCAGACGCCTGCTCAGCCACCAGACTGCTGCTCTGCCCCCAGACGCCTGCTCAGCTTCCAGACGCCTGCTCAGCCCCCAGACACCTGCTCAGCCCCCAGACTCCTTCTCAGCCCCCAGACTCCTGCTCAGCCCCCAGACTCCTGCTCCTCAGCCCCCAGACTCCTGCTCAGCCCCAGACGCCTGCTCAGCCCCCAGACTCCTTCTCTGCTCCCAGACTCCTGCTCAGCCCCAGACTCCTGCTCAGCCCCCAGACTCCTGCTCAGCCCCCAGACTCCTGCTCAGGCTCAGCCCCCAGACTCCTTCTCAGCTCCCAGACTCCTTCTCAGCTCCCAGACTCCTGCTCAGCCCCAGACTCCTGCTCAGCCCCCAGACTCCTGCTCAGCCCCCAGACTCCTGCTCAGCCCTCGGACTCCTCAGCTCCCAGACTCCTGCTCATCCCCCAGACTCCTGCTCTGCCCCCAGACTCCTCCTCAGCCCCCAGGCTCCTGCTCAGCCCCAGACTCCTGCTCAACCCCAAGACTCCTGCTCCTCATCAGCCCCCAGACTCCTGCTCTTCATCAGCACCCAGACTCTTGCTCAGCCCCAGACTCCTGCTCAGCCCCCGGACTCCTTCTCTGCCCCCAGACTCCTGCTCAGCCCCCAGACGCCTGCTCAGCCCCCAGACTCCTCCTCAGCCCTCAGACTCCTCCTCAGCCCCCAGACTCCTCCTCAGCCCCCAGACTCCTGCTCAGCCCACAAACTCCTGCTCTGCCCCCAGACTCCTGCTCAGCCCCCAGACCCCTGCTCAGCCCTCAGACCCCTGCTCAGCCCCCAGACTCCTGCTCCTCAGCCCCCAGACTCCTGCTCAGCCCCCAGACTCCTCCTCTGCCCCCAGCCCCCTGCTCAGCCTCAGACTCCTGCTCATCCCCAGACTCCTGCTCTGCCTCCAGACTCCCGCTGAGTCCCCAGACTCCCGCTGAGCCCCCAGACTCCCGCTGAGCCCCCAGACTCCCGCTGAGCCCCCAGACTCCTGCTCAGGCTCAGCCCCCAGACTCCTGCTCAGCCCTCGGACTCCTTCTCAGCTCCCAGACTCCTGCTCAGCCCCAGACTCCTGCTCGGCCCCCAGACTCCTGCTCAGCCCCCAGACTCCTGCTCAGCCCTCGGACTCCTCAGCTCCCAGACTCCTGCTCATCTTCCAGACTCCTGCTCTGCCCCCAGACTCCTCCTCAGCCCCCAGGCTCCTGCTCAGCCCCAGACTCCTGCTCAACCCCAAGACTCCTGCTCCTCATCAGCCCCCAGACTCCTGCTCTTCATCAGCACCCAGACTCTTGCTCAGCCCCAGACTCCTGCTCAGCCCCCGGACTCCTTCTCTGCCCCCAGACTCCTGCTCAGCCCCCAGACGCCTGCTCAGCCCCCAGACTCCTCCTCAGCCCTCAGACTCCTCCTCAGCCCCCAGACTCCTCCTCAGCCCCCAGACTCCTGCTCAGCCCCCAGACTCCTGCTCAGCCCCTAGACTCCTGCTCAGCCCCCAGACTCCAGCTTAGCCCCCAGACTACTGCTCAGCCCCCAGACTCCTGCTCAGCCCCCAGACTCCTGCTCAGCCCCCAGACTCCAGCTTAGCCCCCAGACTCCTGCTCAGCCCCCAGACTCCTGCTCTGCCCCCAGACATCTGCTCAGCCTCCAGACTCCTGGTCAGCCCCCAGAATCCTGCTCAGCCCCCAGACGCCTGCTCAGCCCCCAGACTGCTGCTCTGCCCCCAGACGCCTGCTCAGCTTCCAGACGCCTGCTCAGCCCCCAGACGCCTGCTCAGCCCCCAGACTCCTGCTCAGCCCCCAGACTCCTGCTAAGCCCCCAGACTCCTGCTCCTCAGCCCCCAGACTCCTGCTCAGCCCCAGACGCCTGCTTAGCCCCCAGACTCCTTCTCTGCTCCCCGACTCCTGCTCAGCCCCAGACTCCTGCTCAGCCCCCAGACTCCAACTCAGCCCCCAGACTCCTGCTCAGGCTCAGCCCCCAGACTCCTTCTCAGCTCCCAGACTCCTTCTCAGCTCCCAGACTCCTGCTCAGCCCCAGACTCCTGCTCAGCCCCCAGACTCCTGCTCAGCCCCCAGACTCCTGCTCAGCCCTCGGACTCCTCAGCTCCCAGACTCCTGCTCATCCCCCAGACTCCTGCTCTGCCCCCAGACTCCTCCTCAGCCCCCAGGCTCCTGCTCATCCCAAGACTCCTGCTCCTCATCAGCCCCCAGACTCTTGCTCAGCCCCACACTCCTGCTCAGCCCCCGGACTCCTTCTCTGCCCCCAGACTCCTGCTCAGCCCCCAGACGCCTGCTCAGCCCCCAGACTCCTCCTCAGCCCTCAGACTCCTCCTCAGCCCCCAGACTCCTGCTCAGCCCCCAAACTCCTGCTCTGCCCCCAGACTCCTGCTCAGCCCCCAGACCCCTGCTCAGCCCTCAGACCCCTGCTCAGCCCCCAGACTCCTGCTCCTCAGCCCCCAGACTCCTGCTCTGCCCCCAGACTCCTGCTCTGCCCCAGACTCCTGCTCAGCCCCCAGACCCCTGCTCAGCCCCCAGACTCCTGCTCAGCCCCCAGACTCCTGCTAAGCCCCCAGACTCCTGCTCCTCAGCCCCCAGACTCCTGCTCAGCCCCAGACGCCTGCTCAGCCCCCAGACTCCTTCTCTGCTCCCCGACTCCTGCTCAGCCCCAGACTCCTGCTCAGCCCCCAGACTCCAACTCAGCCCCCAGACTCCTGCTCAGGCTCAGCCCCCAGACTCCTTCTCAGCTCCCAGACTCCTTCTCAGCTCCCAGACTCCTGCTCAGCCCCAGACTCCTGCTCAGCCCCCAGACTCCTGCTCAGCCCCCAGACTCCTGCTCAGCCCTCGGACTCCTCAGCTCCCAGACTCCTGCTCATCCCCCAGACTCCTGCTCTGCCCCCAGACTCCTCCTCAGCCCCCAGGCTCCTGCTCAGCCCAAGACTCCTGCTCTTCATCAGCACCCAGACTCTTGCTCAGCCCCACACTCCTGCTCAGCCCCCGGACTCCTTCTCTGCCCCCAGACTCCTGCTCAGCCCCCAGACGCCTGCTCAGCCCCCAGACTCCTCCTCAGCCCTCAGACTCCTCCTCAGCCCCCAGACTCCTGCTCAGCCCCCAAACTCCTGCTCTGCCCCCAGACTCCTGCTCAGCCCCCAGACCCCTGCTCAGCCCTCAGACCCCTGCTCAGCCCCCAGACTCCTGCTCCTCAGCCCCCAGACTCCTGCTCAGCCCCCAGACTCCTCCTCTGCCCCCAGCCCCCTGCTCAGCCTCAGACTCCTGCTCATCCCCAGACTCCTGCTCAGCCTCCAGACTCCCGCTGAGTCCCCAGACTCCCGCTGAGCCCCCAGACTCCCGCTGAGCCCCCAGACTCCAGCTCAACCCCCAGACTCCTGCTCAGCCCCCAGACTCCTGCTCCTCATCAGCCCCAGATGCCTGCTCAGCTCCCAGACTCCTCCTCATCCCCCAGAATCCTCCTCAGCCCCCAGACTCCTGCTCAGCCCCCGAACTCCTGCTCTGCCCCCAGACCCCTGCTCAGCCCCCAGACCCCTGCTCAGCCCCCAGACCCCTGCTCAGCCCCCAGACTCCTGCTCCTCAGCCCCCAGACTCCTGCTCAGCCCCCAGACTCCTGCTCTGCCCCCAGACCCCTGCTTAGCCCCCAGACTCCTGCTCAGCTCCCAGACTCCTCCTCATCCCCCAGAATCCTCCTCAGCCCCCAGACTCCTGCTCAGCCCCCGAACTCCTGCTCTGCCCCCAGACCCCTGCTCAGCCCCCAGACTCCTGCTCAGCCCCAGACTCCTGCTCAGCCCCTAGACTCCTGCTCAGCCCCCAGACTCCAGCTTAGCCCCCAGACTACTGCTCAGCCCCCAGACTCCTGCTCAGCCCCCAGACTCCTGCTCAGCCCCCAGACTCCTGCTCAGCCCCCAGACTCCAGCTTAGCCCCCAGACTCCTGCTCAGCCCCCAGACTCCTGCTCTGCCCCCAGACATCTGCTCAGCCTCCAGACTCCTGGTCAGCCCCCAGAATCCTGCTCAGCCCCCAGACGCCTGCTCAGCCCCCAGACTGCTGCTCTGCCCCCAGACGCCTGCTCAGCTTCCAGACGCCTGCTCAGCCCCCAGACGCCTGCTCAGCCCCCAGACTCCTGCTCAGCCCCCAGACTCCTGCTCAGCCCCCAGACTCCTGCTCCTCAGCCCCCAGACTCCTGCTCAGCCCCAGACGCCTGCTCAGCCCCCAGACTCCTTCTCTGCTCCCCGACTCCTGCTCAGCCCCAGACTCCTGCTCAGCCCCCAGACTCCAACTCAGCCCCCAGACTCCTGCTCAGGCTCAGCCCCCAGACTCCTTCTCAGCTCCCAGACTCCTTCTCAGCTCCCAGACTCCTGCTCAGCCCCAGACTCCTGCTCAGCCCCCAGACTCCTGCTCAGCCCCCAGACTCCTGCTCAGCCCTCGGACTCCTCAGCTCCCAGACTCCTGCTCATCCCCCAGACTCCTGCTCTGCCCCCAGACTCCTCCTCAGCCCCCAGGCTCCTGCTCAGCCCAAGACTCCTGCTCCTCATCAGCCCCCAGACTCCTGCTCTTCATCAGCACCCAGACTCTTGCTCAGCCCCAGACTCCTGCTCAGCCCCCGGACTCCTTCTCTGCCCCCAGACTCCTGCTCAGCCCCCAGACGCCTGCTCAGCCCCCAGACTCCTCCTCAGCCCTCAGACTCCTCCTCAGCCCCCAGACTCCTGCTCAGCCCCCAAACTCCTGCTCTGCCCCCAGACTCCTGCTCAGCCCCCAGACCCCTGCTGAGCCCTCAGACCCCTGCTCAGCCCCCAGACTCCTGCTCCTCAGCCCCCAGACTCCTGCTCAGCCCCCAGACTCCTCCTCTGCCCCCAGCCCCCTGCTCAGCCTCAGACTCCTGCTCATCCCCAGACTCCTGCTCAGCCTCCAGACTCCCGCTGAGTCCCCAGACTCCCGCTGAGCCCCCAGACTCCCGCTGAGCCCCCAGACTCCAGCTCAACCCCCAGACTCCTGCTCAGCCCCCAGACTCCTGCTCCTCATCAGCCCCAGATGCCTGCTCAGCTCCCAGACTCCTCCTCATCCCCCAGAATCCTCCTCAGCCCCCAGACTCCTGCTCAGCCCCCGAACTCCTGCTCTGCCCCCAGACCCCTGCTCAGCCCCCAGACCCCTGCTCGGCCCCCAGACCCCTGCTCCTCAGCCCCCAGACTCCTGCTCAGCCCCCAGACTCCTGCTCTGCCCCCAGACCCCTGCTTAGCCCCCAGACTCCTGCTCAGCCCCCAGACTCCTCCTCAGCCCCCAGACTCCTGCTCAGCCCCCAGACTCCTGCTCAGCCCCCAGTCTCCTGCTCTGCATCAGCCTCCAGACTCCTGCTCAGCCCCCAGACTCCTGCTCAGCCCCCCAGATTCCTGCTCAGCCCCCAGACTCCTGCTCCTCATCAGCCCCCAGACTCCTGCTCAGCCCCCAGACTCCGGCTCAGGCCCCAGACTGCTGCTCAGCCCCAGACTCCTGCTCAGCCCAAGACTCCTGCTCAGCCCCAGTTTCCTGCTCAGCCCCCAGACTCCCGCTCAGCCACCCAGACTCCTGCCCCCAGACTCCTTCTTCTCAGCCCCCAGACTCCTCCTCAGCCCCCAGGCTCCTCCTCAGCCCCCAGACTCCTGCTCAGTCCCCAGAATCCTGCCCCTCAGCCTCCAAACTCCTGCTCAGACTCCTGCTCAGCCCCAGACTCCTGCTCAGCCCCAGACTCCTCCTCAGCCCCCAGACTCCCGCTCAGCCACCCAGACTCCCGCTCAGCTCCCTGACTCCTGCTCAGCCACCCAGACTCCTGCCCCCAGACTCCTGCTCAGCCCCCAGACTCCAGCTCAGCCCCTAGACTCCTGCTCAGCCCCCAGACTCCTGCTCAGCCCCCAGACGCCTGCTCATCCCCCAGACTCCTGCTCAGCCCCCAGATGCCTGCTCAGCTTCCAGACGCCTGCTCAGCCCCCAGATGCCTGCTCAGCCCCCAGACTCCTGCTCAGCCCCCAGACTCCTGCTCAGCCCCCAGACTCCTGCTCAGCCCCCAGACTCCTGCTCCTCATCAGCCTCCAGACTCCTGCTCTGCCCCCAGACTCCTGTTCTGCCCCCAGAGTCCGGCTCAGCCCCCAGACTCCTGCTCAGCCCCCAGACCCCTGCTCAGCCCCCAGACCCCTGATCAGCCCCCAGACTCCTGCTCTGCCCCAGACTCCTGCTCAGCTCCCAGACTCCTGCTCTGCCCCCAGACCCGTGCTCAGCCCCCAGACCCCTGATCAGCCCCCAGACTCCTGCTCTGCCCCAGACTCCTGCTCAGCTCCCAGACTCCTCCTCAGCCCCCAGACCCCTGCTCTGCCCCAGACTCCTGTTCAGCCCCAGACTCCTGCTCAGCCAGCAGACTCCTGCTCAGCCCCCAGACTCCTGCTCAGCCCCCAGACTCCTCCTCAGCCCCCAGACTCCTGCTCAGCCTCCAGACTCCTGCTCAGCCCCAGACTCCTGCTCAGCCCCAGACTCCTGCTCAGCCCCCAGACTCCTGCTCAGCCCCCAGACTCCTCCTCAGCCCCCAGACTCCTCCTCAGCCCCCAGACTCCTCCTCAGCCCCCAGTCTCCTGCTCTGCCCCCAGACTCCTGCTCAGCCCCCAGACTCCTGCTCAGCCCCCAGACTCCTGCTCAACCCCCAGACTCCTGCTGCTCATCAGCCCCAAGACTCCTGCTCAGCCCCAGACTCCTGCTCAGCTCCCAGGCTCCTGCTCAGCCCCAGACTCCTGCTCAGCCCCCAGACTCCTGCTCTGCCCCAGACCCCTGCTCAGCCCCCAGACTCCTGCTCAGCCCCCAGACTCCTGCTCAGCCCCCAGATTCCTGTTCAGCCCCCATGCTCCTGCTCAGCCCCAGACTCCTGCTCAACCCCCAGACTCCTGCTCCTCAGCCCCCAGACTTCTGCTCAGCCCACAGACTCCTGCTCAGCCCCCAGACTCCAGCTCAGCCCCCAGACTCCTGCTCCTCCACCAGACTCCTGCTCAGCCCCCAGACTCCTGCTCAGCGCCCAGACTCCTGCTCAGCCCCCAGATTCCTGCTCAGCCCCCAGACTCCTGCTCAGCCCCCAGACTCCTGATCAGCCCCCAGACTCCTGCTCTGCCCCCAGACTCCTGCTCAGGCCCCAGACACCTGCTCAGCCCCAGACTCCTGCTCAGCCCCAGACTCCTGCTCAGCCCCCAGACTCCTACTCAGCCCCAGACTCCTGCTCAGCACCCAGACTCCTGCTCAGCCCCAGACTCCTGCTCAGCCCCCAGACTCCTGCTCAGCCCCAGACTCCTCCTCAGCCCCCAGACTCCTGCTCAGCCCCCAGACTCCTGCTCAGCCCCCCGTCTCCTGCTCCTCATCAGCCTCCAGACTCCTGCTCAGCCCTCAGACTCCTGCTCAGCCCCCCAGATTCCTGCTCAGCCCCCAGACTCCTGCTCCTCATCAGCCCCCAGACTCCTGCTCAGCCCCCAGACTCCGGCTCAGCCCCCAGACTCCTGCTCAGCCCCAGACTCCTGCTCAGCCCAAGACTCCTGCTCAGCCCCAGTTTCCTGCTCAGCCCCCAGACTCCCGCTCAACCACCCAGACTCCTGCCCCCAGACTCCTTCTTCTCAGCCCCCAGACTCCTCCTCAGCCCCCAGGCTCCTCCTCAGCCCCCAGACTCCTGCTCAGTCCCCAGACTCCTGCCCCTCAGCCTCCAAACTCCTGCTCAGACTCCTGCTCAGCCCCAGACTCCTGCTCAGCCCCAGACTCCTCCTCAGCCCCCAGACTCCCGCTCAGCCACCCAGACTCCCGCTCAGCTCCCTGACTCCTGCTCAGCCACCCAGACTCCTGCCCCCAGACTCCTGCTCAGCCCCCAGACTCCAGCTCAGCCCCTAGACTCCTGCTCAGCCCCCAGACTCCTGCTCAGCCCCCAGACGCCTGCTCATCCCCCAGACTCCTCCTCAGCCCTCAGACTCCTCCTCAGCCCCCAGACTCCTGCTCAGCCCCCAAACTCCTGCTCTGCCCCCAGACTCCTGCTCAGCCCCCAGACCCCTGCTGAGCCCTCAGACCCCTGCTCAGCCCCCAGACTCCTGCTCCTCAGCCCCCAGACTCCTGCTCAGCCCCCAGACTCCTCCTCTGCCCCCAGCCCCCTGCTCAGCCTCAGACTCCTGCTCATCCCCAGACTCCTGCTCAGCCTCCAGACTCCCGCTGAGTCCCCAGACTCCCGCTGAGCCCCCAGACTCCCGCTGAGCCCCCAGACTCCAGCTCAACCCCCAGACTCCTGCTCAGCCCCCAGACTCCTGCTCCTCATCAGCCCCAGATGCCTGCTCAGCTCCCAGACTCCTCCTCATCCCCCAGAATCCTCCTCAGCCCCCAGACTCCTGCTCAGCCCCCGAACTCCTGCTCTGCCCCCAGACCCCTGCTCAGCCCCCAGACCCCTGCTCAGCCCCCAGACCCCTGCTCAGCCCCCAGACTCCTGCTCCTCAGCCCCCAGACTCCTGCTCAGCCCCCAGACTCCTGCTCTGCCCCCAGACCCCTGCTTAGCCCCCAGACTCCTGCTCAGCCCCCAGACTCCTCCTCAGCCCCCAGACTCCTGCTCAGCCCCCAGACTCCTGCTCAGCCCCCAGTCTCCTGCTCCGCATCAGCCTCCAGACTCCTGCTCAGCCCCCAGACTCCTGCTCAGCCCCCCAGATTCCTGCTCAGCCCCCAGACTCCTGCTCCTCATCAGCCCCCAGACTCCTGCTCGACCCCCAGACTCCGGCTCAGGCCCCAGACTCCTGCTCAGCCCCAGTTTCCTGCTCAGCCCCCAGACTCCCGCTCAGCCACCCAGACTCCTGCCCCCAGACTCCTTCTTCTCAGCCCCCAGACTCCTCCTCAGCCCCCAGGCTCCTCCTCAGCCCCCAGACTCCTGCTCAGTCCCCAGACTCCTGCCCCTCAGCCTCCAAACTCCTGCTCAGACTCCTGCTCAGCCCCAGACTCCTGCTCAGCCCCAGACTCCTCCTCAGCCCCCAGACTCCCGCTCAGCCACCCAGACTCCCGCTCAGCTCCCTGACTCCTGCTCAGCCACCCAGACTCCTGCCCCCAGACTCCTGCTCAGCCCCCAGACTCCAGCTCAGCCCCTAGACTCCTGCTCAGCCCCCAGACTCCTGCTCAGCCCCCAGACGCCTGCTCATCCCCCAGACTCCTGCTCAGCCCCCAGATGCCTGCTCAGCTTCCAGACGCCTGCTCAGCCCCCAGATGCCTGCTCAGCCCCCAGACTCCTGCTCAGCCCCCAGACTCCTGCTCAGCCCCCAGACTCCTGCTCAGCCCCCAGACTCCTGCTCCTCATCAGCCTCCAGACTCCTGCTCTGCCCCCAGACTCCTGTTCTGCCCCCACACTCCTGCTCAGCCCCCGGACTCCTTCTCTGCCCCCAGACTCCTGCTCAGCCCCCAGACGCCTGCTCAGCCCCCAGACTCCTCCTCAGCCCTCAGACTCCTCCTCAGCCCCCAGACTCCTGCTCAGCCCCCAAACTCCTGCTCTGCCCCCAGACTCCTGCTCAGCCCCCAGACCCCTGCTCAGCCCTCAGACCCCTGCTCAGCCCCCAGACTCCTGCTCCTCAGCCCCCAGACTCCTGCTCTGCCCCCAGACTCCTGCTCTGCCCCCAGACTCCTGCTCAGCCCCCAGACCCCTGCTCAGCCCCCAGACTCCTGCTCAGCCCCCAGACTCCTGCTAAGCCCCCAGACTCCTGCTCCTCAGCCCCCAGACTCCTGCTCAGCCCCAGACGCCTGCTCAGCCCCCAGACTCCTTCTCTGCTCCCCGACTCCTGCTCAGCCCCAGACTCCTGCTCAGCCCCCAGACTCCAACTCAGCCCCCAGACTCCTGCTCAGGCTCAGCCCCCAGACTCCTTCTCAGCTCCCAGACTCCTTCTCAGCTCCCAGACTCCTGCTCAGCCCCAGACTCCTGCTCAGCCCCCAGACTCCTGCTCAGCCCCCAGACTCCTGCTCAGCCCTCGGACTCCTCAGCTCCCAGACTCCTGCTCATCCCCCAGACTCCTGCTCTGCCCCCAGACTCCTCCTCAGCCCCCAGGCTCCTGCTCAGCCCAAGACTCCTGCTCTTCATCAGCACCCAGACTCTAGCTCAGCCCCACACTCCTGCTCAGCCCCCGGACTCCTTCTCTGCCCCCAGACTCCTGCTCAGCCCCCAGACGCCTGCTCAGCCCCCAGACTCCTCCTCAGCCCTCAGACTCCTCCTCAGCCCCCAGACTCCTGCTCAGCCCCCAAACTCCTGCTCTGCCCCCAGACTCCTGCTCAGCCCCCAGACCCCTGCTCAGCCCTCAGACCCCTGCTCAGCCCCCAGACTCCTGCTCCTCAGCCCCCAGACTCCTGCTCAGCCCCCAGACTCCTCCTCTGCCCCCAGCCCCCTGCTCAGCCTCAGACTCCTGCTCATCCCCAGACTCCTGCTCAGCCTCCAGACTCCCGCTGAGTCCCCAGACTCCCGCTGAGCCCCCAGACTCCCACTGAGCCCCCAGACTCCAGCTCAACCCCCAGACTCCTGCTCAGCCCCCAGACTCCTGCTCCTCATCAGCCCCAGATGCCTGCTCAGCTCCCAGACTCCTCCTCATCTCCCAGAATCCTCCTCAGCCCCCAGACTCCTGCTCAGCCCCCGAACTCCTGCTCTGCCCCCAGACCCCTGCTCAGCCCCCAGACCCCTGCTCAGCCCCCAGACCCCTGCTCAGCCCCCAGACTCCTGCTCCTCAGCCCCCAGACTCCTGCTCAGCCCCCAGACTCCTGCTCTGCCCCCAGACCCCTGCTTAGCCCCCAGACTCCTGCTCAGCTCCCAGACTCCTCCTCATCCCCCAGAATCCTCCTCAGCCCCCAGACTCCTGCTCAGCCCCCGAACTCCTGCTCTGCCCCCAGACCCCTGCTCAGCCCCCAGACTCCTGCTCAGCCCAAGACTCCTGCTCAGCCCCTAGACTCCTGCTCAGCCCCCAGACTCCAGCTTAGCCCCCAGACTACTGCTCAGCCCCCAGACTCCTGCTCAGCCCCCAGACTCCTGCTCAGCCCCCAGACTCCTGCTCAGCCCCCAGACTCCAGCTTAGCCCCCAGACTCCTGCTCAGCCCCCAGACTCCTGCTCTGCCCCCAGACATCTGCTCAGCCTCCAGACTCCTGGTCAGCCCCCAGAATCCTGCTCAGCCCCCAGACGCCTGCTCAGCTTCCAGACGCCTGCTCAGCCCCCAGACGCCTGCTCAGCCCCCAGACTCCTGCTCAGCCCCCAGACTCCTGCTCAGCCCCCAGACTCCTGCTCCTCAGCCCCCAGACTCCTGCTCAGCCCCAGACGCCTGCTCAGCCCCCAGACTCCTTCTCTGCTCCCCGACTCCTGCTCAGCCCCAGACTCCTGCTCAGCCCCCAGACTCCAACTCAGCCCCCAGACTCCTGCTCAGGCTCAGCCCCCAGACTCCTTCTCAGCTCCCAGACTCCTTCTCAGCTCCCAGACTCCTGCTCAGCCCCAGACTCCTGCTCAGCCCCCAGACTCCTGCTCAGCCCCCAGACTCCTGCTCAGCCCTCGGACTCCTCAGCTCCCAGACTCCTGCTCATCCCCCAGACTCCTGCTCTGCCCCCAGACTCCTCCTCAGCCCCCAGGCTCCTGCTCAGCCCAAGACTCCTGCTCCTCATCAGCCCCCAGACTCCTGCTCTTCATCAGCACCCAGACTCTTGCTCAGCCCCAGACTCCTGCTCAGCCCCCGGACTCCTTCTCTGCCCCCAGACTCCTGCTCAGCCCCCAGACGCCTGCTCAGCCCCCAGACTCCTCCTCAGCCCTCAGACTCCTCCTCAGCCCCCAGACTCCTGCTCAGCCCCCAAACTCCTGCTCTGCCCCCAGACTCCTGCTCAGCCCCCAGACCCCTGCTGAGCCCTCAGACCCCTGCTCAGCCCCCAGACTCCTGCTCCTCAGCCCCCAGACTCCTGCTTAGCCCCCAGACTCCTCCTCTGCCCCCAGCCCCCTGCTCAGCCTCAGACTCCTGCTCATCCCCAGACTCCTGCTCAGCCTCCAGACTCCCGCTGAGTCCCCAGACTCCCGCTGAGCCCCCAGACTCCCGCTGAGCCCCCAGACTCCAGCTCAACCCCCAGACTCCTGCTCAGCCCCCAGACTCCTGCTCCTCATCAGCCCCAGATGCCTGCTCAGCTCCCAGACTCCTCCTCATCCCCCAGAATCCTCCTCAGCCCCCAGACTCCTGCTCAGCCCCCGAACTCCTGCTCTGCCCCCAGACCCCTGCTCAGCCCCCAGACCCCTGCTCAGCCCCCAGACCCCTGCTCAGCCCCCAGACTCCTGCTCCTCAGCCCCCAGACTCCTGCTCAGCCCCCAGACTCCTGCTCTGCCCCCAGACCCCTGCTTAGCCCCCAGACTCCTGCTCAGCCCCCAGACTCCTCCTCAGCCCCCAGACTCCTGCTCAGCCCCCAGACTCCTGCTCAGCCCCCAGTCTCCTGCTCCGCATCAGCCTCCAGACTCCTGCTCAGCCCCCAGACTCCTGCTCAGCCCCCCAGATTCCTGCTCAGCCCCCAGACTCCTGCTCCTCATCAGCCCCCAGACTCCTGCTCAGCCCCCAGACTCCGGCTCAGGCCCCAGACTCCTGCTCAGCCCCAGACTCCTGCTCAGCCCAAGACTCCTGCTCAGCCCCAGTTTCCTGCTCAGCCCCCAGACTCCCGCTCAGCCACCCAGACTCCTGCCCCCAGACTCCTTCTTCTCAGCCCCCAGACTCCTCCTCAGCCCCCAGGCTCCTCCTCAGCCCCCAGACTCCTGCTCAGTCCCCAGACTCCTGCCCCTCAGCCTCCAAACTCCTGCTCAGACTCCTGCTCAGCCCCAGACTCCTGCTCAGCCCCAGACTCCTCCTCAGCCCCCAGACTCCCGCTCAGCCACCCAGACTCCCGCTCAGCTCCCTGACTCCTGCTCAGCCACCCAGACTCCTGCCCCCAGACTCCTGCTCAGCCCCCAGACTCCAGCTCAGCCCCTAGACTCCTGCTCAGCCCCCAGACTCCTGCTCAGCCCCCAGACGCCTGCTCATCCCCCAGACTCCTGCTCAGCCCCCAGATGCCTGCTCAGCTTCCAGACGCCTGCTCAGCCCCCAGATGCCTGCTCAGCCCCCAGACTCCTGCTCAGCCCCCAGACTCCTGCTCAGCCCCCAGACTCCTGCTCAGCCCCCAGACTCCTGCTCCTCATCAGCCTCCAGACTCCTGCTCTGCCCCCAGACTCCTGTTCTGCCCCCAGACTCCGGCTCAGCCCCCAGACTCCTGCTCAGCCCCCAGACCCCTGCTCAGCCCCCAGACCCCTGATCAGCCCCCAGACTCCTGCTCTGCCCCAGACTCCTGCTCAGCTCCCAGACTCCTGCTCTGCCCCCAGACCCGTGCTCAGCCCCCAGACCCCTGATCAGCCCCCAGACTCCTGCTCTGCCCCAGACTCCTGCTCAGCTCCCAGACTCCTCCTCAGCCCCCAGACTCCTGCCCTGCCCCAGACTCCTGTTCAGCCCCAGACTCCTGCTCAGCCAGCAGACTCCTGCTCAGCCCCCAGACTCCTGCTCAGCCCCCAGACTCCTCCTCAGCCCCCAGACTCCTGCTCAGCCTCCAGACTCCTGCTCAGCCCCAGACTCCTGCTCAGCCCCAGACTCCTGCTCAGCCCCCAGACTCCTGCTCAGCCCCCAGACTCCTCCTCAGCCCCCAGACTCCTCCTCAGCCCCCAGACTCCTCCTCAGCCCCCAGTCTCCTGCTCTGCCCCCAGACTCCTGCTCAGCCCCCAGACTCCTGCTCAGCCCCCAGACTCCTGCTCAACCCCCAGACTCCTGCTGCTCATCAGCCCCAAGACTCCTGCTCAGCCCCAGACTCCTGCTCAGCTCCCAGGCTCCTGCTCAGCCCCAGACTCCTGCTCAGCCCCCAGACTCCTGCTCTGCCCCCAGACCCCTGCTCAGCCCCCAGACTCCTGCTCAGCCCCCAGACTCCTGCTCAGCCCCCAGATTCCTGTTCAGCCCCCATGCTCCTGCTCAGCCCCAGACTCCTGCTCAACCCCCAGACTCCTGCTCCTCAGCCCCCAGACTTCTGCTCAGCCCACAGACTCCTGCTCAGCCCCCAGACTCCAGCTCAGCCCCCAGACTCCTGCTCCTCCACCAGACTCCTGCTCAGCCCCCAGACTCCTGCTCAGCGCCCAGACTCCTGCTCAGCCCCCAGATTCCTGCTCAGCCCCCAGACTCCTGCTCAGCCCCCAGACTCCTGATCAGCCCCCAGACTCCTGCTCTGCCCCCAGACTCCTGCTCAGGCCCCAGACACCTGCTCAGCCCCAGACCCCTGCTCAGCCCCAGACTCCTGCTCAGCCCCCAGACTCCTGCTCAGCCCCAGACTCCTGCTCAGCACCCAGACTCCTGCTCAGCCCCAGACTCCTGCTCAGCCCCCAGACTCCTGCTCAGCCCCAGACTCCTCCTCAGCCCCCAGACTCCTGCTCAGCCCCCAGACTCCTGCTCAGCCCCCCGTCTCCTGCTCCTCATCAGCCTCCAGACTCCTGCTCAGCCCCCAGACTCCTGCTCAGCCCCCCAGATTCCTGCTCAGCCCCCAGACTCCTGCTCCTCATCAGCCCCCAGACTCCTGCTCAGCCCCCAGACTCCGGCTCAGCCCCCAGACTCCTGCTCAGCCCCAGACTCCTGCTCAGCCCAAGACTCCTGCTCAGCCCCAGTTTCCTGCTCAGCCCCCAGACTCCCGCTCAACCACCCAGACTCCTGCCCCCAGACTCCTTCTTCTCAGCCCCCAGACTCCTCCTCAGCCCCCAGGCTCCTCCTCAGCCCCCAGACTCCTGCTCAGTCCCCAGACTCCTGCCCCTCAGCCTCCAAACTCCTGCTCAGACTCCTGCTCAGCCCCAGACTCCTGCTCAGCCCCAGACTCCTCCTCAGCCCCCAGACTCCCGCTCAGCCACCCAGACTCCCGCTCAGCTCCCTGACTCCTGTTCAGCCACCCAGACTCCTGCCCCCAGACTCCTGCTCAGCCCCCAGACTCCAGCTCAGCCCCTAGACTCCTGCTCAGCCCCCAGACTCCTGCTCAGCCCCCAGACGCCTGCTCATCCCCCAGACTCCTGCTCAGCCCCCAGACGCCTGCTCAGCTTCCAGACGCCTGCTCAGCCCCCAGAAGCCTGCTCAGCCCCCAGACTCCTGCTCAGCCCCCAGACTCCTGCTCAGCCCCCAGACTCCTGCTCAGCCCCCAGACTCCTGTTCTGCCCCCAGACTCCTGTTCTGCCCCCAGACTCCGGCTCAGCCCCCAGACTCCTGCTCAGCCCCCGAACTCCTGCTCTGCCCCCAGACCCCTGCTCAGCCCCCAGACCCCTGATCAGCCCCCAGACTCCTGCTCTGCCCCAGACTCCTGCTCAGCTCCCAGACTCCTCCTCAGCCCCCAGACTCCTGCTCTGCCCCAGACTCCTGTTCAGCCCCAGACTCCTGCTCAGCCCCCAGACTCCTGCTCAGCCCCCAGACTCCTGCTCAGCCCCCAGACTCCTCCTCAGCCCCCAGACTCCTGCTCAGCCTCCAGACTCCTGCTCAGCCCCAGACTCCTGCTCAGCCCCAGACTCCTGCTCAGCCCCCAGACTCCTGCTCAGCCCCCAGACTCCTCCTCAGCCCCCAGACTCCTCCTCAGCCCCCAGACTCCTCCTCAGCCCCCAGTCTCCTGCTCTGCCCCCAGACTCCTGCTCAGCCCCCAGACTCCTGCTCAGCCCCCAGACTTCAGCTCAACCCCCAGACTCCTGCTGCTCATCAGCCCCAAGACTCCTGCTCAGCCCCAGACTCCTGCTCAGCTCCCAGGCTCCTGCTCAGCCCCAGACTCCTGCTCAGCCCCCAGACTCCTGCTCTGCCCCCAGACCCCTGCTCAGCCCCCAGACTCCTGCTCAGCCCCCAGACTCCTGCTCAGCCCCCAGATTCCTGTTCAGCCCCCATGCTCCTGCTCAGCCCCAGACTCCTGCTCAACCCCCAGACTCCTGCTCCTCAGCCCCCAGACTTCTGCTCAGCCCACAGACTCCTGCTCAGCCCCCAGACTCCAGCTCAGCCCCCAGACTCCTGCTTCTCCACCAGACTCCTGCTCAGCCCCCAGACTCCTGCTCAGCGCCCAGACTCCTGCTCAGCCCCCAGATTCCTGCTCAGCCCCCAGACTCCTGCTCAGCCCCCAGACTCCTGATCAGCCCCCAGACTCCTGCTCTGCCCCCAGACTCCTGCTCAGGCCCCAGACACCTGCTCAGCCCCAGACTCCTGCTCAGCCCCAGACTCCTGCTCAGCCCCCAGACTCCTGCTCAGCCCCAGACTCCTGCTCAGCACCAGACTCCTGCTCAGCCCCAGACTCCTGCTCAGCCCCCAGACTCCTGCTCAGCCCCAGACTCCTGCTCAGCACCCAGACTCCTGCTCAGCCCCAGACTCCTGCTCAGCCCTCAGACTCCTGCTCATGCCCCAGACACCTGCTCAGCCCCAGACTCCTGCTCAGCCCCCAGACTCCTGCTCAGCCTGAGGTTCCGTGACGGTTCCGTGACGACTTGAACCCGTGTTTTCAAGTTTGTCGGAAATATATAATATTGGTATCAGTGAACCGCAAATGATCCATTTAGTATATCCTGGTGTTTTCGCTACGCTACGAGCAAGAGCACTCCTTTTATAAACACATTTCTGATCTACCCATGGCATCCATCTTAGATCATGGCCGCCATTTTGTGATTCTTGCCCTCACATATGCAATAGCCTCTGATCACTTCATTTCGATTAAGGACACATAACCTTAGCCGGAGATTCACCTCTTTCATGACACGTGCACCTTAAACCAGATCACGCTGTAGCTGCATGACTCGACAAAGGCTACCTCCTCTGCCCGAGGCCAGTCCTGCCAAACTGGTCTTCGTGTCCATTGTACCTGATCATGATTAGGCGGCCGAAGCCGGTAGCCTTGCCCATTTACAACCCACAAACATCCCTTATCCCACTTTTCTATCTTCCACACCTGGCTCTGTTTCTTTCTTTCTGAATCTTTATTAGGGGGAGGTAACGAACTTTACGATGAGGCGGTCCGGGTCCTGAATGCAATATTGACAGGGAATTGTGACAAACTAGTGGGAACCCCTCTCTTCGCAATGTTTGGCCTCAGATATTATCGACGGTTCCTGTGTAACGCCAAATATTTATTGTTTTAGACACAAAGGTTTTGGGAATGTATTACATGTAAAGAATTTGCCCCTAGCATAAAAAACAGTATATAAGGAGCAGCCCTCTTTGTACAAATCGAACAGGCTCCTGATTACTGCCCGTGTGTAGTATCTGTGACTTCTGTGTCCCTGCAGTAATAAACCTTTGGTCTTTGACGCCACCATCGAGAAGCCCGTGTTTCTGTTCATTTGTGCACCAAGGCAGGTTGGAACTCCGGGGTCTTTGGGTGTTGTACCCTGACACCTCTGGACGGAACCAAAAAGTCCAGAACTCCAATTGGCGCCCAATGTGGGGCGACGTCATTCGGTACCGGTCCAAAAGCCTGAAGAGTTCGAGAAGCTTCGTGTGAAGATTCCTGAGGGAGGCGCCCCACTTCATCGATCCCGGCATATCGCAAAAGTGGCCTGAAGTTCTCTTCCACGAGGGTTTCCCGTTCAGGACGGCTGCAGTGGGCCGTTGCCTTGACCGTCGCCCTGTCTTGGACCCGAGGTGCAGTCCTTAGTACGGCGAAACGTGACGGGTTTCTCCTTGGTGACGTCTTCAGTGACTCAGTTAAGTATTTAGTGATAGCTAGCTGGTTACTTTGTGAGGATTGTTAAAAATCCTTGATCGGTTCTTGGTTTGGTTTGGTTTTGTCAGATTATCACTGGTTGTTCTAGTTACGATAATCTATTTGGTTTAGTTTGGGTATCGATACATCAGTTCGTTTTGGTAGGCCTAAGTTCTTGGTTCGAGTGCACATATTTGTTCCGTGTTTGTTTGTTTTGTGTTCCTGACTGAAAATGGTAAGTCGGAAAATGTTGTCTTGTTTTAGTTGCAACAGTGACTCACGATTGGAGGACTCTTGTCTGGTTCCTCCGATTGGGACTCCCCTATATGATTTATATTGTAAATATGGCGTGGGTCCTATATCTTATAATGAGGTATGGGTCCGTTATTGTAAGAAGGATGGTGTCCTTAGTTGGCCACTGCATGGTAGTTTTGAACCAGAGATTCTCGACAACTTAGAAGCGAAATTGTTTAGGAAGAAAGCCCGGCCGGCAATGTTTGATTCTTTCCGTTACTGGCGAAAAGAATCCAAACAGAGAGAAATGAAAAGATTGAAGAAAGAACAGAAAGAACAAGAAGAGTTAACTCTAGAGCAAGCGGCTAAACAGTTGCAGGCTAACGAGTGTGAGAAGGCCATAGATGTAGCTATTCGAGAGCATAACTTAGCGATTGACAAGTGCTATCCTGCCTTGCCATCGAAAATGGCTAAGATACTGGAGGATTCTGAAAACGATCCTCTGCTATCTTATCTGTTAAGGTCACCTCCACCGTATGCACAAGGTGCTACGGCTCCGCCTGTCCCGAATGTTCAATTGCCGGTTGCTGGACAACCTGGTGTTCCTGCTCCTATACCTCAGAATCAAGTTCCCGTACCTCCTGTGATGAATGTGAATGTTCCTACAGCTCCTTCTCTTCCTGCACTGCCAGCTTCCATACCTACTTCTGTACCTACTGCTCCAGAAACTATTTTCCTCGATACTCCTACTGTTTCGTCATCTATTCCTACCTCTACTGCATTCTCTATGTCTGCGAGTGTGCTAACTCCGCTTTCTGTTCGTCGAAGAATCACTGATTCTGTTACTAATATGCTGTCTCCTTTATATAAAACTTTAATCAAGACTCCTACTCCTGATTCTGTTCAGAGACGGAGTCAGCTTCCAAGTACTGAGGAACGAGGAATTTTAGATTCCACGGCTCTCAGATGGATTTCGAAGGGTAGAAGATATAGTACGAGAGATGTGCTAGACACATTTATGCAGTGGAAGGAACCAACGCAACGGTACGTCTTTGATGAGATGTGCTCGTTGTTACGTGAGGAAATAGAAGAAGATGATGTCGAATCAGATTTGGAAGATTTAATTAGGATTCAAAAAGAGTTCGCTGCTGGAATGATAGTGGGTGAGAATATAAAGGAAGCGATGGAACTTATTTTAAGTTTTAGGAATGATCCATCTCTTCGTTCGCCGAGAGATTTAGAAAAAGGTAAAGTGAAGCCAAGTCGCCAATATCCTATGAGGGAGGTTCCTCCAATTTGGCGCGAAGCAATACAACGTGATGATAATGCAGGTATTGCAGCTGCTCCAGCACAGTTCCAACGAGTGTGGATACACATTCCATGGAAGCGAGCTGAAGTGTTAGCGGTGAAACAGGCCTTGCCAGATCCACGTAAGAATCCAGCCGGATACTACAAGGAATTAACACAGACAGTTGAGGCTTGTATAATGAACCTAGCCGACATCGATATGTTGTTTGGTAACGTAGTTCCGCAACCAGTGTGGGCTAAAATCCGTAGAGAGGATCATCAAGCTGCCTTAGGTGGTGATTGGGCAGCTATCACTGCAGCAGATGGTCAGCAAATAGGTGGTGCGAAACCCGAACCTCTGATTGCTAATCTTCCAGGTAGAATAATTGATCTAATGAAGACTCTGATGCCCGCATTACGTGTAAATTGGGACAAGTTGTCAGCATGCAGGCAGAAGAAAGACGAAAGTGTCTCCGACTTCTTCACGAGGTTCGAAGAGACTTTTGTAGATCATAGTGGTCAGGACATGAGTACAGAAGGAGGGCAAAGACTGTTTGTAGATAAATTCGTGCATAATTTATTACCTGAATTATGCAATAAATTAAAGGATTCAGAAAGTGCGTGGGCTGTATCTACGACAGCGCAAATACTTGCGACTGCACAGTACTACGAAAATAGAGATAAAGAGGAAAAGGAGAAATCAGAAAAGAAAACGAAAGATTTAAAAACTAAAGTTCTTTTGCAGCAGGCGTATCCGCCTCGCACGAATCAGACTAATACACAGCAAGGTTCATACCAAAGGACAGATTATGGTTCATCAAGACCTCAATATCAGTGGAATCAGTGTGCGTACTGCAAGAAAGAGGGTCACTATAAAAATGAATGTCCAATATTAGCGCAAAATAATGCAGCAGCAGCTCAGAGAGGTCGTGGTGGTTTTGTGCAGAATTCTAGAGGACGAGGACGAGGTGCTATGCCTCCACAAACGAATGATCGTCCCTCCAATCACTTTGATCAGCGAAATGGACAATCTGCTCAGCAAAATAGATCTCAACAGTATCTTGTTGAGGACTATAATGAAGTAGATGAGGGTTGTCAGCAAAATGGGTACTAGGACAGCCATGGACAGAGAGAGGGAGTAGTATCAGTTCCAGTGGATCAGAGTGGGCCTTATGTCGCAGTAGCAACATCAGGTGTAGTCGAACCGTTTCTGTTGGATACTGGTGCCGCAAAAAGTTCTATCATTCATGCGAAACTCCCTGGCGCACCTTTGTCTGGCTCAACAAATGTTTCCGTAGGTTTTTCAGGCGCCCCTGTTTACAACCCGATATCTGGTCCTTTGTCTATTTCTGTTGGACCGTGCCAATTGAAAGCACCCCTGATTTTGACGACAGGTTGTAATGAAAATCTGCTTGGTTTAGATTTGTTAAAACGACTATATGCGACATTGTACTGTTCTCCGGAAGGAGTACAGCTTACGTTGGGTAAAAATATCATCTCTCCGATGTACTTGTCAATGGATGCACTCCCGCCAGAGCTACATTCACTCCCTGATTCTCTTTGGGCGACTGGTCCTAATGATGTAGGTCTCCTAGAAATTCCACCGTATGTGGTAACTTTAAAAACAAATGTGAAATTTCCAAGAATTCCCCAATATAAAATATCGAGTGAAGGTGAGCGTGCACTTTTATTGATTGTGCAAGACTTGATTAAGAAAGGTGTGGTTGAAGAAACTAGAGGTAATGTCTGTAACAGTCCTGTCTTACCGATTCTGAAGCGAACTGATCCTACAAAACCTCCAGTATACAGGTTTGTCATAGACCTTAGAGAAGTTAATAAGATTGTAGTCCCGCAGTTTCCTGTAGTGCCAGACATTACTGCCTTGTTAACATTGATTCCTGCCACAGCTACATGGTTCTCAGTTATTGACTTAAAGAATGCCTTTTTCAGCATTCCGATAGCCGAAGAAAGTAGGGATATTTTCGGCTTCTGTCTAGGAGGTCGCAGTTTCAGATTTAAACGCGCACCACAAGGCTATTGTGAAAGTCCATCCATTTATAGTCAAGCATTAAAAAGCCAGTTAGATTCTTTTGTCCTTCCTCCAGGTTCTGCCCTAGTACAGTACGTAGACGATCTTCTAGTGGCTGCAGATGACAAGGAAACTTGCAAAGCAGCTACAATTTCCCTATTGCATCATTTGTCTAATCTGAATCACAAGGTGTCTCCTTCGAAAATGCAATACTGCTGCCAAGAAGTGACCTACCTAGGTCATCTCTTGTCAAAGGAGGGAAGGAAGTTGACCCCAGAAAGAATAAAAGCCATTACGCAGATGAGTGTTCCACGCACACAGAGAGAAGTACGTGCCTTCCTAGGTATTACCTCTTACTGTAGGCAGTGGATTCCAAATTTTTCTCTGTTAGCAAAACCATTGGTAGCTTTGACTGGGAAAAATGTTCCGAGTCCGGTGCCATGGTCTGATAAATGTCAAGAAAGTTTTACTGAATTACGAAAAGCATTGTGTTCAGCTCCTGTATTGGGTACACCTGATTACAGTAAGCCATTCACGCTCTACGTTCACGAAAGAGAAGGTTGCGCGTTGAGTGTTCTGACACAGAAGTTCGGTGATAAACAACGCCCTTGTGCGTATTTTTCATCAACATTAGATCCGGTAGCTAGAGCGTTGCCTAGTTGTTTGAGAGCTACAGCGGCAGCTGCAGCTTCCATTCGACAATCTGCTGGTTTGGTGATGAATAACATGCTAGTGGTCATGGTTCCTCATGCAGTGGATACACTCATGAACCGAACGAAGACTCAACACCTTACTAGTGCGAGATTATCTGGTTACGAGCTGACATTACTAGCGAGTCATATTCAGATCAAAAGATGCAATGTACTGAATCCAGCAACATTGTTGCCGACTGATCAAGAGTCGAGTGATTCCGAGCCACATGATTGCCATTTCAAAACGGAGGAAGAGACAAAAGGACGCATCGATTTGAAAGATACTCCGTTATCAGATCCGGATGGTACGCTGTATGTGGACGGGTCATGTTTTAAATTGGAAAATGGTGATGTGACTGCTGCTTACGCAGTAACGACTTTGAAGACGATTGTGGAGACTGCAAGAGTAAGTCAGAATTCTGCCCAAGCTGCAGAATTAATAGCTCTAACGAGAGCGTGTGTTTTAGCTGAGGGAAAGAGAGTGAATGTGTTTACAGATAGTCAGTACGCATTTGGCGTGGCCCATAGTTTTGGCCGGTTGTGGAGAGAAAGAGGTTTCATTACGTCCCATGGGACTAAGATCCAGCATGGTCAGCTAGTTAACGACTTGTTGGAATCTCTAACCTTGCCGACTGAAGTTGCGATTGTGAAGTGCAGTGCTCATAAAGCAATCACAGATGATGTTGGTCGTGGGAATGCTTTTGCTGACGAAATCGCTAAACAGACAGCTAGAGACACGATGAGCAGAATGTATGTTGCTACGTCTGCAAGATGGATTGCTGAGTCTGGAATGTGTGAGGATACTATGGAAAGTGTGAAAGAGATTCAGAAAGAAGCGACTGAGGAAGAGAAACGTGTATGGAGAGAAAGTACGGGCAAGTTGGACTCGAATGGATGTTGGATTGATTTGACAGAACGGCAGCGTTGGATGTTGCCCGATGCGTATGTGCTTGCAGTAGTGACGATGGCGCATGGAGTAGCACATATAAGTTCTAAAGGGATATGCAAGATGTTAGCTCCGGTCTGGAAGAATGAGGGAATCAGTAAGTGTGCAGAGAGAGTGGTGAAAAATTGTATGGTGTGCTTGATGCATAATCCTGGCTAGGGAACTCCAACTCCAGCTGGTCATTTCGCTCCTCCTTCCTGCCCCTTTGAAGTAATTCAGTTAGACTTCAGTCACATGGAACGCTGCAACAATTTGAAATATGTCCTGGTGGTAGTTTGTGCTTTTTCCAGGTGGATAGAAGCATACCCACTAAAGGACAACACTGCCCTATCTACTGCCAAAATTCTTCTCAAGGAATTTTTTCCTAGGTATGGAATGCCACGGATTGTATGGTCAGATAATGGAAGTGAGTTTATAGGGAAAGTTATGCAGAGTGTGTGTGCCGGCCTAGGATTGAAACAGAAATTTCACAGTGCAAACCATCCCCAGTCTGCTGGTTTAGTTGAGGGTTACAATGGCACCCTCAAGCTGAAAATAGCCAAAATACAAGCATCCACAGGTTTAGCCTGGCCAGACGCACTTCCCTTGGCCTTGTTATCAACGAGAGCAACAGTACATTCTAGAATAGGGCTTAGTCCGTACGAGATAGTCTTTGGCCGCCCAGCAAATATCTGGGGTGTGCCAAGACCTAAACAATTTTGCTCCATTGAATATCCTATGTTGATAGACTACCTTTACGACTTGACTGCTAAATTGAGTCTTATTCATCAACAGGTTTTCGATGCTTTGCCAAAACCTCCGGAGAGTCCAGGGCACCAGCTGAAACCGGGTGACTTCATTGTAATCACGAACTTCGCGAGGACGAAGAATCTTCAGCCAAGATTTGTGGGGCCTTTTCAGATCTTACTGGCAACAAGGACAGCAGTTCGTGTAGCTGGCCGCAAGCACTGGATACACGCCTCTCATGTAAAGCGTGTTCCTTTGCCGCTCCCTTACGACGACTGGGTGAAAAAGGGAATTGGTGCCTCCGAATCTGAAATCACACCGAAGTTCATCTCTTTCAGCGATGCCGAATTGATTACTGACACTTCAAAACCTGACTCTCCTCCTGAAAAGACTCCTTTGAACATTGAACATTTGTCTCCAGCATCAGAAGAAACTTTGTTATCTGCGAACTTAAACTCTGCAACAGCTGCTAGTGATACGCTATTTTCCGATCAGACAGTACCAGCGAAGCAGAGATACAACCTAAGAAGCCATGAAATGGACAAATAAAGCAGGCAACTGCATATTGTGATTTTGATATATTGAACTTTTGCCTTCAGCCAGGAAATTTGCTATTGTTTATTGTTTTTAAAATTGCCTTGCCGTCTGGGTAGCCGTAGGGTCGTGGCTGTGTGCCTAGTTTGAATTTGCAGGGGTCTGACACAAGGTCGATCTTTCTGTTGGTTCTGGGAACTCCCAGGGCTGATAGAGGCATTTTCATCTACGTACACATCATCAGTGGTCGCGAGCGGATTGTAGAAGATGGAGCTTCCTGCGCTGCAACGAGAAAATGTGATTTATGTTCGCAGAAACAGACTTAATAGAATTCTTCATAGCAAATGCTTTTTGATGCAATGCGCCATTACATTTTTGATTATTTTAGCAACATTGGTGGGTGGAATCGTCTTTAGTGTAAATTTGATTTTTGTGCCAGTTTCTACAGTACCTCCCCTTGATCCTGCTATTTCTACTGTTTCTTCTATACACTCTTTTCACTCATTTCCGGAACATGAGCAAGCCAGACGCTCAGAGTTCATTAACAACACTTTTGTACAGCTCTTGCATCAACACCAACTGGTAGTTAACACTACAGACTGCTGGGTGTGTGGCTTGATACCCCACACTATGGATAAAGGTATTCCCTATCTGGTTTTGCCTTACAGCTATAATGGATCATTTCAGGCCTTCCAAACCATCTTTGCTTATGCCCTTGAAACCTATCCTCCACGTCCACCGCGTTCCACTAAATATAACTCTGCCAACAAAGCCTTAGTCCAGGGAATTATTGACATGGTCAAGGACGTCAATAATACTCCATCTTACCCTAGAGACGAATTGCGAGTATATTTAAGTTGGAATACTTCAGAGTATCGCCTTAGTTTAGGAGAAAGCAAGCGTAAAAGCTCAACTCCAATCTGGGTCGTACCTCACCGAGGTCAGGTCTGTTTGCAAGGTAATGGGAGAAATCCGAGAGCTCAGCTAGGGAGGAGTGAGTGCGTAGAGACTTATGTGTTTCCGGCTAACTCTTCCCCTGCCTTTCTTACTGCTAGGGGTACCTACTTCATTTGTCGAGACAGAGCTTATACATGGTTGCCTGCCGACTTTTCAGGATCATGTTACATTGCTCGATTGTTGCCTCCGACATACACTGCTTCATCTGATTACCACAGAACCAGAATAGCGAGAGGTGTCTTCAGCAAGGAAGATACCGCTGGTCAGGAAGCTGGAGACTTCTTCAAAGGCTTCCTTCCGTTCTGGGGACCTATGGCCAATAGTAGAAACATACGTCAGCTAACACGGGTAGTTGAATCTACTATTACCGAAACTGCTGGTGCCCTTAGCAATCTGACAGCTGAGCTTCAGGCGGATAGGCTCATGACGTTGCAGAACCGTATGGTTCTAGACGTTATACTTGCAGATCGAGGTGGGGTATGTAGAATGATCCAGTCGAGCTGCTGTGTCTTTATTCCTAATAATGCTCCAACAGTCTATGAGGCGATCTCTAAGTTGCACAAGATTTCAGATTCCATACATGTAGACAAGGGAAACTGGTCCTTCATGGAGTGGTTTTGGACTCTGATATCAGCGTGGGGATGGAAGGTTCTGATGGTCATTGGTGTCATCTTAGTATTCCTATTCTCATGTTGTCTGATTATCCAGTGTGGTCCTGCTCTGTGTAGTCTCTGTGCTACAACCTGTTTCAGAAAACCACCTGCGTTTGGAGAAAAGACACGAGAAAGGATGATGATACAACAGCATGTCACTGACCTGATGAGCATAGAACTAGATTCCGACATAGACTGAGTAATTGCCTATGTAAGGGCAAAAGGAGGGTCTGAGGTTCCGTGACGGTTCCGTGACGACTTGAACCCGTGTTTTCATGTTTGTCGGAAATATATAATATTGGTATCAGTGAACCGCAAATGATCCATTTAGTATATCCTGGTGTTTTCGCTACGCTACGAGCAAGAGCACTCCTTTTATAAACACATTTCTGATCTACCCATGGCATCCATCTTAGATCATGGCCGCCATTTTGTGATTCTTGCCCTCACATATGCAATAGCCTCTGATCACTTCATTTCGATTAAGGACACATAACCTTAGCCGGAGATTCACCTCTTTCATGACACGTGCACCTTAAACCAGATCACGCTGTAGCTGCATGACTCGACAAAGGCTACCTCCTCTGCCCGAGGCCAGTCCTGCCAAACTGGTCTTCGTGTCCATTGTACCTGATCATGATTAGGCGGCCGAAGCCGGTAGCCTTGCCCATTTACAACCCACAAACATCCCTTATCCCACTTTTCTATCTTCCACACCTGGCTCTGTTTCTTTCTTTCTGAATCTTTATTAGGGGGAGGTAACGAACTTTACGATGAGGCGGTCCGGGTCCTGAATGCAATATTGACAGGGAATTGTGACAAACTAGTGGGAACCCCACTCTTCGCAATGTTTGGCCTCAGATATTATCGACGGTTCCTGTGTAACGCCAAATATTTATTGTTTTAGACACAAAGGTTTTGGGAATGTATTACATGTAAAGAATTTGCCCCTAGCATAAAAAACAGTATATAAGGAGCAGCCCTCTTTGTACAAATCGAACAGGCTCCTGATTACTGCCCGTGTGTAGTATCTGTGACTTCTGTGTCCCTGCAGTAATAAACCTTTGGTCTTTGACGCCACCATCGAGAAGCCCGTGTTTCTGTTCATTTGTGCACCAAGGCAGGTTGGAACTCCGGGGTCTTTGGGTGTTGTACCCTGACACCTCTGGACGGAACCAAAAAGTCCAGAACTCCAAGCCCCAGACTCCTGCTCAGCCCCAGACTCCTGCTCATCCCCCAGACTCCTGCTCAGCCCCAGACTCCTGCTCAGGGCCCAGGCTCCAGCTCAGCCCCGAGACTCCCGCTCAGCCCCCAGACTCCTGCTCAGCCCCCAGACTCCTGCTCAGCCCCCAGACTCCTGCTCAGCCTCCAGACTCCTGCTCAGCCCCCAGACTCCTGCTCAGCTCCCAGACTCCTGCTCAGCCCCCAGACTCCTGCTCAGCCCCCAGACTCCTCCTCAGCCCCCAGACTCCTCCTCAGCCCCCAGACTCCTCCTCAGCCCCCAATCTCCTGCTCTGCCCCCAGACTCCTGCTCAGCCCCCAGACTCCTCCTCAGCCCCCAGTCTCCTGCTCTGCCCCCAGACTCCTGCTCAGCCCCCAGACTCCTGCTCAGCCCCCAGACTCCTGCTCAACCCCCAGACTCCTGCTCCTCATCAGCCCCCAGACTCCTGCTCAGCCCCAGACTCCTGCTCAGCCCCCAGACTCCTGCTCAGCCCCAGACTCCTGCTCAGCCCCCAGACTCCTGCTCTGCCCCCAGACCCCTGCTCAGCCCCCAGACTCCTGCTCAGCCCCCAGACTCCTGCTCAGCCCCCAGACTCCTGATCAGCCCCCAGACTCCTGCTCTGCCCCCAGACTCCTGCTCAGGCCCCAGACACCTGCTCAGCCCCAGACTCCTGCTCAGCCCCAGACTCCTGCTCAGCCCCCAGACTCCTGCTCAGCCCCAGACTCCTGCTCAGCACCCAGACTCCTGCTCAGCCCCAGACTCCTGCTCAGCCCCCAGACTCCTGCTCAGCCCCAGACTCCTCCTCAGCCCCCAGACTCCTGCTCAGCCCCCAGACTCCTGCTCAGCCCCCCGTCTCCTGCTCCTCATCAGCCTCCAGACTCCTGCTCAGCCCCCAGACTCCTGCTCAGCCCCCCAGATTCCTGCTCAGCCCCCAGACTCCTGCTCCTCATCAGCCCCCAGACTCCTGCTCAGCCCCCAGACTCCGGCTCAGCCCCCAGACTCCTGCTCAGCCCCAGACTCCTGCTCAGCCCAAGACTCCTGCTCAGCCCCAGTTTCCTGCTCAGCCCCCAGACTCCCGCTCAACCACCCAGACTCCTGCCCCCAGACTCCTTCTTCTCAGCCCCCAGACTCCTCCTCAGCCCCCAGGCTCCTCCTCAGCCCCCAGACTCCTGCTCAGTCCCCAGACTCCTGCCCCTCAGCCTCCAAACTCCTGCTCAGACTCCTGCTCAGCCCCAGACTCCTACTCAGCCCCAGACTCCTCCTCAGCCCCCAGACTCCCGCTCAGCCACCCAGACTCCCGCTCAGCTCCCTGACTCCTGCTCAGCCACCCAGACTCCTGCCCCCAGACTCCTGCTCAGCCCCCAGACTCCAGCTCAGCCCCTAGACTCCTGCTCAGCCCCCAGACTCCTGCTCAGCCCCCAGACGCCTGCTCATCCCCCAGACTCCTGCTCAGCCCCCAGACGCCTGCTCAGCTTCCAGACGCCTGCTCAGCCCCCAGATGCCTGCTCAGCCCCCAGACTCCTGCTCAGCCCCCAGACTCCTGCTCAGCCCCCAGACTCCTGCTCAGCCCCCAGACTCCTGCTCCTCATCAGCCCCCAGACTCCTGCTCTGCCCCCAGACTCCTGTTCTGCCCCCAGGCTCCGGCTCAGCCCCCAGACTCCTGCTCAGCCCCCGAACTCCTGCTCTGCCCCCAGACCCCTGCTCAGCCCCCAGACCCCTGATCAGCCCCCAGACTCCTGCTCTGCCCCAGACTCCTGCTCAGCTCCCAGACTCCTCCTCAGCCCCCAGACTCCTGCTCTGCCCCAGACTCCTGTTCAGCCCCAGACTCCTGCTCAGCCCCCAGACTCCTGCTCAGCCCCCAGACTCCTGCTCAGCCCCCAGACTCCTCCTCAGCCCCCAGACTCCTGCTCAGCCTCCAGACTCCTGCTCAGCCCCAGACTCCTGCTCAGCCCCAGACTCCTGCTCAGCCCCCAGACTCCTGCTCAGCCTCCAGACTCCTCCTCAGCCCCCAGACTCCTCCTCAGCCCCCAGACTCCTCCTCAGCCCCCAGTCTCCTGCTCTGCCCCCAGACTCCTGCTCAGCCCCCAGACTCCTGCTCAGCCCCCAGACTCCAGCTCAACCCCCAGACTCCTGCTGCTCATCAGCCCCAAGACTCCTGCTCAGCCCCAGACTCCTGCTCAGCTCCCAGGCTCCTGCTCAGCCCCAGACTCCTGCTCAGCCCCCAGACTCCTACTCTGCCCCCAGACCCCTGCTCAGCCCCCAGACTCCTGCTCAGCCCCCAGACTCCTGCTCAGCCCCCAGATTCCTGTTCAGCCCCCATGCTCCTGCTCAGCCCCAGACTCCTGCTCAACCCCCAGACTCCTGCTCCTCAGCCCCCAGACTTCTGCTCAGCTCACAGACTCCTGCTCAGCCCCCAGACTCCAGCTCAGCCCCCAGACTCCTGCTTCTCCACCAGACTCCTGCTCAGCCCCCAGACTCCTGCTCAGCGCCCAGACTCCTGCTCAGCCCCCAGATTCCTGCTCAGCCCCCAGACTCCTGCTCAGCCCCCAGACTCCTGATCAGCCCCCAGACTCCTGCTCTGCCCCCAGACTCCTGCTCAGGCCCCAGACACCTGCTCAGCCCCAGACTCCTGCTCAGCCCCAGACTCCTGCTCAGCCCCCAGACTCCTGCTCAGCCCCAGACTCCTGCTCAGCACCCAGACTCCTGCTCAGCCCCAGACTCCTGCTCAGCCCCCAGACTCCTGCTCAGCTCCAGACTCCTGCTCAGCACCCAGACTCCTGCTCAGCCCCAGACTCCTGCTCAGCCCTCAGACTCCTGCTCATGCCCCAGACACCTGCTCAGCCCCAGACTCCTGCTCAGCCCCCAGACTCCTGCTCAGCCCCAGACTCCTGCTCAGCCCCAGACTCCTGCTCATCCCCCAGACTCCTGCTCAGCCCCAGACTCCTGCTCAGGGCCCAGGCTCCAGCTCAGCCCCGAGACTCCCGCTCAGCCCCCAGACTCCTGCTCAGCCCCCAGACTCCTGCTCAGCCCCCAGACTCCTGCTCAGCCTCCAGACTCCTGCTCAGCCCCCAGACTCCTGCTCAGCTCCCAGACTCCTGCTCAGCCCCCAGACTCCTGCTCAGCCCCCAGACTCCTCCTCAGCCCCCAGACTCCTCCTCAGCCCCCAGACTCCTCCTCAGCCCCCAATCTCCTGCTCTGCCCCCAGACTCCTGCTCAGCCCCCAGACTCCTCCTCAGCCCCCAGTCTCCTGCTCTGCCCCCAGACTCCTGCTCAGCCCCCAGACTCCTGCTCAGCCCCCAGACTCCTGCTCAACCCCCAGACTCCTGCTCCTCATCAGCCCCCAGACTCCTGCTCAGCCCCAGACTCCTGCTCAGCCCCCAGACTCCTGCTCAGCCCCAGACTCCTGCTCAGCCCCCAGACTCCTGCTCTGCCCCCAGACCCCTGCTCAGCCCCCAGACTCCTGCTCAGCCCCCGGACTCCTGCTCTGCCCCCAGACTCCTGCTCAGCCCCAGACTCCTGCTCAGCCCCAGACTTCTGCTCAGCCCCCAGACTCCTGCTCAGACTCCAGACTCCCGCTCAGCCACCCAGACTCCCGCTCAGCCACCCAGACTCCCGCTCAGCCACCCAGACTCCTGCCCCCAGACTCCTGCTTCTCAGCCCCCAGACTCCTGCTCAGCCCCCAGACTCCTGCTCAGCCCCCAGACTCCTGCTCAGCCCCCAGACTCCTGCTCAGCCCCCAGACTCCAGCTTAGCCCCCAGACTCCTGCTCAGCCCCCAGACTCCTGCTCAGCCCCGAGACTTCTGCTCAGCCCCCAGACTCCTGCTCAGCCCCCAGACTCCAGCTTAGCCCCCAGACTCCTGCTCAGCCCCCAGACTCCTGCTCTGCCCCCAGACATCTGCTCAGCCTCCAGACTCCTGGTCAGCCCCCAGAATCCTGCTCAGCCCCCAGACGCCTGCTTAGCCCCCAGACAGCTGCTCAGCCCCCAGACGCCTGCTCAGCTTCCAGACGCCTGCTCAGCCCCCAGACGCCTGCTCAGCCCCCAGACTCCTGCTCAGCCCCCAGACTCCTGCTCAGCCCCCAGACTCCTGCTCAGCCCCCAGACTCCTTCTCAGCTCCCAGACTCCTGCTCAGCCCCAGACTCCTGCTCAGCCCCCAGACTCCTGCTCAGTCCCCAGCCTCCTGCTCAGGCTCAGCCCCCAGACTCCTTCTCAGCTCCCAGACTCCTTCTCAGCTCCCAGACTCCTGCTCAGCCCCAGACTCCTGCTCAGCCTCCAGACTCCTGCTCAGCCCCCAGACTCCTGCTCAGCCCTCAGACTCCTCAGCTCCCAGACTCCTGCTCCTCAGCCCACAGACTCCTGCTCAGCCCCAGACGCCTGCTCAGCCCCCAGACTCCTTCTCAGCTCCCAGACTCCTGCTCAGCCCCAGACTCCTGCTCAGCCCCCAGACTCCTGCTCAGCCCCCAGCCTCCTGCTCAGGCTCAGCCCCCAGACTCCTTCTCAGCTCCCAGACTCCTTCTCAGCTCCCAGACTCCTGCTCAGCCCCAGACTCCTGCTCAGCCTCCAGACTCCTGCTCAGCCCCCAGACTCCTGCTCAGCCTCCAGACTCCTGCTCAGCCCCCAGACTCCTGCTCAGCCCTCAGACTCCTCAGCTCCCAGACTCCTGCTCATCCCCCAGACTCCTGCTCTGCCCCCAGACTCCTCCTCAGCCCCCAGGCTCCTGCTCAGCCCCAGACTCCTGCTCAACCCCAAGACTCCTGCTCCTCCTCAGCCCCCAGACTCCTGCTCTTCATCAGCCCCCAGACTCCTGCTCAGCCCCAGACTCCTGCTCAGCCCCCGGACTCCTTCTCTGCCCCCAGACTCCTGCTCAGCCCCCAGGCGCCTGCTCAGCCCCCAGACTCCTCCCCAGCCCTCAGACTCCTCCTCAGCCCCCAGACTCCTGCTCAGCCCCCAAACTCCTGCTCTGCCCCCAGACCCCTGCTCAGCCCCCAGACCCCTGCTCAGCCCCCAGACTCCTGCTCCTCAGCCCCCAGACTCCTGCTCAGCCCCCAGACTCCTGCTCCGCCCCCAGACCCCTGCTTAGCCCCCAGACTCCTGCTCAGCCCCCAGACTCCTCCTCAGCCCCCAGACTCCTGCTTGGCCCCCAGACTCCTGCTCAGCCCCCAGACTCCTGCTCCTCATCAGCCTCCAGACTCCTGCTCAGCCCCCAGACTCCTGCTCAGCCCCCAGATTCCTGCTCAGCCCCCATACTCCTGCTCCTCATCAGCCCCCAGACTCCTGCTCAGCCCCCAGACTCCGGCTCAGCCCCCAGACTCCTGCTCAGCCCCAGACTCCTGCTCAGCCCCAGACCCCTGCTCAGCCCCAGTTTCCTGCTCAGCCCCCAGACTCCCGCTCAGCCACCCAGACTCCTGCCCCCAGACTCCTTCTTCTCAGCCCCCAGACTCCTCCTCAGCCCCCGGGCTCCTCCTCAGCCCCTAGACTCCTGCTCAGTCCCCAGACTCCTGCCCCTCAGCCTCCAAACTCCTGCTCAGACTCCTGCTCAGCCCCAGACTCCTGCTCAGCCCCAGACTCCTCCTCAGCCCCCAGACTCCCGCTCAGCCACCCAGACTCCCGCTCAGCTCCCAGACTCCTGCTCAGCCACCCAGACTCCTGCCCCCAGACTCCTACTCAGCCCCCAGGCTCCAGCTCAGCCCCTAGACTCCTGCTCAGCCCCCAGACTCCTGCTCAGACCCCAGACGCCTGCTCATCCCCCAGACTCCTGCTCAGCCCCCAGACGCCTGCTCAGCTTCCAGACGCCTGCTCAGCCCCCAGATGCCTGCTCAGCCCCCAGACTCCTGCTCAGCCCCCAGACTCCTGCTCAGCCCCCAGACTCCTGCTCAGCCCCCAGACTCCTGCTCCTCATCAGCCCCCAGGCTCCTGCTCTGCCCCCAGACTCCTGCTCTGCCCCCAGACTCCGGCTCAGCCCCCAGACTCCTGCTCAGCCACCGAACTCCTGCTCTGCCCCCAGACCCCTGCTCAGCCCCTAGACCCCTGATCAGCCCCCAGACTCCTGCTCTGCCCCAGACTCCTGCTCAGCTCCCAGACTCCTCCTCAGCCCCCAGACTCCTGCTCTGCCCCAGACTCCTGTTCAGCCCCAGACTCCTGCTCAGCCCCCAGACTCCTGCTCAGCCCCCAGACTCCTGCTCAGCCCCCAGACTCCTCCTCAGCCCCCAGACTCCTGCTCAGCCTCCAGACTCCTGCTCAGCCCCATACTCCTGCTCAGCCCCAGACACCTGCTCAGCCCCCAGACTCCTGCTCAGCCCCCAGACTACTTGTTGGACAGGCCACATGAAAGGCCGCTCTCCCCCGGCCCGACCAGGCCTGAGCCCGGTCACGCAGGTACTACACACCACCCTTGCACGTCCTCCGTCCCCTCAGGGACCCCTGCCCTCGAGCATGTCAACCTCGTGGGTCCGATCCACTGCCAGCCCACGCGCCCATCCTGGGGCGCCATCTTGGACACTCCACCACGTGGCCGCCTGGCCCCCGGCCGACCTCAACCCTGGGCCTGGCCAGACCTCAGACATCCTGGCACCACCATCCACCCAGGAGGTGAGCGGGCTACTTGGCAAGTCAATGGGAGAAGGAGGTGTCGATGGCTCTCCACCGCCAAGTGCCGCTCGCCCATCGCCTCCCCGGGCGCTGGCTCCACCCCCCTGCTGGGTGTCTGGACTCCCTCATCCCGGACCTCCCGACCTCCAAGTGCGAGGGTCCGGACATCAAAGCACACCAGCCCTATAACTGGGGCAGCTCCAGAGCAGGAAGGCAGTTGTATCTTGGAGTCGAGAGACGTAAAGAGGAACTCATCCTAGGCGGACTACTGGCGCTGCCGTAGCTCTGTCTTGTGCACCATCGTCTTGCCTGTTGGCGCTGCCACAGCCTTCGCAACCTTCATCTCCTTCATCGTCGTCGGGACCTGCTGGCGTGGCCGCGGACCGTTGTAACCGTCATCTTCACCGGGACCTGCAGGCTCCGCCGCGGACCGTCGTTTTCCTTCATCCATCTCGGGACCTGCCTGGCTCCGCCGCGGCCCGATCATCTAGAACGCCGAGCTCGAGGATTGAGAGCTA
The DNA here is from genome assembly GCF_964263255.1 of Lissotriton vulgaris. NCBI lineage: Eukaryota > Metazoa > Chordata > Amphibia > Caudata > Salamandridae > Lissotriton > Lissotriton vulgaris. Next base: position 5,287,529 of record NC_141696.1, on the reverse strand, counting down.
TTTTCCACTCATTGGTAACAAGACTGTCCCGCTACCCCTTTTCCTAAACCAGAGACCAGAACCGAGGGGACCCCTGAGTCCAGACCTCCTTGTATCATATCATCGTAACCTAAGAATTGCATATAAAGCCTCGTTAAACTTCAACTTTGTGTGGTGTCCGTCTGTGGGGGGGAAGTTACTTGTCTGTACAGTCGTTGGAGACGGCTCTCCCCGGAGACCTCTCCCCGTAGTCTCGGCCGACCCTCCCGGTCCGTCTAACATTGGTGGCCAGCGGCGCGATCCGAATCACCGCATAACGTACAGAGAGTAGCTCACCCCACGACGAAATCACAATGACAACTAAAGAAAGCGGATCAACCGAGAAGTTCCAAATGGAAAAATTGGAGGAGTACAGCCATCGTGAACTAAAACAGTTCTGCATCGAACTGGGTATCGCTACCACCGGACTAAGCACCAAAGACGATTTTAAGCATGCCCTAGAATCTTGGGCAGAGACCGGGGCTGCCGGAACCCCCGATCAAAGCACCGCAGAAAAAACCACCACGGCCCCTGAAGGGCAGAGAACGGGTCTCTCGCAAGACGAGATCCAGGAAAGAGAAAGAACCCGACTACACGAGCTAGAAATGGCCCGGCTCAAAATGGACGTTGAACTTAAATTGGCCGAACAAAAAATCAACTTAGAGCACCTGCGTCTCCGAGAAGAAAGAGAGGAGAAACAGAGACAAAGGGAGCTCGAGGAAAAGAAACTGGCGTACGAACACGAACGGAACCTAGCCGAGATCAACCTGCGCAAGCAGAATAAAGAAGCAGGGGTACCCGAGCGACCCCACACCTCAGGGACCACAGAGAAAAAGGTACACATCCCCAAGGATGTTGTCCGAGAATATTTCCGAGAGGACGACATCCAGCAATGGTTTAAGGCCTATGAAATCGCTATGACTGCACACCGGATCGATAGAAGCGATTGGGGAGCCGGTCTATGGGGAAGATTCCTCAATGAGGGCCGCGATACCCTGCTACAGCTCCCGGACCACCAGATGACCTCCTATGACCATATGAAAGCGGCACTCCTCACCCGCTATGGCCTCACACCCGAGATGTACCGTCAGAGGTTCCGAGACTGCACCCGCATCCCGGGTACAACTTGGGTGGACTATGTAACCTACTTTAGCCGAGCCTTCGAGGGCTGGATCAGAGGAAGCAACGTCACGACCTACGAACAACTGTTCAATCTGATGGTATGGGAGCATCTGTCGAACAATTGCTTCATTGAACTCCGCCAGCACCTCCTCGACAGCAAGTTAACGGATCCCCGGCAGCTCGCAGCCGAAGCTGACCGGTGGGAGATCACCAGAGTGGGTCGGAATGGGTCCTACGAACAGAACAGGAACAACAATGGTCAGCACCGACCCAGAGGAGGAGGAGGGGGCCAAGGACGAGGAAGAGACAACGCCCCGGTCGCCCCCGCTACCAGCACCACCCCCCCGGCCAACCGGGGCAGCACCCCAGCGCGACCGGGGTACAGAGCCAATGTCACGTGTCACCGATGCCAACGGGTCGGCCACTATGCGAACGACCCAAATTGCCCGCAGTACCAGAGCCCAAAACCCCGCCAAGTGGCCGCTGCGGCCCTAGGGGAAGAACAGATCTCCGAGGAGCAGGAAGAATACGAACAAGAGCATCAAGAGTGGGAGCCAGCCGCCATGGCTCTAGCATGCTTAGGGGGGAAAGACATGGTCCCGCGGGTCCCCCTACCCGCTAACACCCAGAAGTACAGCCAATGGGTGAGCATCAATGGACACCGGGCCGAAGCCCTTCGTGACACCGGGGCCAGTGTAACAGCCGTCCGCTGTCACCTGGTGACCCCAGAACAGTATATACCGAACATTCTCTGCCCTGTACGATCAGCCGATAACTCGGAAAGTATGTGTCGGATGGCCTGCGTCCCTTTCGAATGGGGAGGGGTCTCCGGCATGTTGAAGGTAACGGTCCGAGACGATGCCCCCGTAGACTGCCTCCTGGGAAATGACCTTGAAAGCTCTCCGTGGGCAACCGTGGAGCGAAGAGAACACCTGGGGATGTTAGGCGTCCCGGACTGGGCGTGCGTCACCACCCGGTCCATGGCCGCCCGTGCCAACCACCGCCCAGAAGAACCCGAATGGCCGGCACCACCGCCCCCGGTCGCCCCAGCCGAAACCACCGACCGTGACATCCCCCCCGAACCAGCTCAACCTTCCGACCTCGCCAACCTCGACCAGTGGCCTCAAGAGGGGGGGCCCACGCAAGAACAATTTCGCCAAGAACAGAAGACCTGTCCCTCCCTCGAGGGACTCCGCCAGCAAGCGCTCGCCCAAAGCGCAGGGGATACCTCCGGAACTCATTGGGTCTACTGGGACAATGATCTGCTGTACAGCGAGCAAAGAATCGCAGAGCTGGGGGCCAACCGAGTGTTAGTGGTGCCCCTCCGTTTTAGAGACTTTCTGCTAAACCTGGCCCACGATGTCCCCCTGGCCGGACACCTGGGACAAGATAAAACCTACAGTCGCCTAGTGACCCACTTCTTCTGGCCCAAAATGAGGAACGATGTGCACCAGCATTGCCGATCTTGCCCCACGTGCCAAGCCAGTGGAAAGAGCGGCCGCAAACTAAAGGCTCCCCTGCAACCTTTTCCTGTGGTCACTACCCCGTTTGAGAGGGTCGGAATAGACATTGTGGGGCCCCTGGACCCGCGCACAAAACAAGGCCATCGATTCATCTTGGTGCTAGTGGACCACGCCACCCGCTACCCTGAGGCTGTCCCTCTGCGGACTGTGACAGCCCCGGTAGTCGGCCGAGCTCTGATGGGGATCTTCTCCCATGTGGGCTTCCCCCGAGAAGTCGTCAGCGACAGAGGCACGAACTTTATTTCTAAGTACATGAAATCCCTCTGGCAACAGTGCGGGGTCACCTACCGATTCACGACCCCCTATCACCCTCAAGGGAACGGACTCGTTGAGCGGTTCAACCGCACGCTAAAGGGGATGGGGGGGAAGTTACTTGTCTGTACAGTCGTTGGAGACGGCTCTCCCCGGAGACCTCTCCCCGTAGTCTCGGCCGACCCTCCCGGTCCGTCTAACACTACTCCTCAGCCCACAGACTCCTCCTCAGCCCCCAGACTCCTCCTCAGCCCCCAGTCTCCTGCTCTGCCCCCAGACTCCTGCTCAGCCCCCAGACTCCTCCTCAGCCCCCAGTCTCCTGCTCTTCCCCCAGACTCCTGCTCAGCCCCCAGACTCCTGCTCAGCCCCCAGACTCCTGCTCAACCCCCAGACTCCTGCTCCTCATCAGCCCCCAGACTCCTGCTCAGCCCCAGACTCCTGCTCAGCTCCCAGACTCCTGCTCTGCCCCCAGACCCCTGCTCAGCCCCCAGACTCCTGCTCCTCATCAGCCCCCAGACTCCTGCTCAGCCCCAGACTCCTGCTCTGCCCCCAGACCCCTGCTCAGACCCCAGACTCCTGCTCAGCCCCAGAACTCCTGCTCAGACCCCAGACTCCTGCTCAGCCCTCATGCTCCTACTCAGCCCCAGACTCCTGCTCAACCCCCAGACTCCTGCTCCTCAGCCCCCAGACTCCTGCTCAGCCCACAGACTCCTGCTCAGCCCCCAGACTCCAGCTCAGCCCCCAGACTCCTGCTCCTCCACCAGACTCCTGCTCAGCCCTCAGACTCCTGCTCAGCGCCCAGACTCCTGCTCAGCCCCCAGATTCCTGCTCAGCCCCCAGACTCCTGCTCAGCCCCCAGACTCCTGCTCTGCCCCCTGACTCCTGCTCAGGCCCCAGACACCTGCTCAGCCCCAGACTCCTGCTCAGCCCCAGACTCCTGCTCAGCCCCCAGACTCCTGCTCAGCCCCAGACTCCTGCTCAGCACCCAGACTCCTGCTCAGCCCCAGACTCCTGCTCAGCCCCAGACTCCTGCTCAGCCCCAGACTCCTGCTCAGCCCCAGACTCCTGCTCAGCACCCAGACTCCTGCTCAGCCCCAGACTCCTGCTCAGCCCCCAGACTCCTGCTCAGCCCCCAGACTCCTGCTCAGCCCCCAGACTCCTGCTCCTCATCAGCCCCCAGGCTCCTGCTCTGCCCCCAGACTCCTGCTCTGCCCCCAGACTCCGGCTCAGCCCCCAGACTCCTGCTCAGCCCCCGAACTCCTGCTCTGCCCCCAGACCCCTGCTCAGCCCCTAGACCCCTGATCAGCCACCAGACTCCTGCTCTGCCCCAGACTCCTGCTCAGCTCCCAGACTCCTCCTCAGCCCCCAGACTCCTGCTCTGCCCCAGACTCCTGTTCAGCCCCAGACTCCTGCTCAGCCCCCAGACTCCTGCTCAGCCCCCAGACTCCTGCTCAGCCCCCAGACTCCTCCTCAGCCCCCAGACTCCTGCTCAGCATCCAGACTCCTGCTCAGCCCCATACTCCTGCTCAGCCCCAGACTCCTGCTCAGCCCCCAGACTCCTGCTCAGCCCCCAGACTCCTCCTCAGCCCACAGACTCCTCCTCAGCCCCCAGACTCCTCCTCAGCCCCCAGTCTCCTGCTCTGCCCCCAGACTCCTACTCAGCCCCCAGACTCCTCCTCAGCCCCCAGTCTCCTGCTCTTCCCCCAGACTCCTGCTCAGCCCCCAGACTCCTGCTCAACCCCCAGACTCCTGCTCCTCATCAGCCCCCAGACTCCTGCTCAGCCCCAGACTCCTGCTCAGCTCCCAGGCTCCTGCTCAGCCCCAGACTCCTGCTCAGCCCCCAGACTCCTGCTCTGTCCCCAGACCCCTGCTCAGCCCCCAGACTCCTGCTCAGCCCCCAGACTCCTGCTCAGCCCCCAGACTCCTGCTCAGCCCCCATGCTCCTGCTCAGCCCCAGACTCCTGCTCAACCCCCAGACTCCTGCTCCTCAGCCCCCAGACTCCTGCTCAGCCCACAGACTCCTGCTCAGCCCCCAGACTCCAGCTCAGCCCCCAGACTCCTGCTCCTCCACCAGACTCCTGCTCAGCCCCCAGACTCCTGCTCAGCGCCCAGACTCCTGCTCAGCCCCCAGATTCCTGCTCAGCCCCCAGACTCCTGCTCAGCCCCCAGACTCCTGCTCAGCCCCCAGACTCCTGCTCAGGCCCCAGACACCTGCTCAGCCCCAGACTCCTGCTCAGCCCCAGACTCCTGCTCAGCCCCCAGACTCCTGCTCAGCCCCAGACTCCTGCTCAGCACCCAGACTCCTGCTCAGCCCCAGACTCCTGCTCAGCCCCAGACTCCTGCTCAGCCCCAGACTCCTGCTCAGCCCCCAGACTCCTGCTCAGCCCCAGACTCCTGCTCAGCACCCAGACTCCTGCTCAGCCCCAGACTCCTGCTCAGCCCTCAGACTCCTGCTCAGGCCCCAGACACCTGCTCAGCCCCAGACTCCTGCTCAGCCCCCAGACTCCTGCTCAGCCCCAGACTCCTGCTCAGCCCCAGACTCCTGCTCAGCCTCCAGACTCCTGCTCAGCCCCCAGACTCCTGCTCAGCTCCCAGACTCCTGCTCAGCCCCCAGACTCCTGCTCAGCCCCCAGACTCCTCCTCAGCCCCCAGACTCCTCCTCAGCCCCCAGACTCCTCCTCAGCCCCCAATCTCCTGCTCTGCCCCCAGACTCCTGCTCAGCCCCCAGACTCCTCCTCAGCCCCCAGTCTCCTGCTCTGCCCCCAGACTCCTGCTCAGCCCCCAGACTCCTGCTCAGCCCCCAGACTCCTGCTCCTCATCAGCCCCCAGGCTCCTGCTCTGCCCCCAGACTCCTGCTCTGCCCCCAGACTCCGGCTCAGCCCCCAGACTCCTGCTCAGCCCCCGAACTCCTGCTCTGCCCCCAGACCCCTGCTCAGCCCCTAGACCCCTGATCAGCCCCCAGACTCCTGCTCTGCCCCAGACTCCTGCTCAGCTCCCAGACTCCTCCTCAGCCCCCAGACTCCTGCTCTGCCCCAGACTCCTGTTCAGCCCCAGACTCCTGCTCAGCCCCCAGACTCCTGCTCAGCCCCCAGACTCCTGCTCAGCCCCCAGACTCCTCCTCAGCCCCCAGACTCCTGCTCAGCCTCCAGACTCCTGCTCAGCCCCATACTCCTGCTCAGCCCCAGACACCTGCTCAGCCCCCAGACTCCTGCTCAGCCCCCAGACTACTCCTCAGCCCACAGACTCCTCCTCAGCCCCCAGACTCCTCCTCAGCCCCCAGTCTCCTGCTCTGCCCCCAGACTCCTGCTCAGCCCCCAGACTCCTCCTCAGCCCCCAGTCTCCTGCTCTTCCCCCAGACTCCTGCTCAGCCCCCAGACTCCTGCTCAGCCCCCAGACTCCTGCTCAACCCCCAGACTCCTGCTCCTCATCAGCCCCCAGACTCCTGCTCAGCCCCAGACTCCTGCTCAGCTCCCAGACTCCTGCTCTGCCCCCAGACCCCTGCTCAGCCCCCAGACTCCTGCTCCTCATCAGCCCCCAGACTCCTGCTCAGCCCCAGACTCCTGCTCTGCCCCCAGACCCCTGCTCAGACCCCAGACTCCTGCTCAGCCCCCAGACTCCTGCTCAGACCCCAGACTCCTGCTCAGCCCTCATGCTCCTACTCAGCCCCAGACTCCTGCTCAACCCCCAGACTCCTGCCCCTTAGCCCCCAGACTCCTGCTCAGCCCACAGACTCCTGCTCAGCCCCCAGACTCCAGCTCAGCCCCCAGACTCCTGCTCCTCCACCAGACTCCTGCTCAGCCCTCAGACTCCTGCTCAGCGCCCAGACTCCTGCTCAGCCCCCAGATTCCTGCTCAGCCCCCAGACTCCTGCTCAGCCCCCAGACTCCTGCTCTGCCCCCAGACTCCTGCTCAGGCCCCAGACACCTGCTCAGCCCCAGACTCCTGCTCAGCCTCAGACTCCTGCTCAGCCCCCAGACTCCTGCTCAGCCCCAGACTCCTGCTCAGCACCCAGACTCCTGCTCAGCCCCAGACTCCTGCTCAGCCCCAGACTCCTGCTCAGCCCCAGACTCCTGCTCAGCCCCAGACTCCTGCTCAGCACCCAGACTCCTGCTCAGCCCCAGACTCCTGCTCAGCCCCCAGACTCCTGCTCAGCCCCCAGACTCCTGCTCAGCCCCCAGACTCCTGCTCCTCATCAGCCCCCAGGCTCCTGCTCTGCCCCCAGACTCCTGCTCTGCCCCCAGACTCCGGCTCAGCCCCCAGACTCCTGCTCAGCCCCCGAACTCCTGCTCTGCCCCCAGACCCCTGCTCAGCCCCTAGACCCCTGATCAGCCACCAGACTCCTGCTCTGCCCCAGACTCCTGCTCAGCTCCCAGACTCCTCCTCAGCCCCCAGACTCCTGCTCTGCCCCAGACTCCTGTTCAGCCCCAGACTCCTGCTCAGCCCCCAGACTCCTGCTCAGCCCCCAGACTCCTGCTCAGCCCCCAGACTCCTCCTCAGCCCCCAGACTCCTGCTCAGCCTCCAGACTCCTGCTCAGCCCCATACTCCTGCTCAGCCCCAGACTCCTGCTCAGCCCCCAGACTCCTGCTCAGCCCCCAGACTCCTCCTCAGCCCACAGACTCCTCCTCAGCCCCCAGACTCCTCCTCAGCCCCCAGTCTCCTGCTCTGCCCCCAGACTCCTGCTCAGCCCCCAGACTCCTCCTCAGCCCCCAGTCTCCTGCTCTTCCCCCAGACTCCTGCTCAGCCCCCAGACTCCTGCTCAGCCCCCAGACTCCTGCTCAACCCCCAGACTCCTGCTCCTCATCAGCCCCCAGACTCCTGCTCAGCCCCAGACTCCTGCTCAGCTCCCAGGCTCCTGCTCAGCCCCAGACTCCTGCTCAGCCCCCAGACTCCTGCTCTGCCCCCAGACCCCTGCTCAGCCCCCAGACTCCTGCTCAGCCCCCAGACTCCTGCTCAGCCCCCAGACTCCTGCTCAGCCCCCATGCTCCTGCTCAGCCCCAGACTCCTGCTCAACCCCCAGACTCCTGCTCCTCAGCCCCCAGACTCCTGCTCAGCCCACAGACTCCTGCTCAGCCCCCAGACTCCAGCTCAGCCCCCAGACTCCTGCTCCTCCACCAGACTCCTGCTCAGCCCCCAGACTCCTGCTCAGCGCCCAGACTCCTGCTCAGCCCCCAGATTCCTGCTCAGCCCCCAGACTCCTGCTCAGCCCCCAGACTCCAGCTCAGCCCCCAGACTCCTGCTCAGGCCCCAGACACCTGCTCAGCCCCAGACTCCTGCTCAGCCCCAGACTCCTGCTCAGCCCCCAGACTCCTGCTCAGCCCCAGACTCCTGCTCAGCACCCAGACTCCTGCTCAGCCCCAGACTCCTGCTCAGCCCCAGACTCCTGCTCAGCCCCAGACTCCTGCTCAGCCCCCAGACTCCTGCTCAGCCCCAGACTCCTGCTCAGCACCCAGACTCCTGCTCAGCCCCAGACTCCTGCTCAGCCCTCAGACTCCTGCTCAGGCCCCAGACACCTGCTCAGCCCCAGACTCCTGCTCAGCCCCCAGACTCCTGCTCAGCCCCAGACTCCTGCTCAGCCCCAGACTCCTGCTCATCCCCCAGACTCCTGCTCAGCCCCAGACTCCTGCTCAGGGCCCAGGCTCCAGCTCAGCCCCGAGACTCCCGCTCAGCCCCCAGACTCCTGCTCAGCCCCCAGACTCCTGCTCAGCCCCCAGACTCCTGCTCAGCCTCCAGACTCCTGCTCAGCCCCCAGACTCCTGCTCAGCTCCCAGACTCCTGCTCAGCCCCCAGACTCCTGCTCAGCCCCCAGACTCCTCCTCAGCCCCCAGACTCCTCCTCAGCCCCCAGACTCCTCCTCAGCCCCCAATCTCCTGCTCTGCCCCCAGACTCCTGCTCAGCCCCCAGACTCCTCCTCAGCCCCCAGTCTCCTGCTCTGCCCCCAGACTCCTGCTCAGCCCCAGACTCCTGCTCAGTCCCCAGACTCCTGCTCAACCCCCAGACTCCTGCTCAACCCCCAGACTCCTGCTCCTCATCAGCCCCCAGACTCCTGCTCAGCCCCAGACTCCTGCTCAGCCCCCAGACTCCTGCTCAGCCCCAGACTCCTGCTCAGCCCCCAGACTCCTGCTCTGCCCCCAGACCCCTGCTCAGCCCCCAGACTCCTGCTCAGCCCCCAGACTCCTGCTCAGCCCCAGACTCCTGCTCAGCACCCAGACTCCTGCTCAGCCCCAGACTCCTGATCAGCCCTCAGACTCCTGCTCAGGCCCCAGACACCTGCTCAGCCCCAGACTCCTGCTCAGCCCCCAGACTCCAGCTTAGCCCCCAGACTCCTGCTCAGCCCCCAGACTCCTGCTCTGCCCCCAGACATCTGCTCAGCCTCCAGACTCCTGGTCAGCCCCCAGAATCCTGCTCAGCCCCCAGACGCCTGCTCAGCCCCCAGACTGCTGCTCAGCCCCCAGACGCCTGCTCAGCTTCCAGACGCCTGCTCAGCCCCCAGACGCCTGCTCAGCCACCAGACACCTGCTCAGCCCCCAGACTCCTGCTCAGCCCCCAGACTCCTGCTCAGCCCCCAGACTCCTGCTCCTCAGCCCCCAGACTCCTGCTCAGCCCCAGACGCCTGCTCAGCCCCCAGACTCCTTCTCAGCTCCCAGACTCCTGCTCAGCCCCAGACTCCTGCTCAGCCCCTAGACTCCTGCTCAACCCCCAGACTCCTTCTCAGATCCCAGACTCCTTCTCAGTTCCCAGACTCCTGCTCAGCCCCAGACTCCTGCTCAGCCCCCAGACTCCTGCTCAGCCCCCAGACTCCTGCTCAGCCCTCAGACTCCTCAGCTCCCAGACTCCTGCTCATCCCCCAGACTCCTGCTCTGCCCCCAGACTCCTCCTCAGCCCCCAGGCTCCTGCTCAGCCCCAGACTCCTGCTCAACCCCAAGACTCCTGCTCCTCATCAGCCCCCAGACTCCTGCTCTTCATCAGCCCCCAGACTCCTGCTCAGCCCCAGACTCCTGCTCAGCCCCCAGACTCCTCCTCAGCCCCCAATCTCCTGCTCTGCCCCCAGACTCCTGCTCAGCCCCCAGACTCCTCCTCAGCCCCCAGTCTCCTGCTCTGCCCCCAGACTCCTGCTCAGCCCCCAGACGCCTGCTCAGCCCCCAGACTCCTCCTCAGCCCTCAGACTCCTCCTCAGCCCCCAGACTCCTGCTCAGCCCCCAAACTCCTGCTCTGCCCCCAGACTCCTGCTCAGCCCTAAGACCCCTGCTCAGCCCGCAGACCCCTGCTCAGCCCCCAGACTCCTGCTCCTCAGCCCCCAGACTCCTGCTCAGCCCCCAGACTCCTCCTCTGCCCCCAGCCCCCTGCTCAGCCCCCAGACTCCTGCTCATCCCCAGACTCCTGCTCAGCCTCCAGACTCCCGCTGAGTCCCCAGACTCCCACTGAGCCCCCAGACTCCCGCTGAGCCCCCAGACTCCAGCTCAACCCCCAGACTCCTGCTCAGCCCCCAGACTCCTGCTCCTCATCAGCCCCAGATGCCTGCTCAGCTCCCAGACTCCCCCTCATCCCCCAGACTCCTCCTCAGCCCCCAGACTCCTGCTCAGCCCCCGAACTCCTGCTCTGCCCCCAGACCCCTGCTCAGCCCCCAGACCCCTGCTCAGCCCCCAGACCCCTGCTCAGCCCCCAGACTCCTGCTCCTCAGCCCCCAGACTCCAGCTCAGCCCCCAGACTCCTGCTCTGCCCCCAGACCCCTGCTTAGCCCCCAGACTCCTGCTCAGCCCCCAGACTCCTCCTCAGCCCCCAGACTCCTGCTCAGCCCCCAGACTCCTGCTCAGCCCCCAGACTCCTGCTCCTAATCAGCCTCCAGACTCCTGCTCTGCCCCAGACCCCTGCTCAGCCCCCAGACTCCTGCTCAGCCCCCAGACTCCTGCTCAGCCCCCAGACTCCTGCTCAGCCCCCAGACTCCTGCTCAGCCCCCATGCTCCTGCTCAGCCCCAGACTCCTGCTCAACCCCCAGACTCCTGCTCCTTAGCCCCCAGACTCCTGCTCAGCCCACAGACTCCTGCTCAGCCCCCAGACTCCAGCTCAGCCCCCAGACTCCTGCTACTCCACCAGACTCCTGCTCAGCCCCCAGACTCCTGCTCAGCGCCCAGACTCCTGCTCAGCCCCCAGATTCCTGCTCAGCCCCCAGACTCCTGCTCAGCCCCCAGACTCCTGCTCAGCCCCCAGACTCCTGCTCTGACCCCAGACTCCTGCTCAGCACCCAGACTCCTGCTCAGCAACCAGACTCCTGCTCAGCCCCAGACTCCTGCTCAGCACCCAGACTCCTGCTCAGCCCCAGACTCCTGCTCAGCCCTCAGACTCCTGCTCAGGCCCCAGACACCTGCTCAGCCCCAGACTCCTGCTCAGCCCCCAGACTCCAGCTTAGCCCCCAGACTCCTGCTCAGCCCCCAGACTCCTGCTCTGCCCCCAGACATCTGCTCAGCCTCCAGACTCCTGGTCAGCCCCCAGAATCCTGCTCAGCCCCCAGACGCCTGCTCAGCCCCCAGACTGCTGCTCAACCCCCAGACGCCTGCTCAGCTTCCAGACGCCTGCTCAGCCCCCAGACGCCTGCTCAGCCACCAGACACCTGCTCAGCCCCCAGACTCCTGCTCAGCCCCCAGACTCCTGCTCAGCCCCCAGACTCCTGCTCCTCAGCCCCCAGACTCCTGCTCAGCCCCAGACGCCTGCTCAGCCCCCAGACTCCTTCTCAGCTCCCAGACTCCTGCTCAGCCCCAGACTCCTGCTCAGCCCCAGACTCCTGCTCAGCCCCCAGACTCCTGCTCAGGCTCAGCCCCCAGACTCCTTCTCAGATCCCAGACTCCTTCTCAGCTCCCAGACTCCTGCTCAGCCCCAGACTCCTGCTCAGCCCCCAGACTCCTGCTCAGCCCCCAGACTCCTGCTCAGCCCTCAGACTCCTCAGCTCCCAGACTCCTGCTCATCCCCCAGACTCCTGCTCTGCCCCCAGACTCCTCCTCAGCCCCCAGGCTCCTGCTCAGCCCCAGACTCCTGCTCAACCCCAAGACTCCTGCTCCTCATCAGCCCCCAGACTCCTGCTCTTCATCAGCCCCCAGACTCCTGCTCAGCCCCAGACTCCTGCTCAGCCCCCAGACTCCTCCTCAGCCCCCAATCTCCTGCTCTGCCCCCAGACTCCTGCTCAGCCCCCAGACTCCTCCTCAGCCCCCAGTCTCCAGCTCTGCCCCCAGACTCCTGCTCAGCCCCCAGACGCCTGCTCAGCCCCCAGACTCCTCCTCAGCCCTCAGACTCCTCCTCAGCCCCCAGACTCCTGCTCAGCCCCCAAACTCCTGCTCTGCCCCCAGACTCCTGCTCAGCCCCCAGACCCCTGCTCAGCCCGCAGACCCCTGCTCAGCCCCCAGACTCCTGCTCCTCAGCCCCCAGACTCCTGCTCAGCCCCCAGACTCCTCCTCTGCCCCCAGCCCCCTGCTCAGCCCCCAGACTCCTGCTCATCCCCAGACTCCTGCTCAGCCTCCAGACTCCCGCTGAGTCCCCAGACTCCCACTGAGCCCCCAGACTCCCGCTGAGCCCCCAGACTCCAGCTCAACCCCCAGACTCCTGCTCAGCCCTCAGACTCCTCAGCTCCCAGACTCCTGCTCATCCCCCAGACTCCTGCTCTGCCCCCAGACTCCTCCTCAGCCCCCAGGCTCCTGCTCAGCCCCAGACTCCTGCTCAACCCCAAGACTCCTGCTCCTCATCAGCCCCCAGACTCCTGCTCTTCATCAGCCCCCAGACTCCTGCTCAGCCCCAGACTCCTGCTCAGCCCCCAGACTCCTCCTCAGCCCCCAATCTCCTGCTCTGCCCCCAGACTCGTGTTCAGCCCCCAGACTCCTCCTCAGCCCCCAGTCTCCTGCTCTGCCCCCAGACTCCTGCTCAGCCCCCAGACGCCTGCTCAGCCCCCAGACTCCTCCTCAGCCCTCAGACTCCTCCTCAGCCCCCAGACTCCTGCTCAGCCCCCAAACTCCTGCTCTGCCCCCAGACTCCTGCTCAGCCCCCAGACCCCTGCTCAGCCCGCAGACCCCTGCTCAGCCCCCAGACTCCTGCTCCTCAGCCCCCAGACTCCTGCTCAGCCCCCAGACTCCTCCTCTGCCCCCAGCCCCCTGCTCAGCCCCCAGACTCCTGCTCATCCCCAGACTCCTGCTCAGCCTCCAGACTCCCGCTGAGTCCCCAGACTCCCACTGAGCCCCCAGACTCCCGCTGAGCCCCAAGACTCCAGCTCAACCCCCAGACTCCTGCTTAGCCCCCAGACTCCTGCTCCTCATCAGCCCCAGATGCCTGCTCAGCTCCCAGACTCCCCCTCATCCCCCAGACTCCTCCTCAGCCCCCAGACTCCTGCTCAGCCCCCGAACTCCTGCTCTGCCCCCAGACCCCTGCTCAGCCCCCAGACCCCTGCTCAGCCCCCAGACCCCTGCTCAGCCCCCAGACTCCTGCTCCTAATCAGCCTCCAGACTCCTGCTCTGCCCCCAGACCCCTGCTCAGCCCCCAGACTCCTGCTCAGCCCCCAGACTCCTGCTCAGCCCCCAGACTCCTGCTCCTAATCAGCCTCCAGACTCCTGCTCTGCCCCCAGACCCCTGCTCAGCCCCCAGACTCCTGCTCAGCCCCCAGACTCCTGCTCAGCCCCCAGACTCCTGCTCAGCCCCCATGCTCCTGCTCAGCCCCAGACTCCTGCTCAACCCCCAGACTCCTGCTCCTTAGCCCCCAGACTCCTGCTCAGCCCACAGACTCCTGCTCAGCCCCCAGACTCCAGCTCAGCCCCCAGACTCCTGCTCCTCCACCAGACTCCTGCTCAGCCCCCAGACTCCTGCTCAGCGCCCAGACTCCTGCTCAGCCCCCAGATTCCTGCTCAGCCCCCAGACTCCTGCTCAGCCCCCAGACTCCTGCTCAGCCCCCAGACTCCTGCTCTGACCCCAGACTCCTGCTCAGCACCCAGACTCCTGCTCAGCAACCAGACTCCTGCTCAGCCCCAGACTCCTGCTCAGCACCCAGACTCCTACTCAGCCCCAGACTCCTGCTCAGCCCTCAGACTCCTGCTCAGGCCCCAGACACCTGCTCAGCCCCAGACTCCTGCTCAGCCCCCAGACTCCAGCTTAGCCCCCAGACTCCTGCTCAGCCCCCAGACTCCTGCTCTGCCCCCAGACATCTGCTCAGCCTCCAGACTCCTGGTCAGCCCCCAGAATCCTGCTCAGCCCCCAGACGCCTGCTCAGCCCCCAGACGCCTGCTCAGCCCCCAGACTGCTGCTCAGCCCCCAGACGCCTGCTCAGCTTCCAGACGCCTGCTCAGCCCCCAGACGCCTGCTCAGCCACCAGACACCTGCTCAGCCCCCAGACTCCTGCTCAGCCCCCAGACTCCTGCTCAGCCCCCAGACTCCTGCTCCTCAGCCCCCAGACTCCTGCTCAGCCCCAGACGCCTGCTCAGCCCCCAGACTCCTTCTCAGCTCCCAGACTCCTGCTCAGCCCCAGACTCCTGCTCAGCCCCAGACTCCTGCTCAGCCCCCAGACTCCTGCTCAGGCTCAGCCCCCAGACTCCTTCTCAGATCCCAGACTCCTTCTCAGCTCCCAGACTCCTGCTCAGCCCCAGACTCCTGCTCAGCCCCCAGACTCCTGCTCAGCCCCCAGACTCCTGCTCAGCCCTCAGACTCCTCAGCTCAATCAATCAATCAATCAGTGACACTTATAAAGCGCGCTACATACCCGTGGGGTCTCAAGGCGCTGGGGGGGGGGGGGGAGCCGCTACTGCTCGAACAGCCAGGTCTTCAGCTTCTTCCTGAAGGAGAGGTGGTCTTGGGTCAGGCGCAGGTCGGTCGGGAGGGAGTTCCAGGTCTTGGCGGCCAGGTGGGAGAAGGACCTTCCTCCTGTAGTCGCTCTTCGGATGCGGGGGACGGCGGCGAGGGCGTGGTTGGCTGATCGGAGGTGGCGTTTGGGAGCGTAGAAGTTGACTCGGCTGTTGAGGTAGCTCGGGCCTTGGTCGTGTAGGGCTTTGTGTGCGTGGGTGAGGAGGCGGAAGGTGATTCTTTTGTTGACGGGGAGCCAGTGAAGGTCTCGCAGATGTCCGGAGATGTGGCTGGTTCGTGGGATGTCGAGGATGAGTCTGGCTGAGGCGTTCTGGATCCGCTGGAGTCTCTTCTGGAGCTTGGCGGTGGTCCCGGCGTAGAGGGCGTTGCCGTAGTCCAGTCGGCTGGTGACGAGGGCCTGGGTGACGGTCTTCCTGGTCTCGGTGGGGATCCACCAGAAGATCTTCCGTAGCATGCGTAGGATGTTGAAGCATGCCGAGGAGACGTTGTTGACTTGCCTGGTCATGGAGAGGGAGGAGTCCAGGATGAAGCCCAGGTTGCGTGCATGGTCTGTCGGTTTGGGTGCGGTGCCCAGGGCGGGAGGCCACCAGGAGTCGTCCCAGGCGGAGGGAGAGGGGCCCAGGATGAGGACCTCCGTCTTGTCCGAGTTCAGTTTCAGGCGGCTGGTCGTCATCCACTCGGCTACCTCTTTCATCCCTTCGTGCAGGTTGGCTCTGGCGGCGGCGGGGTCGTTGGTCAGGGAGAGGATCAGCTGGGTGTCGTCGGCGTAGGAGATTATGCTGAGGTTGTGTTTGCGTACGATGGCCGCGAGGGGGCTCAGACTCCTGCTCATCCCCCAGACTCCTGCTCTGCCCCCAGACTCCTCCTCAGCCCCCAGGCTCCTGCTCAGCCCCAGACTCCTGCTCAACCCCAAGACTCCTGCTCCTCATCAGCCCCCTGACTCCTGCTCTTCATCAGCCCCCAGACTCCTGCTCAGCCCCAGACTCCTGCTCAGCCCCCAGACTCCTCCTCAGCCCCCAATCTCCTGCTCTGCCCCCAGACTCCTGCTCAGCCCCCAGACTCCTCCTCAGCCCCCAGTCTCCAGCTCTGCCCCCAGACTCCTGCTCAGCCCCCAGACGCCTGCTCAGCCCCCAGACTCCTCCTCAGCCCTCAGACTCCTCCTCAGCCCCCAGACTCCTGCTCAGCCCCCAAACTCCTGCTCTGCCCCCAGACTCCTGCTCAGCCCCCAGACCCCTGCTCAGCCCGCAGACCCCTGCTCAGCCCCCAGACTCCTGCTCCTCAGCCCCCAGACTCCTGCTCAGCCCCCAGACTCCTCCTCTGCCCCCAGCCCCCTGCTCAGCCCCCAGACTCCTGCTCATCCCCAGACTCCTGCTCAGCCTCCAGACTCCCGCTGAGTCCCCAGACTCCCACTGAGCCCCCAGACTCCCGCTGAGCCCCCAGACTCCAGCTCAACCCCCAGACTCCTGCTCAGCCCTCAGACTCCTCAGCTCCCAGACTCCTGCTCATCCCACAGACTCCTGCTCTGCCCCCAGACTCCTCCTCAGCCCCCAGGCTCCTGCTCAGCCCCAGACTCCTGCTCAACCCCAAGACTCCTGCTCCTCATCAGCCCCCAGACTCCTGCTCTTCATCAGCCCCCAGACTCCTGCTCAGCCCCAGACTCCTGCTCAGCCCCCAGACTCCTCCTCAGCCCCCAATCTCCTGCTCTGCCCCCAGACTCCTGCTCAGCCCCCAGACTCCTCCTCAGCCCCCAGTCTCCTGCTCTGCCCCCAGACTCCTGCTCAGCCCCCAGACGCCTGCTCAGCCCCCAGACTCCTCCTCAGCCCTCAGACTCCTCCTCAGCCCCCAGACTCCTGCTCAGCCCCCAAACTCCTGCTCTGCCCCCAGACTCCTGCTCAGCCCCCAGACCCCTGCTCAGCCCGCAGACCCCTGCTCAGCCCCCAGACTCCTGCTCCTCAGCCCCCAGACTCCTGCTCAGCCCCCAGACTCCTCCTCTGCCCCCAGCCCCCTGCTCAGCCCCCAGACTCCTGCTCATCCCCAGACTCCTGCTCAGCCTCCAGACTCCCGCTGAGTCCCCAGACTCCCACTGAGCCCCCAGACTCCCGCTGAGCCCCAAGACTCCAGCTCAACCCCCAGACTCCTGCTCAGCCCCCAGACTCCTGCTCCTCATCAGCCCCAGATGCCTGCTCAGCTCCCAGACTCCCCCTCATCCCCCAGACTCCTCCTCAGCCCCCAGACTCCTGCTCAGCCCCCGAACTCCTGCTCTGCCCCCAGACCCCTGCTCAGCCCCCAGACCCCTGCTCAGCCCCCAGACCCCTGCTCAGCCCCCAGACTCCTGCTCCTCAGCCCCCAGACTCCAGCTCAGCCCCCAGACTCCTGCTCTGCCCCCAGACCCCTGCTTAGCCCCCAGACTCCTGCTCAGCCCCCAGACTCCTCCTCAGCCCCCAGACTCCTGCTCAGCCCCCAGACTCCTGCTCAGCCCCCAGACTCCTGCTCCTAATCAGCCTCCAGACTCCTGCTCTGCCCCCAGACCCCTGCTCAGCCCCCAGACTCCTGCTCAGCCCCCAGACTCCTGCTCAGCCCCCAGACTCCTGCTCAGCCCCCAGACTCCTGCTCAGCCCCCATGCTCCTGCTCAGCCCCAGACTCCTGCTCAACCCCCAGACTCCTGCTCCTTAGCCCCCAGACTCCTGCTCAGCCCACAGACTCCTGCTCAGCCCCCAGACTCCAGCTCAGCCCCCAGACTCCTGCTCCTCCACCAGACTCCTGCTCAGCCCCCAGACTCCTGCTCAGCGCCCAGACTCCTGCTCAGCCCCCAGATTCCTGCTCAGCCCCCAGACTCCTGCTCAGCCCCCAGACTCCTGCTCAGCCCCCAGACTCCTGCTCTGACCCCAGACTCCTGCTCAGCACCCAGACTCCTGCTCAGCAACCAGACTCCTGCTCAGCCCCAGACTCCTGCTCAGCACCCAGACTCCTGCTCAGCCCCAGACTCCTGCTCAGCCCTCAGACTCCTGCTCAGGCCTCAGACACCTGCTCAGCCCCAGACTCCTGCTCAGCCCCCAGACTCCAGCTTAGCCCCCAGACTCCTGCTCAGCCCCCAGACTCCTGCTCTGCCCCCAGACATCTGCTCAGCCTCCAGACTCCTGGTCAGCCCCCAGAATCCTGCTCAGCCCCCAGACGCCTGCTCAGCCCCCAGACTGCTGCTCAGCCCCCAGACGCCTGCTCAGCTTCCAGACGCCTGCTCAGCCCCCAGACGCCTGCTCAGCCACCAGACACCTGCTCAGCCCCCAGACTCCTGCTCAGTCCCCAGACTCCTGCTCAGCCCCCAGACTCCTGCTCCTCAGCCCCCAGACTCCTGCTCAGCCCCAGACGCCTGCTCAGCCCCCAGACTCCTTCTCAGCTCCCAGACTCCTGCTCAGCCCCAGACTCCTGCTCAGCCCCAGACTCCTGCTCAGCCCCCAGACTCCTGCTCAGGCTCAGCCCCCAGACTCCTTCTCAGATCCCAGACTCCTTCTCAGCTCCCAGACTCCTGCTCAGCCCCAGACTCCTGCTCAGCCCCCAGACTCCTGCTCAGCCCCCAGACTCCTGCTCAGCCCTCAGACTCCTCAGCTCCCAGACTCCTGCTCATCCCCCAGACTCCTGCTCTGCCCCCAGACTCCTCCTCAGCCCCCAGGCTCCTGCTCAGCCCCAGACTCCTGCTCAACCCCAAGACTCCTGCTCCTCATCAGCCCCCAGACTCCTGCTCTTCATCAGCCCCCAGACTCCTGCTCAGCCCCAGACTCCTGCTCAGCCCCCAGACTCCTCCTCAGCCCCCAATCTCCTGCTCTGCCCCCAGACTCCTGCTCAGCCCCCAGACTCCTCCTCAGCCCCCAGTCTCCAGCTCTGCCCCCAGACTCCTGCTCAGCCCCAGACGCCTGCTCAGCCCCCAGACTCCTCCTCAGCCCTCAGACTCCTCCTCAGCCCCCAGACTCCTGCTCAGCCCCCAAACTCCTGCTCTGCCCCCAGACTCCTGCTCAGCCCCCAGACCCCTGCTCAGCCCGCAGACCCCTGCTCAGCCCCCAGACTCCTGCTCCTCAGCCCCCAGACTCCTGCTCAGCCCCCAGACTCCTCCTCTGCCCCCAGCCCCCTGCTCAGCCCCCAGACTCCTGCTCATCCCCAGACTCCTGCTCAGCCTCCAGACTCCCGCTGAGTCCCCAGACTCCCACTGAGCCCCCAGACTCCCGCTGAGCCCCCAGACTCCAGCTCAACCCCCAGACTCCTGCTCAGCCCCCAGACTCCTGCTCCTCATCAGCCCCAGATGCCTGCTCAGCTCCCAGACTCCCCCTCATCCCCCAGACTCCTCCTCAGCCCCCAGACTCCTGCTCAGCCCCCGAACTCCTGCTCTGCCCCCAGACCCCTGCTCAGCCCCCAGACCCCTGCTCAGCCCCCAGACCCCTGCTCAGCCCCCAGACTCCTGCTCCTCAGCCCCCAGACTCCAGCTCAGCCCCCAGACTCCTGCTCTGCCCCCAGACCCCTGCTTAGCCCCCAGACTCCTGCTCAGCCCCCAGACTCCTCCTCAGCCCCCAGACTCCTGCTCAGCCCCCAGACTCCTGCTCAGCCCCCAGACTCCTGCTCCTAATCAGCCTCCAGACTCCTGCTCAGCCCCCAGACTCCTGCTCAGCCCCCAGATGCCTACTCAGCCCCCACACTCCTGCTCCTCATCAGCCCCCAGACTCCTGCTCAGCCCCCAGACTCCGGCTCAGCCCCCAGACTCCTGCTCAGCCCCAGACTCCTGCTCAGCCCCAGACTCCTGCTCAGCCCCAGTTTCCTGCTCAGTCCCCAGACTCCCCCTCAGCCACCCAGACTCCTGCCCCCAGACTCCTTCTTCTCAGCCCCCAGACTCCTCCTCAGCCCCCAGGCTCCTCCTCAGCCCCCAGACTCCTGCTCAGTCCCCAGACTCCTGCCCCTCAGCCTCCAAACTCCTGCTCAGACTCCTGCTCAGCCCCAGACTCCTCCTCAGCCCCCAGACTCCCGCTCAGCTCCCAGACTCCTGCTCAGCCACCCAGACTCCTGCCCCCAGACTCCTGCTCAGCCCCCAGACTCCAGCTCAGCCCCTAGACTCCTGCTCAGCCCCCAGACTCCTGCTCAGACCCCAGATGCCTGCTCATCCCCCAGACTCCTGCTCAGCCCCCAGACGCCTGCTCAGCTTCCAGACGCCTGCTCAGCCCCCAGACTCCTGCTCTGCCCCCAGACCCCTGCTCAGCCCCCAGACTCCTGCTCAGCCCCCAGACTCCTGCTCAGACCCCAGACTCCTGCTCAGCCCCAATGCTCCTGCTCAGCCCCCAGACTCCTGCTCAACCCCCAGACTCCTGCTCCTCAGCCCCCAGACTCCTGCTCAGCCCACAGACTCCTGCTCAGCCCCCAGACTCCAGCTCAGCCCCCAGACTCCTGCTCCTCCACCAGACTCCTGCTCAGCCCTCAGACTCCTGCTCAGCGCCCAGACTCCTGCTCAGCCCCCAGATTCCTGCTCAGCCCCCAGACTCCTGCTCAGCCCCCAGACTCCTGCTCAGCCCCCAGACTCCTGCTCTGCCCCCAGACTCCTGCTCAGGCCCCAGACACCTGCTCAGCCCCAGACTCCTGCTCAGCCCCAGACTCCTGCTCAGCCCACAGACTCCTGCTCAGCCCCAGACTCCTGCTCAGCACCCAGACTCCTGCTCAGCCCCAGACTCCTGCTCAGCCCCAGACTCCTGCTCAGCCCCAGACTCCTGCCCCTCAGCCTCCAAACTCCTGCTCAGACTCCTGCTCAGCCCCAGACTCCTCCTCAGCCCCCAGACTCCCGCTCAGCTCCCAGACTCCTGCTCAGCCACCCAGACTCCTGCCCCCAGATTCCTGCTCAGCCCCCAGACTCCTGCTCTGCCCCCAGACCCCTGCTCAGCCCCCAGACTCCTGCTCAGCCCCCAGACTCCTGCTCAGCCCCCAGACTCCTGCTCAGCCCCCATGCTCCTGCTCAGCCCCAGACTCCTGCTCAACCCCCAGACTCCTGCTCCTCAGCCCCCAGACTCCTGCTCAGCCCACAGACTCCTGCTCAGCCCCCAGACTCCAGCTCAGCCCCCAGACTCCTGCTCCTCCACCAGACTCCTGCTCAGCCCCCAGACTCCTGCTCAGCGCCCAGACTCCTGCTCAGCCCCCAGATTCCTGCTCAGCCCCCAGACTCCTGCTCAGCCCCCAGACTCCTGCTCTGACCCCAGACTTCTGCTCAGCACCCAGACTCCTGCTCAGCAACCAGACTCCTGCTCAGCCCCAGACTCCTGCTCAGCACCCAGACTCCTGCTCAGCCCCAGACTCCTGCTCAGCCCTCAGACTCCTGCTCAGGCCCCAGACACCTGCTCAGCCCCAGACTCCTGCTCAGCCCCCAGACTCCAGCTTAGCCCCCAGACTCCTGCTCGGCCCCCAGACTCCTGCTCTGCCCCCAGACATCTGCTCAGCCTCCAGACTCCTGGTCAGCCCCCAGAATCCTGCTCAGCCCCCAGACGCCTGCTCAGCCCCCAGACTGCTGCTCAGCCCCCAGACGCCTGCTCAGCTTCCAGACGCCTGCTCAGCCCCCAGACGCCTGCTCAGCCCCCAGACACCTGCTCAGCCCCCAGACTCCTGCTCATCCCCCAGACTCCTGCTCAGCCCCCAGACTCCTGCTCAGCCCCCAGACTCCTGCTCCTCAGCCCCCAGACTCCTGCTCAGCCCCAGACGCCTGCTCAGCCCCCAGACTCCTTCTCAGCTCCCAGACTCCTGCTCAGCCCCAGACTCCTGCTCAGCCCCCAGACTCCTGCTCAGCCCCCAGACTCCTGCTCAGGCTCAGCCCCCAGACTCCTTCTCAGCTCCCAGACTCCTTCTCAGCTCCCAGACTCCTGCTCAGCCCCAGACTCCTGCTCAGCCCCCAGACTCCTGCTCTGTCCCCAGACCCCTGCTCAGCCCCCAGACTCCTGCTCAGCCCCCAGACTCCTGCTCAGCCCCCAGACTCCTGCTCAGCCCCCATGCTCCTGCTCAGCCCCAGACTCCTGCTCAACCCCCAGACTCCTGCTCCTCAGCCCCCAGACTCCTGCTCAGCCCACAGACTCCTGCTCAGCCCCCAGACTCCAGCTCAGCCCCCAGACTCCTGCTCCTCCACCAGACTCCTGCTCAGCCCCAGTTTCCTGCTCAGTCCCCAGACTCCCCCTCAGCCACCCAGACTCCTGCCCCCAGACTCCTTCTTCTCAGCCCCCAGACTCCTCCTCAGCCCCCAGGCTCCTCCTCAGCCCCCAGACTCCTGCTCAGTCCCCAGACTCCTGCCCCTCAGCCTCCAAACTCCTGCTCAGACTCCTGCTCAGCCCCAGACTCCTCCTCAGCCCCCAGACTCCCGCTCAGCTCCCAGACTCCTGCTCAGCCACCCAGACTCCTGCCCCCAGACTCCTGCTCAGCCCCCAGACTCCAGCTCAGCCCCTAGACTCCTGCTCAGCCCCCAGACTCCTGCTCAGACCCCAGATGCCTGCTCATCCCCCAGACTCCTGCTCAGCCCCCAGACGCCTGCTCAGCTTCCAGACGCCTGCTCAGCCCCCAGACTCCTGCTCTGCCCCCAGACCCCTGCTCAGCCCCCAGACTCCTGCTCAGCCCCCAGACTCCTGCTCAGACCCCAGACTCCTGCTCAGCCCCAATGCTCCTGCTCAGCCCCCAGACTCCTGCTCAACCCCCAGACTCCTGCTCCTCAGCCCCCAGACTCCTGCTCAGCCCACAGACTCCTGCTCAGCCCCCAGACTCCAGCTCAGCCCCCAGACTCCTGCTCCTCCACCAGACTCCTGCTCAGCCCTCAGACTCCTGCTCAGCGCCCAGACTCCTGCTCAGCCCCCAGATTCCTGCTCAGCCCCCAGACTCCTGCTCAGCCCCCAGACTCCTGCTCAGCCCCCAGACTCCTGCTCTGCCCCCAGACTCCTGCTCAGGCCCCAGACACCTGCTCAGCCCCAGACTCCTGCTCAGCCCCAGACTCCTGCTCAGCCCACAGACTCCTGCTCAGCCCCAGACTCCTGCTCAGCACCCAGACTCCTGCTCAGCCCCAGACTCCTGCTCAGCCCCAGACTCCTGCTCAGCCCCAGACTCCTGCCCCTCAGCCTCCAAACTCCTGCTCAGACTCCTGCTCAGCCCCAGACTCCTCCTCAGCCCCCAGACTCCCGCTCAGCTCCCAGACTCCTGCTCAGCCACCCAGACTCCTGCCCCCAGATTCCTGCTCAGCCCCCAGACTCCTGCTCTGCCCCCAGACCCCTGCTCAGCCCCCAGACTCCTGCTCAGCCCCCAGACTCCTGCTCAGCCCCCAGACTCCTGCTCAGCCCCCATGCTCCTGCTCAGCCCCAGACTCCTGCTCAACCCCCAGACTCCTGCTCCTCAGCCCCCAGACTCCTGCTCAGCCCACAGACTCCTGCTCAGCCCCCAGACTCCAGCTCAGCCCCCAGACTCCTGCTCCTCCACCAGACTCCTGCTCAGCCCCCAGACTCCTGCTCAGCGCCCAGACTCCTGCTCAGCCCCCAGATTCCTGCTCAGCCCCCAGACTCCTGCTCAGCCCCCAGACTCCTGCTCTGACCCCAGACTTCTGCTCAGCACCCAGACTCCTGCTCAGCAACCAGACTCCTGCTCAGCCCCAGACTCCTGCTCAGCACCCAGACTCCTGCTCAGCCCCAGACTCCTGCTCAGCCCTCAGACTCCTGCTCAGGCCCCAGACACCTGCTCAGCCCCAGACTCCTGCTCAGCCCCCAGACTCCAGCTTAGCCCCCAGACTCCTGCTCGGCCCCCAGACTCCTGCTCTGCCCCCAGACATCTGCTCAGCCTCCAGACTCCTGGTCAGCCCCCAGAATCCTGCTCAGCCCCCAGACGCCTGCTCAGCCCCCAGACTGCTGCTCAGCCCCCAGACGCCTGCTCAGCTTCCAGACGCCTGCTCAGCCCCCAGACGCCTGCTCAGCCCCCAGACACCTGCTCAGCCCCCAGACTCCTCCTCAGCCCCCAGTCTCCAGCTCTGCCCCCAGACTCCTGCTCAGCCCCAGACGCCTGCTCAGCCCCCAGACTCCTCCTCAGCCCTCAGACTCCTCCTCAGCCCCCAGACTCCTGCTCAGCCCCCAAACTCCTGCTCTGCCCCCAGACTCCTGCTCAGCCCCCAGACCCCTGCTCAGCCCGCAGACCCCTGCTCAGCCCCCAGACTCCTGCTCCTCAGCCCCCAGACTCCTGCTCAGCCCCCAGACTCCTCCTCTGCCCCCAGCCCCCTGCTCAGCCCCCAGACTCCTGCTCATCCCCAGACTCCTGCTCAGCCTCCAGACTCCCGCTGAGTCCCCAGACTCCCACTGAGCCCCCAGACTCCCGCTGAGCCCCCAGACTCCAGCTCAACCCCCAGACTCCTGCTCAGCCCCCAGACTCCTGCTCCTCATCAGCCCCAGATGCCTGCTCAGCTCCCAGACTCCCCCTCATCCCCCAGACTCCTCCTCAGCCCCCAGACTCCTGCTCAGCCCCCGAACTCCTGCTCTGCCCCCAGACCCCTGCTCAGCCCCCAGACCCCTGCTCAGCCCCCAGACCCCTGCTCAGCCCCCAGACTCCTGCTCCTCAGCCCCCAGACTCCAGCTCAGCCCCCAGACTCCTGCTCTGCCCCCAGACCCCTGCTTAGCCCCCAGACTCCTGCTCAGCCCCCAGACTCCTCCTCAGCCCCCAGACTCCTGCTCAGCCCCCAGACTCCTGCTCAGCCCCCAGACTCCTGCTCCTAATCAGCCTCCAGACTCCTGCTCAGCCCCCAGACTCCTGCTCAGCCCCCAGATGCCTACTCAGCCCCCACACTCCTGCTCCTCATCAGCCCCCAGACTCCTGCTCAGCCCCCAGACTCCGGCTCAGCCCCCAGACTCCTGCTCAGCCCCAGACTCCTGCTCAGCCCCAGACTCCTGCTCAGCCCCAGTTTCCTGCTCAGTCCCCAGACTCCCCCTCAGCCACCCAGACTCCTGCCCCCAGACTCCTTCTTCTCAGCCCCCAGACTCCTCCTCAGCCCCCAGGCTCCTCCTCAGCCCCCAGACTCCTGCTCAGTCCCCAGACTCCTGCCCCTCAGCCTCCAAACTCCTGCTCAGACTCCTGCTCAGCCCCAGACTCCTCCTCAGCCCCCAGACTCCCGCTCAGCTCCCAGACTCCTGCTCAGCCACCCAGACTCCTGCCCCCAGACTCCTGCTCAGCCCCCAGACTCCAGCTCAGCCCCTAGACTCCTGCTCAGCCCCCAGACTCCTGCTCAGACCCCAGATGCCTGCTCATCCCCCAGACTCCTGCTCAGCCCCCAGACGCCTGCTCAGCTTCCAGACGCCTGCTCAGCCCCCAGACTCCTGCTCTGCCCCCAGACCCCTGCTCAGCCCCCAGACTCCTGCTCAGCCCCCAGACTCCTGCTCAGACCCCAGACTCCTGCTCAGCCCCAATGCTCCTGCTCAGCCCCCAGACTCCTGCTCAACCCCCAGACTCCTGCTCCTCAGCCCCCAGACTCCTGCTCAGCCCACAGACTCCTGCTCAGCCCCCAGACTCCAGCTCAGCCCCCAGACTCCTGCTCCTCCACCAGACTCCTGCTCAGCCCTCAGACTCCTGCTCAGCGCCCAGACTCCTGCTCAGCCCCCAGATTCCTGCTCAGCCCCCAGACTCCTGCTCAGCCCCCAGACTCCTGCTCAGCCCCCAGACTCCTGCTCTGCCCCCAGACTCCTGCTCAGGCCCCAGACACCTGCTCAGCCCCAGACTCCTGCTCAGCCCCAGACTCCTGCTCAGCCCACAGACTCCTGCTCAGCCCCAGACTCCTGCTCAGCACCCAGACTCCTGCTCAGCCCCAGACTCCTGCTCAGCCCCAGACTCCTGCTCAGCCCCAGACTCCTGCCCCTCAGCCTCCAAACTCCTGCTCAGACTCCTGCTCAGCCCCAGACTCCTCCTCAGCCCCCAGACTCCCGCTCAGCTCCCAGACTCCTGCTCAGCCACCCAGACTCCTGCCCCCAGATTCCTGCTCAGCCCCCAGACTCCTGCTCTGCCCCCAGACCCCTGCTCAGCCCCCAGACTCCTGCTCAGCCCCCAGACTCCTGCTCAGCCCCCAGACTCCTGCTCAGCCCCCATGCTCCTGCTCAGCCCCAGACTCCTGCTCAACCCCCAGACTCCTGCTCCTCAGCCCCCAGACTCCTGCTCAGCCCACAGACTCCTGCTCAGCCCCCAGACTCCAGCTCAGCCCCCAGACTCCTGCTCCTCCACCAGACTCCTGCTCAGCCCCCAGACTCCTGCTCAGCGCCCAGACTCCTGCTCAGCCCCCAGATTCCTGCTCAGCCCCCAGACTCCTGCTCAGCCCCCAGACTCCTGCTCTGACCCCAGACTTCTGCTCAGCACCCAGACTCCTGCTCAGCAACCAGACTCCTGCTCAGCCCCAGACTCCTGCTCAGCACCCAGACTCCTGCTCAGCCCCAGACTCCTGCTCAGCCCTCAGACTCCTGCTCAGGCCCCAGACACCTGCTCAGCCCCAGACTCCTGCTCAGCCCCCAGACTCCAGCTTAGCCCCCAGACTCCTGCTCGGCCCCCAGACTCCTGCTCTGCCCCCAGACATCTGCTCAGCCTCCAGACTCCTGGTCAGCCCCCAGAATCCTGCTCAGCCCCCAGACGCCTGCTCAGCCCCCAGACTGCTGCTCAGCCCCCAGACGCCTGCTCAGCTTCCAGACGCCTGCTCAGCCCCCAGACGCCTGCTCAGCCCCCAGACACCTGCTCAGCCCCCAGACTCCTGCTCATCCCCCAGACTCCTGCTCAGCCCCCAGACTCCTGCTCAGCCCCCAGACTCCTGCTCCTCAGCCCCCAGACTCCTGCTCAGCCCCAGACGCCTGCTCAGCCCCCAGACTCCTTCTCAGCTCCCAGACTCCTGCTCAGCCCCAGACTCCTGCTCAGCCCCCAGACTCCTGCTCAGCCCCCAGACTCCTGCTCAGGCTCAGCCCCCAGACTCCTTCTCAGCTCCCAGACTCCTTCTCAGCTCCCAGACTCCTGCTCAGCCCCAGACTCCTGCTCAGCCCCCAGACTCCTGCTCTGTCCCCAGACCCCTGCTCAGCCCCCAGACTCCTGCTCAGCCCCCAGACTCCTGCTCAGCCCCCAGACTCCTGCTCAGCCCCCATGCTCCTGCTCAGCCCCAGACTCCTGCTCAACCCCCAGACTCCTGCTCCTCAGCCCCCAGACTCCTGCTCAGCCCACAGACTCCTGCTCAGCCCCCAGACTCCAGCTCAGCCCCCAGACTCCTGCTCCTCCACCAGACTCCTGCTCAGCCCCCAGACTCCTGCTCAGCGCCCAGACTCCTGCTCAGCCCCCAGATTCCTGCTCAGCCCCCAGACTCCTGCTCAGCCCCCAGACTCCTGCTCAGCCCCCAGACTCCTGCTCAGGCCCCAGACACCTGCTCAGCCCCAGACTCCTGCTCAGCCCCAGACTCCTGCTCAGCCCCCAGACTCCTGCTCAGCCCCAGACTCCTGCTCAGCACCCAGACTCCTGCTCAGCCCCATACTCCTGCTCAGCCCCAGACTCCTGCTCAGCCCCAGACTCCTGCTCAGCCCCCAGACTCCTGCTCAGCCCCAGACTCCTGCTCAGCACCCAGACTCCTGCTCAGCCCCAGACTCCTGCTCAGCCCTCAGACTCCTGCTCAGCCCCAGACTCCTGCTCAGCCCCAGACTCCTGCTCATCCCCCAGACTCCTGCTCAGCCCCAGACTCCTGCTCAGGGCCCAGGCTCCAGCTCAGCCCCGAGACTCCCGCTCAGCCCCCAGACTCCTGCTCAGCCCCCAGACTCCTGCTCAGCCCCCAGACTCCTACTCAGCCTCCAGACTCCTGCTCAGCCCCCAGACTCCTGCTCAGCTCCCAGACTCCTGCTCAGCCCCCAGACTCCTGCTCAGCCCCCAGACTCCTCCTCAGCCCCCAGACTCCTCCTCAGCCCCCAGACTCCTCCTCAGCCCCCAATCTCCTGCTCTGCCCCCAGACTCCTGCTCAGCCCCCAGACTCCTCCTCAGCCCCCAGTCTCCTGCTCTGCCCCCAGACTCCTGCTCAGCCCCCAGACTCCTGCTCAGCCCCCAGACTCCTGCTCCTCATCAGCCCCCAGGCTCCTGCTCTGCCCCCAGACTCCTGCTCTGCCCCCAGACTCCGGCTCAGCCCCCAGACTCCTGCTCAGCCCCCGAACTCCTGCTCTGCCCCCAGACCCCTGCTCAGCCCCTAGACCCCTGATCAGCCCCCAGACTCCTGCTCTGCCCCAGACTCCTGCTCAGCTCCCAGACTCCTCCTCAGCCCCCAGACTCCTGCTCTGCCCCAGACTCCTGTTCAGCCCCAGACTCCTGCTCAGCCCCCAGACTCCTGCTCAGCCCCCAGACTCCTGCTCAGCCCCCAGACTCCTCCTCAGCCCCCAGACTCCTGCTCAGCCTCCAGACTCCTGCTCAGCCCCATACTCCTGCTCAGCCCCAGACACCTGCTCAGCCCCCAGACTCCTGCTCAGCCCCCAGACTACTCCTCAGCCCACAGACTCCTCCTCAGCCCCCAGACTCCTCCTCAGCCCCCAGTCTCCTGCTCTGCCCCCAGACTCCTGCTCAGCCCCCAGACTCCTCCTCAGCCCCCAGTCTCCTGCTCTTCCCCCAGACTCCTGCTCAGCCCCCAGACTCCTGCTCAGCCCCCAGACTCCTGCTCAACCCCCAGACTCCTGCTCCTCATCAGCCCCCAGACTCCTGCTCAGCCCCAGACTCCTGCTCAGCTCCCAGACTCCTGCTCTGCCCCCAGACCCCTGCTCAGCCCCCAGACTCCTGCTCCTCATCAGCCCCCAGACTCCTGCTCAGCCCCAGACTCCTGCTCTGCCCCCAGACCCCTGCTCAGACCCCAGACTCCTGCTCAGCCCCCAGACTCCTGCTCAGACCCCAGACTCCTGCTCAGCCCTCATGCTCCTACTCAGCCCCAGACTCCTGCTCAACCCCCAGACTCCTGCCCCTCAGCCCCCAGACTCCTGCTCAGCCCACAGACTCCTGCTCAGCCCCCAGACTCCAGCTCAGCCCCCAGACTCCTGCTCCTCCACCAGACTCCTGCTCAGCCCTCAGACTCCTGCTCAGCGCCCAGACTCCTGCTCAGCCCCCAGATTCCTGCTCAGCCCCCAGACTCCTGCTCAGCCCCCAGACTCCTGCTCTGCCCCCAGACTCCTGCTCAGGCCCCAGACACCTGCTCAGCCCCAGACTCCTGCTCAGCCTCAGACTCCTGCTCAGCCCCCAGACTCCTGCTCAGCCCCAGACTCCTGCTCAGCACCCAGACTCCTGCTCAGCCCCAGACTCCTGCTCAGCCCCAGACTCCTGCTCAGCCCCAGACTCCTGCTCAGCCCCAGACTCCTGCTCAGCACCCAGACTCCTGCTCAGCCCCAGACTCCTGCTCAGCCCCCAGACTCCTGCTCAGCTCCCAGACTCCTGCTCAGCCCCCAGACTCCTGCTCCTCATCAGCCCCCAGGCTCCTGCTCTGCCCCCAGACTCCTTCTCTGCCCCCAGACTCCGGCTCAGCCCCCAGACTCCTGCTCAGCCCCCGAACTCCTGCTCTGCCCCCAGACCCCTGCTCAGCCCCTAGACCCCTGATCAGCCACCAGACTCCTGCTCTGCCCCAGACTCCTGCTCAGCTCCCAGACTCCTCCTCAGCCCCCAGACTCCTGCTCTGCCCCAGACTCCTGTTCAGCCCCAGACTCCTGCTCAGCCCCCAGACTCCTGCTCAGCCCCCAGACTCCTGCTCAGCCCCCAGACTCCTCCTCAGCCCCCAGACTCCTGCTCAGCCTCCAGACTCCTGCTCAGCCCCATACTCCTGCTCAGCCCCAGACTCCTGCTCAGCCCCCAGACTCCTGCTCAGCCCCCAGACTCCTCCTCAGCCCACAGACTCCTCCTCAGCCCCCAGACTCCTCCTCAGCCCCCAGTCTCCTGCTCTGCCCCCAGACTCCTGCTCAGCCCCCAGACTCCTCCTCAGCCCCCAGTCTCCTGCTCTTCCCCCAGACTCCTGCTCAGCCCCCAGACTCCTGCTCAGCCCCCAGACTCCTGCTCAACCCCCAGACTCCTGCTCCTCATCAGCCCCCAGACTCCTGCTCAGCCCCAGACTCCTGCTCAGCTCCCAGGCTCCTGCTCAGCCCCAGACTCCTGCTCAGCCCCCAGACTCCTGCTCTGCCCCCAGACCCCTGCTCAGCCCCCAGACTCCTGCTCAGCCCCCAGACTCCTGCTCAGCCCCCAGACTCCTGCTCAGCCCCCATGCTCCTGCTCAGCCCCAGACTCCTGCTCAACCCCCAGACTCCTGCTCCTCAGCCCCCAGACTCCTGCTCAGCCCACAGACTCCTGCTCAGCCCCCAGACTCCAGCTCAGCCCCCAGACTCCTGCTCCTCCACCAGACTCCTGCTCAGCCCCCAGACTCCTGCTCAGCGCCCAGACTCCTGCTCAGCCCCCAGATTCCTGCTCAGCCCCCAGACTCCTGCTCAGCCCCCAGACTCCTGCTCAGACCCCAGACTCCTGCTCAGGCCCCAGACACCTGCTCAGCCCCAGACTCCTGCTCAGCCCCAGACTCCTGCTCAGCCCCCAGACTCCTGCTCAGCCCCAGACTCCTGCTCAGCACCCAGACTCCTGCTCAGCCCCAGACTCCTGCTCAGCCCCAGACTCCTGCTCAGCCCCAGACTCCTGCTCAGCCCCCAGACTCCTGCTCAGCCCCAGACTCCTGCTCAGCACCCAGACTCCTGCTCAGCCCCAGACTCCTGCTCAGCCCTCAGACTCCTGCTCAGGCCCCAGACACCTGCTCAGCCCCAGACTCCTGCTCAGCCCCCAGACTCCTGCTCAGCCCCAGACTCCTGCTCAGCCCCAGACTCCTGCTCATCCCCCAGACTCCTGCTCAGCCCCAGACTCCTGCTCAGGGCCCAGGCTCCAGCTCAGCCCCGAGACTCCCGCTCAGCCCCCAGACTCCTGCTCAGCCCCCAGACTCCTGCTCAGCCCCCAGACTCCTGCTCAGCCTCCAGACTCCTGCTCAGCCCCCAGACTCCTGCTCAGCTCCCAGACTCCTGCTCAGCCCCCAGACTCCTGCTCAGCCCCCAGACTCCTCCTCAGCCCCCAGACTCCTCCTCAGCCCCCAGACTCCTCCTCAGCCCCCAATCTCCTGCTCTGCCCCCAGACTCCTGCTCAGCCCCCAGACTCCTCCTCAGCCCCCAGTCTCCTGCTCTGCCCCCAGACTCCTGCTCAGCCCCAGACTCCTGCTCAGTCCCCAGACTCCTGCTCAACCCCCAGACTCCTGCTCAACCCCCAGACTCCTGCTCCTCATCAGCCCCCAGACTCCTGCTCAGCCCCAGACTCCTGCTCAGCCCCCAGACTCCTGCTCAGCCCCAGACTCCTGCTCAGCCCCCAGACTCCTGCTCTGCCCCCAGACCCCTGCTCAGCCCCCAGACTCCTGCTCAGCCCCCAGACTCCTGCTCAGCCCCCAGACTCCTGCTCAGCCCCCATGCTCCTGCTCAGCCCCAGACTCCTGCTCAACCCCCAGACTCCTGCTCCTTAGCCCCCAGACTCCTGCTCAGCCCACAGACTCCTGCTCAGCCCCCAGACTCCTGCTCAGCCCCCAGACTCCTGCTCTGACCCCATACTCCTGCTCAGCACCCAGACTCCTGCTCAGCAACCAGACTCCTGCTCAGCCCCAGACTCCTGCTCAGCACCCAGACTCCTGCTCAGCCCCAGACTCCTGATCAGCCCTCAGACTCCTGCTCAGGCCCCAGACACCTGCTCAGCCCCAGACTCCTGCTCAGCCCCCAGACTCCAGCTTAGCCCCCAGACTCCTGCTCAGCCCCCAGACTCCTGCTCTGCCCCCAGACATCTTCTCAGCCTCCAGACTCCTGGTCATCCCCCAGAATCCTGCTCAGCCCCCAGACGCCTGCTCAGCCCCCAGACTGCTGCTCAGCCCCCAGACGCCTGCTCAGCTTCCAGACGCCTGCTCAGCCCCCAGACGCCTGCTCAGCCACCAGACACCTGCTCAGCCCCCAGACTCCTGCTCAGCCCCCAGACTCCTGCTCAGCCCCCAGACTCCTGCTCCTCAGCCCCCAGACTCCTGCTCAGCCCCAGACGCCTGCTCAGCCCCCAGACTCCTTCTCAGCTCCCAGACTCCTGCTCAGCCCCAGACTCCTGCTCAGCCCCTAGACTCCTGCTCAACCCCCAGACTCCTTCTCAGATCCCAGACTCCTTCTCAGCTCCCAGACTCCTGCTCAGCCCCAGACTCCTGCTCAGCCCCCAGACTCCTGCTCAGCCCCCAGACTCCTGCTCAGCCCTCAGACTCCTCAGCTCCCAGACTCCTGCTCATCCCCCAGACTCCTGCTCTGCCCCCAGACTCCTCCTCAGCCCCCAGGCTCCTGCTCAGCCCCAGACTCCTGCTCAACCCCAAGACTCCTGCTCCTCATCAGCCCCCAGACTCCTGCTCTTCATCAGCCCCCAGACTCCTGCTCAGCCCCAGACTCCTGCTCAGCCCCCAGACTCCTCCTCAGCCCCCAATCTCCTGCTCTGCCCCCAGACTCCTGCTCAGCCCCCAGACTCCTCCTCAGCCCCCAGTCTCCTGCTCTGCCCCCAGACTCCTGCTCAGCCCCCAGACGCCTGCTCAGCCCCCAGACTCCTCCTCAGCCCTCAGACTCCTCCTCAGCCCCCAGACTCCTGCTCAGCCCCCAAACTCCTGCTCTGCCCCCAGACTCCTGCTCAGCCCTAAGACCCCTGCTCAGCCCGCAGACCCCTGCTCAGCCCCCAGACTCCTGCTCCTCAGCCCCCAGACTCCTGCTCAGCCCCCAGACTCCTCCTCTGCCCCCAGCCCCCTGCTCAGCCCCCAGACTCCTGCTCATCCCCAGACTCCTGCTCAGCCTCCAGACTCCCGCTGAGTCCCCAGACTCCCACTGAGCCCCCAGACTCCCGCTGAGCCCCCAGACTCCAGCTCAACCCCCAGACTCCTGCTCAGCCCCCAGACTCCTGCTCCTCATCAGCCCCAGATGCCTGCTCAGCTCCCAGACTCCCCCTCATCCCCCAGACTCCTCCTCAGCCCCCAGACTCCTGCTCAGCCCCCGAACTCCTGCTCTGCCCCCAGACCCCTGCTCAGCCCCCAGACCCCTGCTCAGCCCCCAGACTCCTGCTCAGCCTCCAGACTCCTGCTCAGCCCCCAGACTCCTGCTCAGCTCCCAGACTCCTGCTCAGCCCCCAGACTCCTGCTCAGCCCCCAGACTCCTCCTCAGCCCCCAGACTCCTCCTCAGCCCCCAGACTCCTCCTCAGCCCCCAATCTCCTGCTCTGCCCCCAGACTCCTGCTCAGCCCCCAGACTCCTCCTCAGCCCCCAGTCTCCTGCTCTGCCCCCAGACTCCTGCTCAGCCCCAGACTCCTGCTCAGTCCCCAGACTCCTGCTCAACCCCCAGACTCCTGCTCAACCCCCAGACTCCTGCTCCTCATCAGCCCCCAGACTCCTGCTCAGCCCCAGACTCCTGCTCAGCCCCCAGACTCCTGCTCAGCCCCAGACTCCTGCTCAGCCCCCAGACTCCTGCTCTGCCCCCAGACCCCTGCTCAGCCCCCAGACTCCTGCTCAGCCCCCAGACTCCTGCTCAGCCCCCAGACTCCTGCTCAGCCCCCATGCTCCTGCTCAGCCCCAGACTCCTGCTCAACCCCCAGACTCCTGCTCCTTAGCCCCCAGACTCCTGCTCAGCCCACAGACTCCTGCTCAGCCCCCAGACTCCTGCTCAGCCCCCAGACTCCTGCTCTGACCCCATACTCCTGCTCAGCACCCAGACTCCTGCTCAGCAACCAGACTCCTGCTCAGCCCCAGACTCCTGCTCAGCACCCAGACTCCTGCTCAGCCCCAGACTCCTGATCAGCCCTCAGACTCCTGCTCAGGCCCCAGACACCTGCTCAGCCCCAGACTCCTGCTCAGCCCCCAGACTCCAGCTTAGCCCCCAGACTCCTGCTCAGCCCCCAGACTCCTGCTCTGCCCCCAGACATCTTCTCAGCCTCCAGACTCCTGGTCATCCCCCAGAATCCTGCTCAGCCCCCAGACGCCTGCTCAGCCCCCAGACTGCTGCTCAGCCCCCAGACGCCTGCTCAGCTTCCAGACGCCTGCTCAGCCCCCAGACGCCTGCTCAGCCACCAGACACCTGCTCAGCCCCCAGACTCCTGCTCAGCCCCCAGACTCCTGCTCAGCCCCCAGACTCCTGCTCCTCAGCCCCCAGACTCCTGCTCAGCCCCAGACGCCTGCTCAGCCCCCAGACTCCTTCTCAGCTCCCAGACTCCTGCTCAGCCCCAGACTCCTGCTCAGCCCCTAGACTCCTGCTCAACCCCCAGACTCCTTCTCAGATCCCAGACTCCTTCTCAGCTCCCAGACTCCTGCTCAGCCCCAGACTCCTGCTCAGCCCCCAGACTCCTGCTCAGCCCCCAGACTCCTGCTCAGCCCTCAGACTCCTCAGCTCCCAGACTCCTGCTCATCCCCCAGACTCCTGCTCTGCCCCCAGACTCCTCCTCAGCCCCCAGGCTCCTGCTCAGCCCCAGACTCCTGCTCAACCCCAAGACTCCTGCTCCTCATCAGCCCCCAGACTCCTGCTCTTCATCAGCCCCCAGACTCCTGCTCAGCCCCAGACTCCTGCTCAGCCCCCAGACTCCTCCTCAGCCCCCAATCTCCTGCTCTGCCCCCAGACTCCTGCTCAGCCCCCAGACTCCTCCTCAGCCCCCAGTCTCCTGCTCTGCCCCCAGACTCCTGCTCAGCCCCCAGACGCCTGCTCAGCCCCCAGACTCCTCCTCAGCCCTCAGACTCCTCCTCAGCCCCCAGACTCCTGCTCAGCCCCCAAACTCCTGCTCTGCCCCCAGACTCCTGCTCAGCCCTAAGACCCCTGCTCAGCCCGCAGACCCCTGCTCAGCCCCCAGACTCCTGCTCCTCAGCCCCCAGACTCCTGCTCAGCCCCCAGACTCCTCCTCTGCCCCCAGCCCCCTGCTCAGCCCCCAGACTCCTGCTCATCCCCAGACTCCTGCTCAGCCTCCAGACTCCCGCTGAGTCCCCAGACTCCCACTGAGCCCCCAGACTCCCGCTGAGCCCCCAGACTCCAGCTCAACCCCCAGACTCCTGCTCAGCCCCCAGACTCCTGCTCCTCATCAGCCCCAGATGCCTGCTCAGCTCCCAGACTCCCCCTCATCCCCCAGACTCCTCCTCAGCCCCCAGACTCCTGCTCAGCCCCCGAACTCCTGCTCTGCCCCCAGACCCCTGCTCAGCCCCCAGACCCCTGCTCAGCCCCCAGACCCCTGCTCAGCCCCCAGACTCCTGCTCCTCAGCCCCCAGACTCCAGCTCAGCCCCCAGACTCCTGCTCTGCCCCCAGACCCCTGCTTAGCCCCCAGACTCCTGCTCAGCCCCCAGACTCCTCCTCAGCCCCCAGACTCCTGCTCAGCCCCCAGACTCCTGCTCAGCCCCCAGACTCCTGCTCCTAATCAGCCTCCAGACTCCTGCTCTGCCCCAGACCCCTGCTCAGCCCCCAGACTCCTGCTCAGCCCCCAGACTCCTGCTCAGCCCCCAGACTCCTGCTCAGCCCCCAGACTCCTGCTCAGCCCCCATGCTCCTGCTCAGCCCCAGACTCCTGCTCAACCCCCAGACTCCTGCTCCTTAGCCCCCAGACTCCTGCTCAGCCCACAGACTCCTGCTCAGCCCCCAGACTCCAGCTCAGCCCCCAGACTCCTGCTCCTCCACCAGACTCCTGCTCAGCCCCCAGACTCCTGCTCAGCGCCCAGACTCCTGCTCAGCCCCCAGATTCCTGCTCAGCCCCCAGACTCCTGCTCAGCCCCCAGACTCCTGCTCAGCCCCCAGACTCCTGCTCTGACCCCAGACTCCTGCTCAGCACCCAGACTCCTGCTCAGCAACCAGACTCCTGCTCAGCCCCAGACTCCTGCTCAGCACCCAGACTCCTGCTCAGCCCCAGACTCCTGCTCAGCCCTCAGACTCCTGCTCAGGCCCCAGACACCTGCTCAGCCCCAGACTCCTGCTCAGCCCCCAGACTCCAGCTTAGCCCCCAGACTCCTGCTCAGCCCCCAGACTCCTGCTCTGCCCCCAGACATCTGCTCAGCCTCCAGACTCCTGGTCAGCCCCCAGAATCCTGCTCAGCCCCCAGACGCCTGCTCAGCCCCCAGACTGCTGCTCAACCCCCAGACGCCTGCTCAGCTTCCAGACGCCTGCTCAGCCCCCAGACGCCTGCTCAGCCACCAGACACCTGCTCAGCCCCCAGACTCCTGCTCAGCCCCCAGACTCCTGCTCAGCCCCCAGACTCCTGCTCCTCAGCCCCCAGACTCCTGCTCAGCCCCAGACGCCTGCTCAGCCCCCAGACTCCTTCTCAGCTCCCAGACTCCTGCTCAGCCCCAGACTCCTGCTCAGCCCCAGACTCCTGCTCAGCCCCCAGACTCCTGCTCAGGCTCAGCCCCCAGACTCCTTCTCAGATCCCAGACTCCTTCTCAGCTCCCAGACTCCTGCTCAGCCCCAGACTCCTGCTCAGCCCCCAGACTCCTGCTCAGCCCCCAGACTCCTGCTCAGCCCTCAGACTCCTCAGCTCCCAGACTCCTGCTCATCCCCCAGACTCCTGCTCTGCCCCCAGACTCCTCCTCAGCCCCCAGGCTCCTGCTCAGCCCCAGACTCCTGCTCAACCCCAAGACTCCTGCTCCTCATCAGCCCCCAGACTCCTGCTCTTCATCAGCCCCCAGACTCCTGCTCAGCCCCAGACTCCTGCTCAGCCCCCAGACTCCTCCTCAGCCCCCAATCTCCTGCTCTGCCCCCAGACTCCTGCTCAGCCCCCAGACTCCTCCTCAGCCCCCAGTCTCCAGCTCTGCCCCAGACTCCTGCTCAGCCCCCAGACGCCTGCTCAGCCCCCAGACTCCTCCTCAGCCCTCAGACTCCTCCTCAGCCCCCAGACTCCTGCTCAGCCCCCAAACTCCTGCTCTGCCCCCAGACTCCTGCTCAGCCCCCAGACCCCTGCTCAGCCCGCAGACCCCTGCTCAGCCCCCAGACTCCTGCTCCTCAGCCCCCAGACTCCTGCTCAGCCCCCAGACTCCTCCTCTGCCCCCAGCCCCCTGCTCAGCCCCAAGACTCCTGCTCATCCCCAGACTCCTGCTCAGCCTCCAGACTCCCGCTGAGTCCCCAGACTCCCACTGAGCCCCCAGATTCCCGCTGAGCCCCCAGACTCCAGCTCAACCCCCAGACTCCTGCTCAGCCCTCAGACTCCTCAGCTCCCAGACTCCTGCTCATCCCCCAGACTCCTGCTCTGCCCCCAGACTCCTCCTCAGCCCCCAGGCTCCTGCTCAGCCCCAGACTCCTGCTCAACCCCAAGACTCCTGCTCCTCATCAGCCCCCAGACTCCTGCTCTTCATCAGCCCCCAGACTCCTGCTCAGCCCCAGACTCCTGCTCAGCCCCCAGACTCCTCCTCAGCCCCCAATCTCCTGCTCTGCCCCCAGACTCGTGTTCAGCCCCCAGACTCCTCCTCAGCCCCCAGTCTCCTGCTCTGCCCCCAGACTCCTGCTCAGCCCCCAGACGCCTGCTCAGCCCCCAGACTCCTCCTCAGCCCTCAGACTCCTCCTCAGCCCCCAGACTCCTGCTCAGCCCCCAAACTCCTGCTCTGCCCCCAGACTCCTGCTCAGCCCCCAGACCCCTGCTCAGCCCGCAGACCCCTGCTCAGCCCCCAGACTCCTGCTCCTCAGCCCCCAGACTCCTGCTCAGCCCCCAGACTCCTCCTCTGCCCCCAGCCCCCTGCTCAGCCCCCAGACTCCTGCTCATCCCCAGACTCCTGCTCAGCCTCCAGACTCCCGCTGAGTCCCCAGACTCCCACTGAGCCCCCAGACTCCCGCTGAGCCCCAAGACTCCAGCTCAACCCCCAGACTCCTGCTTAGCCCCCAGACTCCTGCTCCTCATCAGCCCCAGATGCCTGCTCAGCTCCCAGACTCCCCCTCATCCCCCAGACTCCTCCTCAGCCCCCAGACTCCTGCTCAGCCCCCGAACTCCTGCTCTGCCCCCAGACCCCTGCTCAGCCCCCAGACCCCTGCTCAGCCCCCAGACCCCTGCTCAGCCCCCAGACTCCTGCTCCTAATCAGCCTCCAGACTCCTGCTCTGCCCCCAGACCCCTGCTCAGCCCCCAGACTCCTGCTCAGCCCCCAGACTCCTGCTCAGCCCCCAGACTCCTGCTCCTAATCAGCCTCCAGACTCCTGCTCTGCCCCCAGACCCCTGCTCAGCCCCCAGACTCCTGCTCAGCCCCCAGACTCCTGCTCAGCCCCCAGACTCCTGCTCAGCCCCCATGCTCCTGCTCAGCCCCAGACTCCTGCTCAACCCCCAGACTCCTGCTCAGCCCACAGACTCCTGCTCAGCCCCCAGACTCCAGCTCAGCCCCCAGACTCCTGCTCCTCCACCAGACTCCTGCTCAGCCCCCAGACTCCTGCTCAGCGCCCAGACTCCTGCTCAGCCCCCAGATTCCTGCTCAGCCCCCAGACTCCTGCTCAGCCCCCAGACTCCTGCTCAGCCCCCATACTCCTGCTCTGACCCCAGACTCCTGCTCAGCACCCAGACTCCTGCTCAGCAACCAGACTCCTGCTCAGCCCCAGACTCCTGCTCAGCACCCAGACTCCTACTCAGCCCCAGACTCCTGCTCAGCCCTCAGACTCCTGCTCAGGCCCCAGACACCTGCTCAGCCCCAGACTCCTGCTCAGCCCCCAGACTCCAGCTTAGCCCCCAGACTCCTGCTCAGCCCCCAGACTCCTGCTCTGCCCCCAGACATCTGCTCAGCCTCCAGACTCCTGGTCAGCCCCCAGAATCCTGCTCAGCCCCCAGACGCCTGCTCAGCCCCCAGACGCCTGCTCAGCCCCCAGACTGCTGCTCAGCCCCCAGACGCCTGCTCAGCTTCCAGACGCCTGCTCAGCCCCCAGACGCCTGCTCAGCCACCAGACACCTGCTCAGCCCCCAGACTCCTGCTCAGCCCCCAGACTCCTGCTCAGCCCCCAGACTCCTGCTCCTCAGCCCCCAGACTCCTGCTCAGCCCCAGACGCCTGCTCAGCCCCCAGACTCCTTCTCAGCTCCCAGACTCCTGCTCAGCCCCAGACTCCTGCTCAGCCCCAGACTCCTGCTCAGCCCCCAGACTCCTGCTCAGGCTCAGCCCCCAGACTCCTTCTCAGATCCCAGACTCCTTCTCAGCTCCCAGACTCCTGCTCAGCCCCAGACTCCTGCTCAGCCCCCAGACTCCTGCTCAGCCCCCAGACTCCTGCTCAGCCCTCAGACTCCTCAGCTCAATCAATCAATCAATCAGTGACACTTATAAAGCGCGCTACATACCCGTGGGGTCTCAAGGCGCTGGGGGGGGGGGGGAGCCGCTACTGCTCGAACAGCCAGGTCTTCAGCTTCTTCCTGAAGGAGAGGTGGTCTTGGGTCAGGCGCAGGTCGGTCGGGAGGGAGTTCCAGGTCTTGGCGGCCAGGTGGGAGAAGGACCTTCCTCCTGTAGTCGCTCTTCGGATGCGGGGGACGGCGGCGAGGGCGTGGTTGGCTGATCGGAGGTGGCGTTTGGGAGCGTAGAAGTTGACTCGGCTGTTGAGGTAGCTCGGGCCTTGGTCGTGTAGGGCTTTGTGTGCGTGGGTGAGGAGGCGGAAGGTGATTCTTTTGTTGACGGGGAGCCAGTGAAGGTCTCGCAGATGTCCGGAGATGTGGCTGGTTCGTGGGATGTCGAGGATGAGTCTGGCTGAGGCGTTCTGGATCCGCTGGAGTCTCTTCTGGAGCTTGGCGGTGGTCCCGGCGTAGAGGGCGTTGCCGTAGTCCAGTCGGCTGGTGACGAGGGCCTGGGTGACGGTCTTCCTGGTCTCGGTGGGGATCCACCAGAAGATCTTCCGTAGCATGCGTAGGATGTTGAAGCATGCCGAGGAGACGTTGTTGACTTGCCTGGTCATGGAGAGGGAGGAGTCCAGGATGAAGCCCAGGTTGCGTGCATGGTCTGTCGGTTTGGGTGCGGTGCCCAGGGCGGGAGGCCACCAGGAGTCGTCCCAGGCGGAGGGAGAGGGGCCCAGGATGAGGACCTCCGTCTTGTCCGAGTTCAGTTTCAGGCGGCTGGTCGTCATCCACTCGGCTACCTCTTTCATCCCTTCGTGCAGGTTGGCTCTGGCGGCAGCGGGGTCGTTGGTCAGGGAGAGGATCAGCTGGGTGTCGTCGGCGTAGGAGATTATGCTGAGGTTGTGTTTGCGTACGATGGCCGCGAGGGGGCTCAGACTCCTGCTCATCCCCCAGACTCCTGCTCTGCCCCCAGACTCCTCCTCAGCCCCCAGGCTCCTGCTCAGCCCCAGACTCCTGCTCAACCCCAAGACTCCTGCTCCTCATCAGCCCCCTGACTCCTGCTCTTCATCAGCCCCCAGACTCCTGCTCAGCCCCAGACTCCTGCTCAGCCCCCAGACTCCTCCTCAGCCCCCAATCTCCTGCTCTGCCCCCAGACTCCTGCTCAGCCCCCAGACTCCTCCTCAGCCCCCAGTCTCCAGCTCTGCCCCCAGACTCCTGCTCAGCCCCCAGACGCCTGCTCAGCCCCCAGACTCCTCCTCAGCCCTCAGACTCCTCCTCAGCCCCCAGACTCCTGCTCAGCCCCCAAACTCCTGCTCTGCCCCCAGACTCCTGCTCAGCCCCCAGACCCCTGCTCAGCCCGCAGACCCCTGCTCAGCCCCCAGACTCCTGCTCCTCAGCCCCCAGACTCCTGCTCAGCCCCCAGACTCCTCCTCTGCCCCCAGCCCCCTGCTCAGCCCCCAGACTCCTGCTCATCCCCAGACTCCTGCTCAGCCTCCAGACTCCCGCTGAGTCCCCAGACTCCCACTGAGCCCCCAGACTCCCGCTGAGCCCCCAGACTCCAGCTCAACCCCCAGACTCCTGCTCAGCCCTCAGACTCCTCAGCTCCCAGACTCCTGCTCATCCCACAGACTCCTGCTCTGCCCCCAGACTCCTCCTCAGCCCCCAGGCTCCTGCTCAGCCCCAGACTCCTGCTCAACCCCAAGACTCCTGCTCCTCATCAGCCCCCAGACTCCTGCTCTTCATCAGCCCCCAGACTCCTGCTCAGCCCCAGACTCCTGCTCAGCCCCCAGACTCCTCCTCAGCCCCCAATCTCCTGCTCTGCCCCCAGACTCCTGCTCAGCCCCCAGACTCCTCCTCAGCCCCCAGTCTCCTGCTCTGCCCCCAGACTCCTGCTCAGCCCCCAGACGCCTGCTCAGCCCCCAGACTCCTCCTCAGCCCTCAGACTCCTCCTCAGCCCCCAGACTCCTGCTCAGCCCCCAAACTCCTGCTCTGCCCCCAGACTCCTGCTCAGCCCCCAGACCCCTGCTCAGCCCGCAGACCCCTGCTCAGCCCCCAGACTCCTGCTCCTCAGCCCCCAGACTCCTGCTCAGCCCCCAGACTCCTCCTCTGCCCCCAGCCCCCTGCTCAGCCCCCAGACTCCTGCTCATCCCCAGACTCCTGCTCAGCCTCCAGACTCCCGCTGAGTCCCCAGACTCCCACTGAGCCCCCAGACTCCCGCTGAGCCCCAAGACTCCAGCTCAACCCCCAGACTCCTGCTCAGCCCCCAGACTCCTGCTCCTCATCAGCCCCAGATGCCTGCTCAGCTCCCAGACTCCCCCTCATCCCCCAGACTCCTCCTCAGCCCCCAGACTCCTGCTCAGCCCCCGAACTCCTGCTCTGCCCCCAGACCCCTGCTCAGCCCCCAGACCCCTGCTCAGCCCCCAGACCCCTGCTCAGCCCCCAGACTCCTGCTCCTCAGCCCCCAGACTCCAGCTCAGCCCCCAGACTCCTGCTCTGCCCCCAGACCCCTGCTTAGCCCCCAGACTCCTGCTCAGCCCCCAGACTCCTCCTCAGCCCCCAGACTCCTGCTCAGCCCCCAGACTCCTGCTCAGCCCCCAGACTCCTGCTCCTAATCAGCCTCCAGACTCCTGCTCTGCCCCCAGACCCCTGCTCAGCCCCCAGACTCCTGCTCAGCCCCCAGACTCCTGCTCAGCCCCCAGACTCCTGCTCAGCCCCCAGACTCCTGCTCAGCCCCCATGCTCCTGCTCAGCCCCAGACTCCTGCTCAACCCCCAGACTCCTGCTCCTTAGCCCCCAGACTCCTGCTCAGCCCACAGACTCCTGCTCAGCCCCCAGACTCCAGCTCAGCCCCCAGACTCCTGCTCCTCCACCAGACTCCTGCTCAGCCCCCAGACTCCTGCTCAGCGCCCAGACTCCTGCTCAGCCCCCAGATTCCTGCTCAGCCCCCAGACTCCTGCTCAGCCCCCAGACTCCTGCTCAGCCCCCAGACTCCTGCTCTGACCCCAGACTCCTGCTCAGCACCCAGACTCCTGCTCAGCAACCAGACTCCTGCTCAGCCCCAGACTCCTGCTCAGCACCCAGACTCCTGCTCAGCCCCAGACTCCTGCTCAGCCCTCAGACTCCTGCTCAGGCCTCAGACACCTGCTCAGCCCCAGACTCCTGCTCAGCCCCCAGACTCCAGCTTAGCCCCCATACTCCTGCTCAGCCCCCAGACTCCTGCTCTGCCCCCAGACATCTGCTCAGCCTCCAGACTCCTGGTCAGCCCCCAGAATCCTGCTCAGCCCCCAGACGCCTGCTCAGCCCCCAGACTGCTGCTCAGCCCCCAGACGCCTGCTCAGCTTCCAGACGCCTGCTCAGCCCCCAGACGCCTGCTCAGCCACCAGACACCTGCTCAGCCCCCAGACTCCTGCTCAGTCCCCAGACTCCTGCTCAGCCCCCAGACTCCTGCTCCTCAGCCCCCAGACTCCTGCTCAGCCCCAGACGCCTGCTCAGCCCCCAGACTCCTTCTCAGCTCCCAGACTCCTGCTCAGCCCCAGACTCCTGCTCAGCCCCAGACTCCTGCTCAGCCCCCAGACTCCTGCTCAGGCTCAGCCCCCAGACTCCTTCTCAGATCCCAGACTCCTTCTCAGCTCCCAGACTCCTGCTCAGCCCCAGACTCCTGCTCAGCCCCCAGACTCCTGCTCAGCCCCCAGACTCCTGCTCAGCCCTCAGACTCCTCAGCTCCCAGACTCCTGCTCATCCCCCAGACTCCTGCTATGCCCCCAGACTCCTCCTCAGCCCCCAGGCTCCTGCTCAGCCCCAGACTCCTGCTCAACCCCAAGACTCCTGCTCCTCATCAGCCCCCAGACTCCTGCTCTTCATCAGCCCCCAGACTCCTGCTCAGCCCCAGACTCCTGCTCAGCCCCCAGACTCCTCCTCAGCCCCCAATCTCCTGCTCTGCCCCCAGACTCCTGCTCAGCCCCCAGACTCCTCCTCAGCCCCCAGTCTCCAGCTCTGCCCCCAGACTCCTGCTCAGCCCCAGACGCCTGCTCAGCCCCCAGACTCCTCCTCAGCCCTCAGACTCCTCCTCAGCCCCCAGACTCCTGCTCAGCCCCCAAACTCCTGCTCTGCCCCCAGACTCCTGCTCAGCCCCCAGACCCCTGCTCAGCCCGCAGACCCCTGCTCAGCCCCCAGACTCCTGCTCCTCAGCCCCCAGACTCCTGCTCAGCCCCCAGACTCCTCCTCTGCCCCCAGCCCCCTGCTCAGCCCCCAGACTCCTGCTCATCCCCAGACTCCTGCTCAGCCTCCAGACTCCCGCTGAGTCCCCAGACTCCCACTGAGCCCCCAGACTCCCGCTGAGCCCCCAGACTCCAGCTCAACCCCCAGACTCCTGCTCAGCCCCCAGACTCCTGCTCCTCATCAGCCCCAGATGCCTGCTCAGCTCCCAGACTCCCCCTCATCCCCCAGACTCCTCCTCAGCCCCCAGACTCCTGCTCAGCCCCCGAACTCCTGCTCTGCCCCCAGACCCCTGCTCAGCCCCCAGACCCCTGCTCAGCCCCCAGACCCCTGCTCAGCCCCCAGACTCCTGCTCCTCAGCCCCCAGACTCCAGCTCAGCCCCCAGACTCCTGCTCTGCCCCCAGACCCCTGCTTAGCCCCCAGACTCCTGCTCAGCCCCCAGACTCCTCCTCAGCCCCCAGACTCCTGCTCAGCCCCCAGACTCCTG
Organism: Lissotriton vulgaris; assembly: GCF_964263255.1. Lineage (NCBI taxonomy): Eukaryota > Metazoa > Chordata > Amphibia > Caudata > Salamandridae > Lissotriton > Lissotriton vulgaris. The sequence continues at coordinate 5,243,781 of NC_141696.1, read as the reverse complement.
CTCAGCCCCCAGACTCCTGCTCCTAATCAGCCTCCAGACTCCTGCTCAGCCCCCAGACTCCTGCTCAGCCCCCAGATGCCTACTCAGCCCCCAGACTCCTGCTCCTCATCAGCCCCCAGACTCCTGCTCAGCCCCCAGACTCCGGCTCAGCCCCCAGACTCCTGCTCAGCCCCAGACTCCTGCTCAGCCCCAGACTCCTGCTCAGCCCCAGTTTCCTGCTCAGTCCCCAGACTCCCCCTCAGCCACCCAGACTCCTGCCCCCAGACTCCTTCTTCTCAGCCCCCAGACTCCTCCTCAGCCCCCAGGCTCCTCCTCAGCCCCCAGACTCCTGCTCAGTCCCCAGACTCCTGCCCCTCAGCCTCCAAACTCCTGCTCAGACTCCTGCTCAGCCCCAGACTCCTCCTCAGCCCCCAGACTCCCGCTCAGCTCCCAGACTCCTGCTCAGCCACCCAGACTCCTGCCCCCAGACTCCTGCTCAGCCCCCAGACTCCAGCTCAGCCCCTAGACTCCTGCTCAGCCCCCAGACTCCTGCTCAGACCCCAGATGCCTGCTCATCCCCCAGACTCCTGCTCAGCCCCCAGACGCCTGCTCAGCTTCCAGACGCCTGCTCAGCCCCCAGACTCCTGCTCTGCCCCCAGACCCCTGCTCAGCCCCCAGACTCCTGCTCAGCCCCCAGACTCCTGCTCAGACCCCAGACTCCTGCTCAGCCCCAATGCTCCTGCTCAGCCCCCAGACTCCTGCTCAACCCCCAGACTCCTGCTCCTCAGCCCCCAGACTCCTGCTCAGCCCACAGACTCCTGCTCAGCCCCCAGACTCCAGCTCAGCCCCCAGACTCCTGCTCCTCCACCAGACTCCTGCTCAGCCCTCAGACTCCTGCTCAGCGCCCAGACTCCTGCTCAGCCCCCAGATTCCTGCTCAGCCCCCAGACTCCTGCTCAGCCCCCAGACTCCTGCTCAGCCCCCAGACTCCTGCTCTGCCCCCAGACTCCTGCTCAGGCCCCAGACACCTGCTCAGCCCCAGACTCCTGCTCAGCCCCAGACTCCTGCTCAGCCCACAGACTCCTGCTCAGCCCCAGACTCTTGCTCAGCACCCAGACTCCTGCTCAGCCCCAGACTCCTGCTCAGCCCCAGACTCCTGCTCAGCCCCAGACTCCTGCCCCTCAGCCTCCAAACTCCTGCTCAGACTCCTGCTCAGCCCCAGACTCCTCCTCAGCCCCCAGACTCCCGCTCAGCTCCCAGACTCCTGCTCAGCCACCCAGACTCCTGCCCCCAGATTCCTGCTCAGCCCCCAGACTCCTGCTCTGCCCCCAGACCCCTGCTCAGCCCCCAGACTCCTGCTCAGCCCCCAGACTCCTGCTCAGCCCCCAGACTCCTGCTCAGCCCCCATGCTCCTGCTCAGCCCCAGACTCCTGCTCAACCCCCAGACTCCTGCTCCTCAGCCCCCAGACTCCTGCTCAGCCCACAGACTCCTGCTCAGCCCCCAGACTCCAGCTCAGCCCCCAGACTCCTGCTCCTCCACCAGACTCCTGCTCAGCCCCCAGACTCCTGCTCAGCGCCCAGACTCCTGCTCAGCCCCCAGATTCCTGCTCAGCCCCCAGACTCCTGCTCAGCCCCCAGACTCCTGCTCTGACCCCAGACTTCTGCTCAGCACCCAGACTCCTGCTCAGCAACCAGACTCCTGCTCAGCCCCAGACTCCTGCTCAGCACCCAGACTCCTGCTCAGCCCCAGACTCCTGCTCAGCCCTCAGACTCCTGCTCAGGCCCCAGACACCTGCTCAGCCCCAGACTCCTGCTCAGCCCCCAGACTCCAGCTTAGCCCCCAGACTCCTGCTCGGCCCCCAGACTCCTGCTCTGCCCCCAGACATCTGCTCAGCCTCCAGACTCCTGGTCAGCCCCCAGAATCCTGCTCAGCCCCCAGACGCCTGCTCAGCCCCCAGACTGCTGCTCAGCCCCCAGACGCCTGCTCAGCTTCCAGACGCCTGCTCAGCCCCCAGACGCCTGCTCAGCCCCCAGACACCTGCTCAGCCCCCAGACTCCTGCTCATCCCCCAGACTCCTGCTCAGCCCCCAGACTCCTGCTCAGCCCCCAGACTCCTGCTCCTCAGCCCCCAGACTCCTGCTCAGCCCCAGACGCCTGCTCAGCCCCCAGACTCCTTCTCAGCTCCCAGACTCCTGCTCAGCCCCAGACTCCTGCTCAGCCCCCAGACTCCTGCTCAGCCCCCAGACTCCTGCTCAGGCTCAGCCCCCAGACTCCTTCTCAGCTCCCAGACTCCTTCTCAGCTCCCAGACTCCTGCTCAGCCCCAGACTCCTGCTCAGCCCCCAGACTCCTGCTCAGCCCCCAGACTCCTGCTCAGCCCTCAGACTCCTCAGCTCCCAGACTCCTGCTCATCCCCCAGACTCCTGCTCTGCCCCCAGACTCCTCCTCAGCCCCCAGGCTCCTGCTCAGCCCCAGACTCCTGCTCAACCCCAAGACTCCTGCTCCTCATCAGCCCCCAGACTCCTGCTCTTCATCAGCCCCCAGACTCCTGCTCAGCCCCAGACTCCTGCTCAGCCCCCAGACTTCTCCTCAGCCCCCAATCTCCTGCTCTGCCCCCAGACTCCTGCTCAGCCCCCAGACTCCTCCTCAGCCCCCAGTCTCCTGCTCTCCCCCCAGACTCCTGCTCAGCCCCCAGACGCCTGCTCAGCCCCCAGACTCCTCCTCAGCCCTCAGACTCCTCCTCAGCCCCCAGACTCCTGCTCAGCCCCCAAACTCCTGCTCTGCCCCCAGACTCCTGCTCAGCCCCCAGACCCCTGCTCAGCCCGCAGACCCCTGCTCAGCCCCCAGACTCCTGCTCCTCAGCCCCCAGACTCCTGCTCAGCCCCCAGACTCCTCCTCTGCCCCCAGCCCCCTGCTCAGCCCCCAGACTCCTGCTCATCCCCAGACTCCTGCTCAGCCTCCAGACTCCCGCTGAGTCCCCAGACTCCCACTGAGCCCCCAGACTCCCGCTGAGCCCCCACACTCCAGCTCAACCCCCAGACTCCTGCTCAGCCCCCAGACTCCTGCTCCTCATCAGCCCCAGATGCCTGCTCAGCTCCCAGACTCCCCCTCATCCCTCAGACTCCTCCTCAGCCCCCAGACTCCTGCTCAGCCCCCGAACTCCTGCTCTGCCCCCAGACCCCTGCTCAGCCCCCAGACCCCTGCTCAGCCCCCAGACCCCTGCTCAGCCCCCAGACTCCTGCTCCTCAGCCCCCAGACTCCAGCTCAGCCCCCAGACTCCTGCTCTGCCCCCAGACCCCTGCTTAGCCCCCAGACTCCTGCTCAGCCCCCAGACTCCTCCTCAGCCCCCAGACTCCTGCTCAGCCCCCAGACTCCTGCTCAGCCCCCAGACTCCTGCTCCTAATCAGCCTCCAGACTCCTGCTCAGCCCCCAGACTCCTGCTCAGCCCCCAGATGCCTGCTCAGCCCCCAGACTCCTGCTCCTCATCAGCCCCCAGACTCCTGCTCAGCCCCCAGACTCCGGCTCAGCCCCCAGACTCCTGCTCAGCCCCAGACTCCTGCTCAGCCCCAGACTCCTGCTCAGCCCCAGTTTCCTGCTCAGCCCCCAGACTCCCCCTCAGCCACCCAGACTCCTGCCCCCAGACTCCTTCTTCTCAGCCCCCAGACTCCTCCTCAGCCCCCAGGCTCCTCCTCAGCCCCCAGACTCCTGCTCAGTCCCCAGACTCCTGCCCCTCAGCCTCCAAACTCCTGCTCAGACTCCTGCTCAGCCCCAGACTCCTCCTCAGCCCCCAGACTCCCGCTCAGCTCCCAGACTCCTGCTCAGCCACCCAGACTCCTGCCCCCAGACTCCTGCTCAGCCCCCAGACTCCAGCTCAGCCCCTAGACTCCTGCTCAGCCCCCAGACTCCTGCTCAGACCCCAGACGCCTGCTCATCCCCCAGACTCCTGCTCAGCCCCCAGACGCCTGCTCAGCTTCCAGACGCCTGCTCAGCCCCCAGATGCCTGCTCAGCCCCCAGACTCCTGCTCAGCCCCCAGACTCCTGCTCAGCCCCCAGACTCCTGCTCAGCCCCCAGTCTCCTGCTCCTCACCAGCCCCCAGACTCCTGCTCTGCCCCCAGACTCCTGCTCTGCCCCCAGACTCCGGCTCAGCCCCCAGACTCCTGCTCAGCCCCCGAACTCCTGCTCTGCCCCCAGACCCCTGCTCAGCCCCTAGACCCCTGATCAGCCCCCAGACTCCTGCTCTGCCCCAGACTCCTGCTCAGCTCCCAGACTCCTCCTCAGCCCCCAGACTCCTGCTCAGCCCCCAGACTCCTCCTCAGCCCCCAGACTCCTGCTCAGCCTCCAGACTCCTGCTCAGCCCCATACTCCTGCTCAGCCCCAGACTCCTGCTCAGCCCCCAGACTCCTGCTCAGCCCCCAGACTCCTCCTCAGCCCACAGACTCCTCCTCAGCCCCCAGACTCCTCCTCAGCCCCCAGTCTCCTGCTCTGCCCCCAGACTCCTGCTCAGCCCCCAGACTCCTCCTCAGCCCCCAGTCTCCTGCTCTGCCCCCAGACTCCTGCTCAGCCCCCAGACTCCTGCTCAGCCCCCATGCTCCTGCTCAGCCCCAGACTCCTGCTCAACCCCCAGACTCCTGCTCCTCAGCCCCCAGACTCCTGCTCAGCCCACAGACTCCTGCTCAGCCCCCAGACTCCAGCTCAGCCCCCAGACTCCTGCTCCTCCACCAGACTCCTGCTCAGCCCCCAGACTCCTGCTCAGCCCCCAGATTCCTGCTCAGCCCCCAGACTCCTGCTCAGCCCCCAGACTCCTGCTCAGCCCCCAGACTCCTGCTCTGACCCCAGACTTCTGCTCAGCACCCAGACTCCTGCTCAGCAACCAGACTCCTGCTCAGCCCCAGACTCCTGCTCAGCACCCAGACTCCTGCTCAGCCCCAGACTCCTGCTCAGCCCTCAGACTCCTGCTCAGGCCCCAGACACCTGCTCAGCCCCAGACTCCTGCTCAGCCCCCAGACTCCAGCTTAGCCCCCAGACTCCAGCTTAGCCCCCAGACTCCTGCTCTGCCCCCAGACATCTGCTCAGCCTCCAGACTCCTGGTCAGCCCCCAGAATCCTGCTCAGCCCCCAGACGCCTGCTCAGCCCCCAGACTGCTGCTCAGCCCCCAGACGCCTGCTCAGCTTCCAGACGCCTGCTCAGCCCCCAGACGCCTGCTCAGCCCCCAGACACCTGCTCAGCCCCCAGACTCCTGCTCAGCCCCCAGACTCCTGCTCAGCCCCCAGACTCCTGCTCCTCAGCCCCCAGACTCCTGCTCAGCCCCAGACGCCTGCTCAGCCCCCAGACTCCTTCTCAGCTCCCAGACTCCTGCTCAGCCCCAGACTCCTGCTCAGCCCCCAGACTCCTGCTCAGCCCCCAGACTCCTGCTCAGGCTCAGCCCCCAGACTCCTTCTCAGCTCCCAGACTCCTTCTCAGCTCCCAGACTCCTGCTCAGCCCCAGACTCCTGCTCAGCCCCCAGACTCCTGCTCAGCCCCCAGACTCCTGCTCAGCCCTCAGACTCCTCAGCTCCCAGACTCCTGCTCATTCCCCAGACTCCTGCTCTGCCCCCAGACTCCTCCTCAGCCCCCAGGCTCCTGCTCAGCCCCAGACTCCTGCTCAACCCCAAGACTCCTGCTCCTCATCAGCCCCCAGACTCCTGCTCTTCATCAGCCCCCAGACTCCTGCTCAGCCCCAGACTCCTGCTCAGCCCCCAGACTCCTCCTCAGCCCCCAATCTCCTGCTCTGCCCCCAGACTCCTGCTCAGCCCCCAGACTCCTCCTCAGCCCCCAGTCTCCTGCTCTGCCCCCAGACTCCTGCTCAGCCCCCAGACGCCTGCTCAGCCCCCAGACTCCTCCTCAGCCCTCAGACTCCTCCTCAGCCCCCAGACTCCTGCTCAGCCCCCAAACTCCTGCTCTGCCCCCAGACTCCTGCTCAGCCCTAAGACCCCTGCTCAGCCCGCAGACCCCTGCTCAGCCCCCAGACTCCTGCTCCTCAGCCCCCAGACTCCTGCTCAGCCCCCAGACTCCTCCTCTGCCCCCAGCCCCCTGCTCAGCCCCCAGACTCCTGCTCATCCCCAGACTCCTGCTCAGCCTCCAGACTCCCGCTGAGTCCCCAGACTCCCACTGAGCCCCCAGACTCCCGCTGAGCCCCCAGACTCCAGCTCAACCCCCAGACTCCTGCTCAGCCCCCAGACTCCTGCTCCTCATCAGCCCCAGATGCCTGCTCAGCTCCCAGACTCCCCCTCATCCCCCAGACTCCTCCTCAGCCCCCAGACTCCTGCTCAGCCCCCGAACTCCTGCTCTGCCCCCAGACCCCTGCTCAGCCCCCAGACCCCTGCTCAGCCCCCAGACCCCTGCTCAGCCCCCAGACTCCTGCTCCTCAGCCCCCAGACTCCAGCTCAGCCCCCAGACTCCTGCTCTGCCCCCAGACCCCTGCTTAGCCCCCAGACTCCTGCTCAGCCCCCAGGCTCCTCCTCAGCCCCCAGACTCCTGCTCAGCCCCCAGACTCCTGCTCAGCCCCCAGACTCCTGCTCCTAATCAGCCTCCAGACTCCTGCTCAGCCCCCAGACTCCTGCTCAGCCCCCAGATGCCTGCTCAGCCCCCAGACTCCTGCTCCTCATCAGCCCCCAGACTCCTGCTCAGCCCCCAGACTCCGGCTCAGCCCCCAGACTCCTTCTCAGCCCCAGACTCCTGCTCAGCCCCAGACTCCTGCTCAGCCCCAGTTTCCTGCTCAGCCCCCAGACTCCCCCTCAGCCACCCAGACTCCTGCCCCCAGACTCCTTCTTCTCAGCCCCCAGACTCCTCCTCAGCCCCCAGGCTCCTCCTCAGCCCCCAGACTCCTGCTCAGTCCCCAGACTCCTGCCCCTCAGCCTCCAAACTCCTGCTCAGACTCCTGCTCAGCCCCAGACTCCTCCTCAGCCCCCAGACTCCCGCTCAGCTCCCAGACTCCTGCTCAGCCACCCAGACTCCTGCCCCCAGACTCCTGCTCAGCCCCCAGACTCCAGCTCAGCCCCTAGACTCCTGCTCAGCCCCCAGACTCCTGCTCAGACCCCAGACGCCTGCTCATCCCCCAGACTCCTGCTCAGCCCCCAGACGCCTGCTCAGCTTCCAGACGCCTGCTCAGCCCCCAGATGCCTGCTCAGCCCCCAGACTCCTGCTCAGCCCCCAGACTCCTGCTCAGCCCCCAGACTCCTGCTCAGCCCCCAGTCTCCTGCTCCTCACCAGCCCCCAGACTCCTGCTCTGCCCCCAGACTCCTGCTCTGCCCCCAGACTCCGGCTCAGCCCCCAGACTCCTGCTCAGCCCCCGAACTCCTGCTCTGCCCCCAGACCCCTGCTCAGCCCCTAGACCCCTGATCAGCCCCCAGACTCCTGCTCTGCCCCAGACTCCTGCTCAGCTCCCAGACTCCTCCTCAGCCTCCAGACTCCTGCTCTGCCCCAGACTCCTGTTCAGCCCCAGACTCCTGCTCAGCCCCCAGACTCCTGCTCAGCCCCCAGACTCCTGCTCAGCCCCCAGACTCCTGCTCAGCCTCCAGACTCCTGCTCAGCCCCATACTCCTGCTCAGCCCCCAGACTCCTGCTCAGCCCCCAGACTCCTCCTCAGCCCACAGACTCCTCCTCAGCCCCCAGACTCCTCCTCAGCCCCCAGTCTCCTGCTCTGCCCCCAGACTCCTGCTCAGCCCCCAGACTCCTCCTCAGCCCCCAGTCTCCTGCTCTGCCCCCAGACTCCTGCTCAGCCCCCAGACTCCTGCTCAGCCCCCAGACTCCTGCTCAACCCCCAGACTCCTGCTCCTCATCAGCCCCCAGACTCCTGCTCAGCCCCAGACTCCTGCTCAGCTCCCAGGCTCCTGCTCAGCCCCAGACTCCTGCTCAGCCCCCAGACTCCTGCTCTGCCCCCAGACCCCTGCTCAGCCCCCAGACTCCTGCTCAGCCCCCAGACTCCTGCTCAGCCCCCAGACTCCTGCTCAGCCCCCATGCTCCTGCGCAGCCCCAGACTCCTGCTCAGCCCCCAGACTCCTGCTCAGCCCATAGACTCCTGCTCAGCCCCCAGACTCCAGCTCAGCCCCCAGACTCCTGCTCCTCCACCAGACTCCTGCTCAGCCCCCAGACTCCTGCTCAGCGCCCAGACTCCTGCTCAGCCCCCAGATTCCTGCTCAGCCCCCAGACTCCTGCTCAGCCCCCAGACTCCTGCTCAGCCCCAGACTCCTGCTCTGCCCCCAGACTCCTGCTCAGGCCCCAGACACCTGCTCAGCCCCAGACTCCTGCTCAGCCCCATACTCCTGCTCAGCCCCCAGACTCCTGCTCAGCCCCCAGACTCCTCCTCAGCCCACAGACTCCTCCTCAGCCCCCAGACTCCTCCTCAGCCCCCAGTCTCCTGCTCTGCCCCCAGACTCCTGCTCAGCCCCCAGACTCCTGCTCAGCCCCCAGACTCCTGCTCAGCCCCCAGACTCCTGCTCAACCCCCAGACTCCTGCTCCTCATCAGCCCCCAGACTCCTGCTCAGCCCCAGACTCCTGCTCAGCTCCCAGGCTCCTGCTCAGCCCCAGACTCCTGCTCAGCCCCCAGACTCCTGCTCTGCCCCCAGACCCCTGCTCAGCCCCCAGACTCCTGCTCAGCCCCCAGACTCCTGCTCAGCCCCCAGACTCCTGCTCAGCCCCCATGCTCCTGCGCAGCCCCAGACTCCTGCTCAACCCCCAGACTCCTGCTCCTCAGCCCCCAGACTCCTGCTCAGCCCATAGACTCCTGCTCAGCCCCCAGACTCCAGCTCAGCCCCCAGACTCCTGCTCCTCCACCAGACTCCTGCTCAGCCCCCAGACTCCTGCTCAGCGCCCAGACTCCTGCTCAGCCCCCAGATTCCTGCTCAGCCCCCAGACTCCTGCTCAGCCCCCAGACTCCTGCTCAGCCCCAGACTCCTGCTCTGCCCCCAGACTCCTGCTCAGGCCCCAGACTCCTGCTCAGCCCCAGACTCCTGCTCAGCCCCCAGACTCCTGCTCAGCCCCAGACTCCTGCTCGGCACCCAGACTCCTGCTCAGCCCCAGACTCCTGCTCAGCCCCAGACTCCTGCTCAGCCCCAGACTCCTGCTCAGCCCCCAGACTCCTGCTCAGCACCCAGACTACTGCTCAGCCCCAGACTCCTGCTCTGCCCTCAGACTCCTGCTCAGGCCCCAGACACCTGCTCAGCCCCAGACTCCTGCTCAGCCCCCAGACTCCTGCCCAGCCCCAGACTCCTGCTCAGCCCCAGACTCCTGCTCATCCCCCAGACTCCTGCTCAGCCCCAGACTCCTGCTCAGGGCCCAGGCTCCGGGCCCAGGCTCCAGCTCAGCCCCGAGACTCCCGCTCAGCCCCGAGACTCCCGCTCAGCCCCCAGACTCCTGCTCAGCCCCCAGACTCCTGCTCAGCCTCCAGACTCCAGCTCAGACCCCAGACTCCAGCTCAGACCCCAGACTCCTGCTCAGCCCCCAGACTCCCGCTCAGCCCCCAGACTCCTCCTCAGCCCCCAGACTCCTCCTCAGCCCCCAGACTCCTCCTCAGCCCCCAATCTCCTGCTCTGCCCCCAGACTCCTGCTCAGCCCCCAGACTCCTCCTCAGCCCCCAGTCTCCTGCTCAGCCCCCAGACTCCTGCTCAGCCCCCAGACTCCTGCTCAGCCCCCAGACTCCTGCTCAGCCCCCATGCTCCTGCGCAGCCCCAGACTCCTGCTCAACCCCCAGACTCCTGCTCCTCAGCCCCCAGACTCCTGCTCAGCCCATAGACTCCTGCTCAGCCCCCAGACTCCAGCTCAGCCCCCAGACTCCTGCTCCTCCACCAGACTCCTGCTCAGCCCCCAGACTCCTGCTCAGCGCCCAGACTCCTGCTCAGCCCCCAGACTCCTGCTCAGCCCCCAGACTCCTGCTCCTCAGCCCCCAGACTCCTGCTCAGCCCCAGACGCCTGCTCAGCCCCCAGACTCCTTCTCAGCTCCCAGACTCCTGCTCAGCCCCAGACTCCTGCTCAGCCCCCAGACTCCTGCTCAGCCCCCAGACTCCTGCTCAGGCTCAGCCCCCAGACTCCTTCTCAGCTCCCAGACTCCTTCTCAGCTCCCAGACTCCTGCTCGCCCCAGACCCCTGCTCAGCCCCCAGACTCCTGCTCAGCCCCCAGACTCCTGCTCAGCCCTCAGACTCCTCAGCTCCCAGACTCCTGCTCATCCCCCAGACTCCTGCTCTGCCCCCAGACTCCTCCTCAGCCCCCAGGCTCCTGCTCAGCCCCAGACTCCTGCTCAACCCCAAGACTCCTGCTCCTCATCAGCCCCCAGACTCCTGCTCTTCATCAGCCCCCAGACTCCTGCTCAGCCCCAGACTCCTCCTCAGCCCCCAATCTCCTGCTCTGCCCCCAGACTCCTGCTCAGCCCCCAGACTCCTCCTCAGCCCCCAGTCTCCTGCTCTGCCCCCAGACTCCTGCTCAGCCCCCAGACGCCTGCTCAGCCCCCAGACTCCTCCTCAGCCCTCAGACTCCTCCTCAGCCCCCAGACTCCTGCTCAGCCCCCAAACTCCTGCTCTGCCCCCAGACTCCTGCTCAGCCCTAAGACCCCTGCTCAGCCCGCAGACCCCTGCTCAGCCCCCAGACTCCTGCTCCTCAGCCCCCAGACTCCTGCTCAGCCCCCAGACTCCTCCTCTGCCCCCAGCCCCCTGCTCAGCCCCCAGACTCCTGCTCATCCCCAGACTCCTGCTCAGCCTCCAGACTCCCGCTGAGTCCCCAGACTCCCACTGAGCCCCCAGACTCCCGCTGAGCCCCCAGACTCCAGCTCAACCCCCAGACTCCTGCTCAGCCCCCAGACTCCTGCTCCTCATCAGCCCCAGATGCCTGCTCAGCTCCCAGACTCCCCCTCATCCCCCAGACTCCTCCTCAGCCCCCAGACTCCTGCTCAGCCCCCGAACTCCTGCTCTGCCCCCAGACCCCTGCTCAGCCCCAGACCCCTGCTCAGCCCCCAGACCCCTGCTCAGCCCCCAGACTCCTGCTCCTCAGCCCCCAGACTCCAGCTCAGCCCCCAGACTCCTGCTCTGCCCCCAGACCCCTGCTTAGCCCCCAGACTCCTGCTCAGCCCCCAGACTCCTCCTCAGCCCCCAGACTCCTGCTCAGCCCCCAGACTCCTGCTCAGCCCCCAGACTCCTGCTCCTAATCAGCCTCCAGACTCCTGCTCAGCCCCCAGACTCCTGCTCAGCCCCCAGATGCCTGCTCAGCCCCCAGACTCCTGCTCCTCATCAGCCCCCAGACTCCTGCTCAGCCCCCAGACTCCGGCTCAGCCCCCAGACTCCTTCTCAGCCCCAGACTCCTGCTCAGCCCCAGACTCCTGCTCAGCCCCAGTTTCCTGCTCAGCCCCCGGACTCCCCCTCAGCCACCCAGACTCCTGCCCCAAGACTCCTTCTTCTCAGCCCCCAGACTCCTCCTCAGCCCCCAGGCTCCTCCTCAGCCCCCAGACTCCTGCTCAGTCCCCAGACTCCTGCCCCTCAGCCTCCAAACTCCTGCTCAGACTCCTGCTCAGCCCCAGACTCCTCCTCAGCCCCCAGACTCCCGCTCAGCTCCCAGACTCCTGCTCAGCCACCCAGACTCCTGCCCCCAGACTCCTGCTCAGCCCCCAGACTCCAGCTCAGCCCCTAGACTCCTGCTCAGCCCCCAGACTCCTGCTCAGACCCCAGACGCCTGCTCATCCCCCAGACTCCTGCTCAGCCCCCAGACGCCTGCTCAGCTTCCAGACGCCTGCTCAGCCCCCAGATGCCTGCTCAGCCCCCAGACTCCTGCTCAGCCCCCAGACTCCTGCTCAGCCCCCAGACTCCTGCTCAGCCCCCAGTCTCCTGCTCCTCACCAGCCCCCAGACTCCTGCTCTGCCCCCAGACTCCTGCTCTGCCCCCAGACTCCGGCTCAGCCCCCAGACTCCTGCTCAGCCCCCGAACTCCTGCTCTGCCCCCAGACCCCTGCTCAGCCCCTAGACCCCTGATCAGCCCCCAGACTCCTGCTCTGCCCCAGACTCCTGCTCAGCTCCCAGACTCCTCCTCAGCCTCCAGACTCCTGCTCTGCCCCAGACTCCTGTTCAGCCCCAGACTCCTGCTCAGCCCCCAGACTCCTGCTCAGCCCCCAGACTCCTGCTCAGCCCCCAGACTCCTGCTCAGCCTCCAGACTCCTGCTCAGCCCCATACTCCTGCTCAGCCCCCAGACTCCTGCTCAGCCCCCAGACTCCTCCTCAGCCCACAGACTCCTCCTCAGCCCCCAGACTCCTCCTCAGCCCCCAGTCTCCTGCTCTGCCCCCAGACTCCTGCTCAGCCCCCAGACTCCTCCTCAGCCCCCAGTCTCCTGCTCTGCCCCCAGACTCCTGCTCAGCCCCCAGACTCCTGCTCAGCCCCCAGACTCCTGCTCAACCCCCAGACTCCTGCTCCTCATCAGCCCCCAGACTCCTGCTCAGCCCCAGACTCCTGCTCAGCTCCCAGGCTCCTGCTCAGCCCCAGACTCCTGCTCAGCCCCCAGACTCCTGCTCTGCCCCCAGACCCCTGCTCAGCCCCCAGACTCCTGCTCAGCCCCCAGACTCCTGCTCAGCCCCCAGACTCCTGCTCAGCCCCCATGCTCCTGCGCAGCCCCAGACTCCTGCTCAGCCCCCAGACTCCTGCTCAGCCCATAGACTCCTGCTCAGCCCCCAGACTCCAGCTCAGCCCCCAGACTCCTGCTCCTCCACCAGACTCCTGCTCAGCCCCCAGACTCCTGCTCAGCGCCCAGACTCCTGCTCAGCCCCCAGATTCCTGCTCAGCCCCCAGACTCCTGCTCAGCCCCCAGACTCCTGCTCAGCCCCAGACTCCTGCTCTGCCCCCAGACTCCTGCTCAGGCCCCAGACACCTGCTCAGCCCCAGACTCCTGCTCAGCCCCATACTCCTGCTCAGCCCCCAGACTCCTGCTCAGCCCCCAGACTCCTCCTCAGCCCACAGACTCCTCCTCAGCCCCCAGACTCCTCCTCAGCCCCCAGTCTCCTGCTCTGCCCCCAGACTCCTGCTCAGCCCCCAGACTCCTCCTCAGCCCCCAGACTCCTGCTCAGCCCCCAGACTCCTGCTCAACCCCCAGACTCCTGCTCCTCATCAGCCCCCAGACTCCTGCTCAGCCCCAGACTCCTGCTCAGCTCCCAGGCTCCTGCTCAGCCCCAGACTCCTGCTCAGCCCCCAGACTCCTGCTCTGCCCCCAGACCCCTGCTCAGCCCCCAGACTCCTGCTCAGCCCATAGACTCCTGCTCAGCCCCCAGACTCCAGCTCAGCCCCCAGACTCCTGCTCCTCCACCAGACTCCTGCTCAGCCCCCAGACTCCTGCTCAGCGCCCAGACTCCTGCTCAGCCCCCAGATTCCTGCTCAGCCCCCAGACTCCTGCTCAGCCCCCAGACTCCTGCTCAGCCCCAGACTCCTGCTCTGCCCCCAGACTCCTGCTCAGGCCCCAGACTCCTGCTCAGCCCCAGACTCCTGCTCAGCCCCCAGACTCCTGCTCAGCCCCAGACTCCTGCTCGGCACCCAGACTCCTGCTCAGCCCCAGACTCCTGCTCAGCCCCAGACTCCTGCTCAGCCCCAGACTCCTGCTCAGCCCCCAGACTCCTGCTCAGCACCCAGACTACTGCTCAGCCCCAGACTCCTGCTCTGCCCTCAGACTCCTGCTCAGGCCCCAGACACCTGCTCAGCCCCAGACTCCTGCTCAGCCCCCAGACTCCTGCCCAGCCCCAGACTCCTGCTCAGCCCCAGACTCCTGCTCATCCCCCAGACTCCTGCTCAGCCCCAGACTCCTGCTCAGGGCCCAGGCTCCGGGCCCAGGCTCCAGCTCAGCCCCGAGACTCCCGCTCAGCCCCGAGACTCCCGCTCAGCCCCCAGACTCCTGCTCAGCCCCCAGACTCCTGCTCAGCCTCCAGACTCCAGCTCAGACCCCAGACTCCAGCTCAGACCCCAGACTCCTGCTCAGCCCCCAGACTCCCGCTCAGCCCCCAGACTCCTCCTCAGCCCCCAGACTCCTCCTCAGCCCCCAGACTCCTCCTCAGCCCCCAATCTCCTGCTCTGCCCCCAGACTCCTGCTCAGCCCCCAGACTCCTCCTCAGCCCCCAGTCTCCTGCTCAGCCCCCAGACTCCTGCTCAGCCCCCAGACTCCTGCTCAGCCCCCAGACTCCTGCTCAGCCCCCATGCTCCTGCGCAGCCCCAGACTCCTGCTCAACCCCCAGACTCCTGCTCCTCAGCCCCCAGACTCCTGCTCAGCCCATAGACTCCTGCTCAGCCCCCAGACTCCAGCTCAGCCCCCAGACTCCTGCTCCTCCACCAGACTCCTGCTCAGCCCCCAGACTCCTGCTCAGCGCCCAGACTCCTGCTCAGCCCCCAGATTCCTGCTCAGCCCCCAGACTCCTGCTCAGCCCCCAGACTCCTGCTCAGCCCCAGACTCCTGCTCTGCCCCCAGACTCCTGCTCAGGCCCCAGACTCCTGCTCAGCCCCAGACTCCTGCTCAGCCCCAGACTCCTGCTCAGCCCCCAGACTCCTGCTCAGCCCCAGACTCCTGCTCAGCCCCAGACTCCTGCTCAGCCCCAGACTCCTGCTCAGCCCCCAGACTCCTGCTCAGCACCCAGACTACTGCTCAGCCCCAGACTCCTGCTCTGCCCTCAGACTCCTGCTCAGGCCCCAGACACCTGCTCAGCCCCAGACTCCTGCTCAGCCCCCAGACTCCTGCCCAGCCCCAGACTCCTGCTTAGCCCCAGACTCCTGCTCATCCCCCAGACTCCTGCTCAGCCCCAGACTCCTGCTCAGGGCCCAGGCTCCAGCTCAGCCCCGAGACTCCCGCTCAGCCCCCAGACTCCTGCTCAGCCCCCAGACTCCTGCTCAGCCCCCAGACTCCTGCTCAGCCTCCAGACTCCAGCTCAGACCCCAGACTCCAGCTCAGACCCCAGACTCCTGCTCAGCCCCCAGACTCCCGCTCAGCCCCCAGACTCCTCCTCAGCCCTCAGACTCCTCCTCAGCCCCCAGACTCCTCCTCAGCCCCCAATCTCCTGCTCTGCCCCCAGACTCCTGCTCAGCCCCCAGACTCCTCCTCAGCCCCCAGTCTCCTGCTCTGCCCCCAGACTCCTGCTCAGCCCCAGACTCCTGCTCCGCCCCAGACTCCTGCTCAACCCCCAGACTCCTGCTCCTCATCAGCCCCCAGACTCCTGCTCAGCCCCAGACTCCTGCTCAGCCCCCAGACTCCTGCTCAGCCCCAGACTCCTGCTCAGCCCCAGACTCCTGCTAAGCCCCCAGACTCCTGCTCAGCCCCCAGACCCCTGCTCAGCCCCCAGACTCCTGCTCAGCCCCCAGACTCCTGCTCAGCCCCCAGACTCCTGCTCAGCCCCCAGACTCCTGCTCAGCCCCCATGCTCCTGCTCAGCCCCAGACTCCTGCTCAACCCCCAGACTCCTGCCCCTCAGCCCCCAGACTCCTGCTCAGCCCACAGACTCCTGCTCAGCCCCCAGACTCCAGCTCAGCCCCCAGACTCCTGCTCCTCCACCAGACTCCTGCTCAGCCCCCAGACTCCTGCTCAGCGCCCAGACTCCTGCTCAGCCCCCAGATTCCTGCTCAGCCCCCAGACTCCTGCTCAGCCCCCAGACTCCTGCTCAGCCCCCAGACTCCTGCTCTGCCCCCAGACTTCTGCTCAGCACCCAGACTCCTGCTCAGCAACCAGACTCCTGCTCAGCCCCAGACTCCTGCTCAGCCCCCAGACTCCGGCTCAGCCCCCAGACTCCCGCTCAGCCCCCAGTATCCTGCTCAGTCTCCAGACTCCTGCTCTGCCCCAAGACTCCTGCTCAGCCCCCCAGACTCCTGCTCAGCCCCCAGACTCCTGCTCATCCCCCAGACTCCTGCTCAGCCCCAGACTCCTGCTCAGTCCCAGACGCCTGCTCACCCCCCAGACTCCTGCTCAGGCCCCAGACTCCTCCTCAGCCCCAGACTCCTGCTCACTCCCCAGACTCCTGCTCAGGCCCCAGACTCCTCCTCAGCCCCCAGACTCCTGCTCAGCCCCCAGACTCCTGCTCCTCATCAGCCTCCAGACTCCTGCTCAGCCCCAGACTTCTGCTCACCCCCCAGACTCCTCCTCAGCCCCCAGGCTCCTCCTCAGCCCCCAGACTCCTGCTCAGTCCCCAGACTCCTGCCCCTCAGCCCCCAAACTCCTGCTCAGACTCCTGCTCAGCCCCAGACTCCTGCTCAGCCCCAGACTCCTCCTCAGCCCCCAGACTCCCGCTCAGCCACCCAGACTCCCGCTCAGCTCCCAGACTCCTGCTCAGCCACCCAGACTCCTGCCCCCAGACTCCTGCTTCTCAGCCCCCAGACTCCTGCTCAGCCCCCAGACTCCTGCTCATCCCCAGACTCCTCCTCAGCCCCCAGACTCCTGCTCAGCCCCCAGACTCCAGCTCATCCCCCAGACTCCTGCTCAGCTCCCAGACTCCTGCTCAGCCCCCAGACTCCAGCTTAGCCCCCAGACTCCTGCTCAGCCCCTAGACTCCTGCTCAACCCCCAGACTCCTGCTCCTCATCAGCCCCCAGACTCCTGCTCAGCCCCAGACTCCTGCTCAGCCCCCAGACTCCTGCTCAGCCCCAGACTCCTGCTTAGCCCCCAGACTCCTGCTCTACCCCCAGACCCCTGCTCAGCCCCCAGACTCCTGCTCAGCCCCCAGACTCCTGCTCAGCCCCCAGACTCCTGCTCAGCCCTCATGCTCCTACTCAGCCCCAGACTCCTGCTCAACCCCCAGACTCCTGCTCCTCAGCCCCCAGACTCCTGCTCAGCCCACAGACTCCTGCTCAGCCCCCAGACTCCAGCTCAGCCCCCAGACTCCTGCTCCTCCACCAGACTCCTGCTCAGCCCCCAGACTCCTGCTCAGCGCCCAGACTCCTGCTCAGCCCCCAGATTCCTGCTCAGCCCCCAGACTCCTGCTCAGCCCCAGACTCCTGCTCAGCCCCAGACTCCTCCTCAGCCCCCAGACTCCCGCTCAGCCACCCAGACTCCCACTCAGCTCCCAGACTCCTGCTCAGCCACCCAGACTCCTGCCCCCAGACTCCTACTTCTCAGCCCCCAGACTCCTGCTCAGCCCCCAGACTCCTGCTCATCCCCAGACTCCTCCTCAGCCCCCAGACTCCTGCTCAGCCCCCAGACTCCAGCTCATCCCCCAGACTCCTGCTCAGCCCCCAGACTCCTGCTCAGCCCCCAGACTCCAGCTTAGCCCCCAGACTCCTGCTCAGCCCCTAGACTCCTGCTCAACCCCCAGACTCCTGCTCCTTATCAGCCCCCAGACTCCTGCTCAGCCCCAGACTCCTGCTCAGCCCCCAGACTCCTGCTCAGCCCCAGACTCCTGCTTAGCCCCCAGACTCCTGCTCTACCCCCAGACCCCTGCTCAGCCCCCAGACTCCTGCTCAGCCCCCAGACTCCTGCTCAGCCCCCAGACTCCTGCTCAGCCCTCATGCTCCTACTCAGCCCCAGACTCCTGCTCAACCCCCAGACTCCTGCTCCTCAGCCCCCAGACTCCTGCTCAGCCCACAGACTCCTGCTCAGCCCCCAGACTCCAGCTCAGCCCCCAGACTCCTGCTCCTCCACCAGACTCCTGCTCAGCCCCCAGACTCCTGCTCAGCGCCCAGACTCCTGCTCAGCCCCCAGATTCCTGCTCAGCCCCCAGACTCCTGCTCAGCCCCCAGACTCCTGCTCAGCCCACAGACTCCTGCTCTGCCCCCAGACTTCTGCTCAGCACCCAGACTCCTGCTCAGCAACCAGACTCCTGCTCAGCCCCAGACTCTTGCTCAGCCTGAGACTCCTGCTCGGCTTCAGACTCCTGCTCAGGCCCCAGACACCTGCTCAGCCCCAGACTCCTGCTCAGCCCCCAGACTCCTGCTCAGCCCCAGACGCCTGCTCATCCCAGAGACTCCTGCTCAGCCCCCAGACTCCCGCTCAGCCCCCAGTATCCTGCTCAGCTTCCAGACTCCTGCTCAGCCCCCAGACTCCTGCTCAGCCCCCAGACTCCTGCTCATCCCCCAGACTCCTGCTCAGCCCCAGACTCCTGCTCAGCCCCAGACTCCTGCTCACCCCCCAGACTCCTGCTCAGGCCGCAGACTCCTCCTCAGCCCTCAGACTCCAGCTCAGCCCCCAGACTCCAGCACAGCCCCCAGACCCCTGCTCATTCCCCAGACTCCTGCTCAGCCCCCAGACTCCTGCTCAGCCCCAGCCTCCTGCTCAGCCCCAGACTCCTGCTCATCCCCCAGACTCCTGCTCAGCCCCCAGACTCCTGCTCAGGCCCCAGTCACCTGCTCATCCCCCAGACTCCTGCTCAGCCCCAGACTCCTGCTCAGCCCCCAGACTCCTGCTCTGCCCCCAGACTTCTACTCAGCACCCAGACTCCTGCTCAGCAACCAGACTCCTGCTCAGGCCCCAGACTCCTCCTCAGCCCCCAGACTCCTGCT
Organism: Lissotriton vulgaris; assembly: GCF_964263255.1. Lineage (NCBI taxonomy): Eukaryota > Metazoa > Chordata > Amphibia > Caudata > Salamandridae > Lissotriton > Lissotriton vulgaris. The sequence goes on along the minus strand of NC_141696.1, from coordinate 5,225,346 downwards.
CTGCCCCAGACTTCTACTCAGCACCCAGACTCCTGCTCAGCAACCAGACTCCTGCTCAGCCCCAGACTCCTGCTCAGCACCCAGCCTCCTGCTCAGCCCCAGACTCCTGCTCAGCCCCCAGACTCCTGCTCAGCCCCAGACTCCTGCTCATCCCCAAGACTCCTGCTCAGCCCCAGACTCCTGGTCAGCCCAGACTCCTGCTCATCCCCCAGACTCCTGCTCAGCCCCAGACTCCTGCTCAGCCCCCAGGCTCCTGCTCAGCCCCAGACTCCTGCTCAGCCCCCAGACTCCTGCTCAGCCCCCAGACTCCTGCTCAACCCCCAGACTCCTGCTCAGCCCCCAGACTCCTGCTCAGCCCCCCAGACTCCTGCTCAGCCCCCAGACTCCTACTCATCAGCCCCCAGACTCCTGCTCAGCCCCAGACTCCTGCTCAGCTCCAGACTCCTGCTCAGGCCCCAGACTCCTGCTCAGCCCCAGACTCCTGCTCATCCCCAGACTCCTGCTCAGCCCCCAGACTCCTGCTCTGCCCCCAGACATCTGCTCAGCCTCCAGACTCCTGGTCAGCCCCCAGACGCCTGCTCAGCCCCCAGACTGCTGGTCAGCCCCCAGATGCCTGCTCAGCTTCCAGACGCCTGCTCAACCCCCAGACGCCTGCTCTGCCCCCAGACTCCTGCTCAGCCCCTAGACTCCTGCTCAGCCCCCAGACTCCTGCTCCTCAGCCCCCAGACTCCTGCTCAGCCCCAAACTCCTGCTCAGCACCCAGCCTCCTGCTCAGCCCCAGACTCCTGCTCAGCCCCCAGACTCCTGCTCAGCCCCAGACTCCTGCTCATCCCCAAGACTCCTGCTCAGCCCCAGACTCCTGCTCAGCCCAGACTCCTGCTCATCCCCCAGACTCCTGCTCAGCCCCAGACTCCTGCTCAGCCCCCAGGCTCCTGCTCAGCCCCAGACTCCTGCTCAGCCCCCAGACTCCTGCTCAGCCCCCAGACTCCTGCTCAACCCCCAGACTCCTGCTCAGCCCCCAGACTCCTGCTCAGCCCCCCAGACTCCTGCTCAGCCCCCAGACTCCTGCTCATCAGCCCCCAGACTCCTGCTCAGCCCCAGACTCCTGCTCAGCCCCAGACTCCTGCTCAGGCCCCAGACTCCTGCTCAGCCCCAGACTCCTGCTCATCCCCAGACTCCTGCTCAGCCCCCAGACTCCTGCTCTGCCCCCAGACATCTGCTCAGCCTCCAGACTCCTGGTCAGCCCCCAGACGCCTGCTCAGCCCCCAGACTGCTGCTCAGCCCCCAGATGCCTGCTCAGCTTCCAGACGCCTGCTCAACCCCCAGACGCCTGCTCTGCCCCCAGACTCCTGCTCAGCCCCTAGACTCCTGCTCAGCCCCCAGACTCCTGCTCCTCAGCCCCCAGACTCCTGCTCATCCCCAGACGCCTGCTCAGCCCCCAGACTCCTTCTCAGCTCCCAGACTCCTGCTCAGCCCCAGACTCCTGCTCAGCCCCAGACTCCTGCTCAGCCCCCAGACTCCTGCTCAGCCCTCAGACTCCTCAGCTCCCAGACTCCTGCTCAGCCCCCAGACTCCTGCTCATCCCCCAGACTCCTGCTCAGCAACCAGACTCCTGCTCAGCCCCAGACTCCTGCTCAGCCCCCAGACTCCGGCTCACCCCCCAGACTCCTGCTCAGGCCGCAGACTCCTCCTCAGCCCTCAGACTCCAGCTCAGCCCCCAGACTCCAGCACAGCCCCCCAGACTCCTGCTCAGCCCCCCAGACTCCTGCTCAGCCCCCAGACTCCTACTCATCAGCCCCCAGACTCCTGCTCAGCCCCAGACTCCTGCTCAGCTCCAGACTCCTGCTCAGGCCCCAGACTCCTGCTCAGCCCCAGACTCCTGCTCATCCCCAGACTCCTGCTCAGCCCCCAGACTCCTGCTCTGCCCCCAGACATCTGCTCAGCCTCCAGACTCCTGGTCAGCCCCCAGACGCCTGCTCAGCCCCCAGACTGCTGGTCAGCCCCCAGATGCCTGCTCAGCTTCCAGACGCCTGCTCAACCCCCAGACGCCTGCTCTGCCCCCAGACTCCTGCTCAGCCCCTAGACTCCTCATCAGCCCCCAGACTCCTGCTCTTCATCAGCCCCCAGACTCCTGCTCAGCCCCCAGACTCCTGCTCAGCCCCAGACTCCTGCTCAGCAACCAGACTCCTGCTCAGCCCCAGACTCCTGCTCAGCCCCCAGACTCCGGCTCAGCCCCCAGACTCCCGCTCAGCCCCCAGTATCCTGCTCAGTCTCCAGACTCCTGCTCTGCCCCAAGACTCCTGCTCAGCCCCCCAGACTCCTGCTCAGCCCCCAGACTCCTGCTCATCCCCCAGACTCCTGCTCAGCCCCAGACTCCTGCTCAGTCCCAGACGCCTGCTCACCCCCCAGACTCCTGCTCAGGCCCCAGACTCCTCCTCAGCCCCAGACTCCTGCTCACTCCCCAGACTCCTGCTCAGGCCCCAGACTCCTCCTCAGCCCCCAGACTCCTGCTCAGCCCCCAGACTCCTGCTCCTCATCAGCCTCCAGACTCCTGCTCAGCCCCAGACTTCTGCTCACCCCCCAGACTCCTCCTCAGCCCCCAGGCTCCTCCTCAGCCCCCAGACTCCTGCTCAGTCCCCAGACTCCTGCCCCTCAGCCCCCAAACTCCTGCTCAGACTCCTGCTCAGCCCCAGACTCCTGCTCAGCCCCAGACTCCTGCTCAGCCCCAGACTCCTCCTCAGCCCCCAGACTCCCGCTCAGCCACCCAGACTCCCGCTCAGCCCCCAGACTCCTGCTCAGCCCCCAGACTCCTGCTCATCCCCAGACTCCTCCTCAGCCCCCAGACT